>NW_027394276.1:3164887-3464887 GCF_049309525.1 Garra rufa | reverse complement strand
AAGTTAGAGCCTGAAATGTCAGAAAACAGCGTTTCAGCACATAACAAACTTGGTTCTGGCAATGCAAGCTGAAACTCGGTCCAAAATAAAAATTGCAGTCTGTGCATGAATAAAACCTATTTTGCAACACAGAGAAACATATCTGAAGGTGTTAGAAGTGTTTTGCATGATTTTTGAAGTTAGAGCCTGAAATGTCAGAAAACGGAGTTTCAGCACATAACAAACTTGGTTCAAGCAATGCAAGCTGAAACTCGGCCCAAAATTAAAATTGCAGTCTGTGCATGAATAAAACCTATTTTGCAACACAGTGAAACATATCTGAAGGTGTTAGAAGTGTTTTGCATGATTTTTGAAGTTAGAGCCTGAAATGTCAGAAAACAGCGTTTCAGCACTTAACAAACTTGGTTCTGGCAATGCAAGCTGAAACTCTTTCCAAAATCAAAATTGCAGTCTGTGCATGAATAAAACCTATTTTGCAACACAGAGAAACATATCTGAAGGTGTTAGAAGTGTTTTGCATGATTTTTGAAGTTAGAGCCTGAAATGTCAGAAAACAGCGTTTCAGCACATAACAAACTTGGTTCTGGCAATGCAAGCTGAAACTCGGTCAGAAATTAAAATTGCAGTCTGTGCATGAATAAAACCTATTTTGCAACACAGAGAAACATATCTGAAAGTGTTAGAAGTGTTTTGCATGATTTTTGAAGTTGGAGCCTGAAATGTCAGAAAACGGCGTTTCAGCACATAACAAACTTGGTTCAGGCAATGCAAGCTGAAACTCGGTCCAAAATTAAAATTGCAGTGTGTGCATGAATAAAACCTATTTTGCAACACAGAGAAACATATCTGAAGGTGTTAGAAGTGTTTTGCATGATTTTTGAAGTTAGAGCCTGAAATGTCAGAAAAAGGCCTTTCAGCACATAACAAACTTGGTTCAGACAATGCAAGCTGAAACTCGGCCCAAAATTAAAATTGCAGTCTGTGCATGAATAAAACCTATTTTGCAACACAGAGAAACATATCTGAAGGTGTTAGAAGTGTTTTGCATGATTTTTGAAGTTAGAGCCTGAAATGTCAGAAAACAGCGTTTCAGCACATAACAAACTTGGTTCTGGCAATGCAAGCTGAAACTCGGTCCAAAATAAAAATTGCAGTCTGTGCATGAATAAAACCTATTTTGCAACACAGAGAAACATATCTGAAGGTGTTAGAAGTGTTTTGCATGATTTTTGAAGTTAGAGCCTGAAATGTCAGAAAACGCCGTTTCAGCACATAACAAACTTGGTTCAGGCAATGCAAGCTGAAACTCGGCCCAAAATTAAAATTGCAGTCTGTGCATGAATAAAACCTATTTTGCAACACAGAGAAACATATCTGAAGGTGTTAGAAGTGTTTTGCATGATTTTTGAAGTTAGAGCCTGAAATGTCAGAAAACAGCGTTTCAGCACTTAACAAACTTGGTTCTGGCAATGCAAGCTGAAACTCTTTCCAAAATCAAAATTGCAGTCTGTGCATGAATAAAACCTATTTTGCAACACAGAGAAACATATCTGAAGGTGTTAGAAGTGTTTTGCATGATTTTTGAAGTTAGAGCCTGAAATGTCAGAAAAAGGCCTTTCAGCACATAACAAACTTGGTTCAGACAATGCAAGCTGAAACTCGGCCCAAAATTAAAATTGCAGTCTGTGCATGAATAAAACCTATTTTGCAACACAGAGAAACATATCTGAAGGTGTTAGAAGTGTTTTGCATGATTTTTGAAGTTGGAGCCTGAAATGTCAGAAAACGGCGTTTCAGCACATAACAAACTTGGTTCAGGCAATGCAAGCTGAAACTCGGTCCAAAATTAAAATTGCAGTGTGTGCATGAATAAAACCTATTTTGCAACACAGAGAAACATATCTGAAGGTGTTAGAAGTGTTTTGCATGATTTTTGAAGTTAGAGCCTGAAATGTCAGAAAACAGCGTTTCAGCACTTAACAAACTTGGTTCTGGCAATGCAAGCTGAAACTCTTTCCAAAATCAAAATTGCAGTCTGTGCATGAATAAAACCTATTTTGCAACACAGAGAAACATATCTGAAGGTGTTAGAAGTGTTTTGCATGATTTTTGAAGTTAGAGCCTGAAATGTCAGAAAAAGGCCTTTCAGCACATAACAAACTTGGTTCAGACAATGCAAGCTGAAACTCGGCCCAAAATTAAAATTGCAGTCTGTGCATGAATAAAACCTATTTTGCAACACAGAGAAACATATCTGAAGGTGTTAGAAGTGT
This sequence comes from Garra rufa, assembly GCF_049309525.1. Classification (NCBI taxonomy): domain Eukaryota; kingdom Metazoa; phylum Chordata; class Actinopteri; order Cypriniformes; family Cyprinidae; genus Garra; species Garra rufa. The sequence goes on along the minus strand of NW_027394276.1, from coordinate 3,462,614 downwards.
TTTGCATGATTTTTGAAGTTAGAGCCTGAAATGTCAGAAAACGCCGTTTCAGCACATAACAAACTTGGTTCAGGCAATGCAAGCTGAAACTCGGCCCAAAATTAAAATTGCAGTCTGTGCATGAATAAAGCCTATTTTGCAACACAGAGAAAGATATCTGAAGGTGTTAGAAGTGTTTTGCATGATTTTTGAAGTTAGAGCCTGAAATGTCAGAAAACAGCGTTTCAGCACATAACAAACTTGGTTCTGGCAATGCAAGCTGAAACTCGGTCAGAAATTAAAATTGCAGTCTGTGCATGAATAAAACCTATTTTGCAACACAGAGAAACATATCTGAAGGTGTTAGAAGTGTTTTGCATGATTTTTGAAGTTGGAGCCTGAAATGTCAGAAAACGGCGTTTCAGCACATAACAAACTTGGTTCAGGCAATGCAAGCTGAAACTCGGTCCAAAATTAAAATTGCAGTGTGTGCATGAATAAAACCTATTTTGCAACACAGAGAAACATATCTGAAGGTGTTAGAAGTGTTTTGCATGATTTTTGAAGTTAGAGCCTGAAATGTCAGAAAACAGCGTTTCAGCACATAACAAACTTGGTTCTGGCAATGCAAGCTGAAAATCGGTCCAAAATAAAAATTGCAGTCTGTGCATGAATAAAACCTATTTTGCAACACAGAGAAACATATCTGAAGGTGTTAGAAGTGTTTTGCATGATTTTTGAAGTTAGAGCCTGAAATGTCAGAAAACAGCGTTTCAGCACATAACAAACTTGGTTCTGGCAATGCAAGCTGAAACTCGGTCAGAAATTAAAATTGCAGTCTGTGCATGAATAAAACCTATTTTGCAACACAGAGAAACATATCTGAAGGTGTTAGAAGTGTTTTGCATGATTTTTGAAGTTAGAGCCTGAAATGTCAGAAAAAGGCCTTTCAGCACATAACAAACTTGGTTCAGACAATGCAAGCTGAAACTCGGCCCAAAATTAAAATTGCAGTCTGTGCATGAATAAAACCTATTTTGCAACACAGAGAAACATATCTGAAGGTGTTAGAAGTGTTTTGCATGATTTTTGAAGTTAGAGCCTGAAATGTCAGAAAACAGCGTTTCAGCACATAACAAACTTGGTTCTGGCAATGCAAGCTGAAACTCGGTCCAAAATTAAAATTGCAGTCTGTGCATGAATAAAACCTATTTTGCAACACAGAGAAACATATCTGAAGGTGTTAGAAGTGTTTTGCATGATTTTTGAAGTTAAAGCCTGAAATGTCAGAAAACAGCGTTTCAGCACTTAACAAACTTGGTTCTGGCAATGCAAGCTGAAACTCGGTCCAAAATAAAAATTGCAGTCTGTGCATGAATAAAACCTATTTTGCAACACAGAGAAACATATCTGAAGGTGTTAGAAGTGTTTTGCATGATTTTTGAAGTTAGAGCCTGAAATGTCAGAAAACGGCGTTTCAGCACATAACAAACTTGGTTCAGGCAATGCAAGCTGAAACTCGGCCCAAAATTAAAATTGCAGTCTGTGCATGAATAAAACCTATTTTGCAACACAGAGAAACATATCTGAAGGTGTTAGAAGTGTTTTGCATGATTTTTGAAGTTGGAGCCTGAAATGTCAGAAAACGGCGTTTCAGCACATAACAAACTTGGTTCAGGCAATGCAAGCTGAAACTCGGTCCAAAATTAAAATTGCAGTGTGTGCATGAATAAAACCTATTTTGCAACACAGAGAAACATATCTGAAGGTGTTAGAAGTGTTTTGCATGATTTTTGAAGTTAGAGCCTGAAATGTCAGAAAACAGCGTTTCAGCACATAACAAACTTGGTTCTGGCAATGCAAGCTGAAACTCGGTCCAAAATAAAAATTGCAGTCTGTGCATGAATAAAACCTATTTTGCAACACAGAGAAACATATCTGAAGGTGTTAGAAGTGTTTTGCATGATTTTTGAAGTTAGAGCCTGAAATGTCAGAAAACGGCTTTTCAGCACATAACAAACTTGGTTCAGGCAATGCAAGCTGAAACTCGGCCCAAAATTAAAATTGCAGTCTGTGCATGAATAAAACCTATTTTGCAACACAGAGAAACATATCTGAAGGTGTTAGAAGTGTTTTGCATGATTTTTGAAGTTAGAGCCTGAAATGTCAGAAAACGCCGTTTCAGCACATAACAAACTTGGTTCAGGCAATGCAAGCTGAAACTCGGCCCAAAATTAAAATTGCAGTCTGTGCATGAATAAAGCCTATTTTGCAACACAGAGAAAGATATCTGAAGGTGTTAGAAGTGTTTTGCATGATTTTTGAAGTTAGAGCCTGAAATGTCAGAAAACAGCGTTTCAGCACATAACAAACTTGGTTCTGGCAATGCAAGCTGAAACTCGGTCAGAAATTAAAATTGCAGTCTGTGCATGAATAAAACCTATTTTGCAACACAGAGAAACATATCTGAAGGTGTTAGAAGTGTTTTGCATGATTTTTGAAGTTAGAGCCTGAAATGTCAGAAAACAGCGTTTCAGCACATAACAAACTTGGTTCTGGCAATGCAAGCTGAAACTCGGTCCAAAATTAAAATTGCAGTCTGTGCATGAATAAAACCTATTTTGCAACACAGAGAAACATATCTGAAGGTGTTAGAAGTGTTTTGCATGATTTTTGAAGTTAAAGCCTGAAATGTCAGAAAACAGCGTTTCAGCACTTAACAAACTTGGTTCTGGCAATGCAAGCTGAAACTCGGTCCAAAATAAAAATTGCAGTCTGTGCATGAATAAAACCTATTTTGCAACACAGAGAAACATATCTGAAGGTGTTAGAAGTGTTTTGCATGATTTTTGAAGTTAGAGCCTGAAATGTCAGAAAACGCCGTTTCAGCACATAACAAACTTGGTTCAGGCAATGCAAGCTGAAACTCGGCCCAAAATTAAAATTGCAGTCTGTGCATGAATAAAACCTATTTTGCAACACAGAGAAACATATCTGAAGGTGTTAGAAGTGTTTTGCATGATTTTTGAAGTTGGAGCCTGAAATGTCAGAAAACGGCGTTTTAGCACATAACAAACTTGGTTCAGGCAATGCAAGCTGAAACTCGGTCCAAAATTAAAATTGCAGTGTGTGCATGAATAAAACCTATTTTGCAACACAGAGAAACATATCTGAAGGTGTTAGAAGTGTTTTGCATGATTTTTGAAGTTAGAGCCTGAAATGTCAGAAAACAGCGTTTCAGCACATAACAAACTTGGTTCTGGCAATGCAAGCTGAAACTCGGTCAGAAATTAAAATTGCAGTCTGTGCATGAATAAAACCTATTTTGCAACACAGAGAAACATATCTGAAGGTGTTAGAAGTGTTTTGCATGATTTTTGAAGTTAGAGCCTGAAATGTCAGAAAAAGGCCTTTCAGCACATAACAAACTTGGTTCAGACAATGCAAGCTGAAACTCGGCCCAAAATTAAAATTGCAGTCTGTGCATGAATAAAACCTATTTTGCAACACAGAGAAACATATCTGAAGGTGTTAGAAGTGTTTTTCATGATTTTTGAAGTTAGAGCCTGAAATGTCAGAAAACAGCGTTTCAGCACATAACAAACTTGGTTCTGGCAATGCAAGCTGAAACTCGGTCCAAAATAAAAATTGCAGTCTGTGCATGAATAAAACCTATTTTGCAACACAGAGAAACATATCTGAAGGTGTTAGAAGTGTTTTGCATGATTTTTGAAGTTAGAGCCTGAAATGTCAGAAAACGGCGTTTCAGCACATAACAAACTTGGTTCAGGCAATGCAAGCTGAAACTCGGCCCAAAATTAAAATTGCAGTCTGTGCATAAATAAAACCTATTTTGCAACACAGAGAAACATATCTGAAGGTGTTAGAAGTGTTTTGCATGATTTTTGAAGTTAGAGCCTGAAATGTCAGAAAACAGCGTTTCAGCACTTAACAAACTTGGTTCTGGCAATGCAAGCTGAAACTCTTTCCAAAATCAAAATTGCAGTCTGTGCATGAATAAAACCTATTTTGCAACACAGAGAAACATATCTGAAGGTGTTAGAAGTGTTTTGCATGATTTTTGAAGTTAGAGCCTGAAATGTCAGAAAACAGCGTTTCAGCACATAACAAACTTGGTTCTGGCAATGCAAGCTGAAACTCGGTCAGAAATTAAAATTGCAGTCTGTGCATGAATAAAACCTATTTTGCAACACAGAGAAACATATCTGAAAGTGTTAGAAGTGTTTTGCATGATTTTTGAAGTTGGAGCCTGAAATGTCAGAAAACGGCGTTTCAGCACATAACAAACTTGGTTCAGGCAATGCAAGCTGAAACTCGGTCCAAAATTAAAATTGCAGTGTGTGCATGAATAAAACCTATTTTGCAACACAGAGAAACATATCTGAAGGTGTTAGAAGTGTTTTGCATGATTTTTGAAGTTAGAGCCTGAAATGTCAGAAAAAGGCCTTTCAGCACATAACAAACTTGGTTCAGACAATGCAAGCTGAAACTCGGCCCAAAATTAAAATTGCAGTCTGTGCATGAATAAAACCTATTTTGCAACACAGAGAAACATATCTGAAGGTGTTAGAAGTGTTTTGCATGATTTTTGAAGTTAGAGCCTGAAATGTCAGAAAACAGCGTTTCAGCACATAACAAACTTGGTTCTGGCAATGCAAGCTGAAACTCGGTCCAAAATAAAAATTGCAGTCTGTGCATGAATAAAACCTATTTTGCAACACAGAGAAACATATCTGAAGGTGTTAGAAGTGTTTTGCATGATTTTTGAAGTTAGAGCCTGAAATGTCAGAAAACGCCGTTTCAGCACATAACAAACTTGGTTCAGGCAATGCAAGCTGAAACTCGGCCCAAAATTAAAATTGCAGTCTGTGCATGAATAAAACCTATTTTGCAACACAGAGAAACATATCTGAAGGTGTTAGAAGTGTTTTGCATGATTTTTGAAGTTAGAGCCTGAAATGTCAGAAAACAGCGTTTCAGCACTTAACAAACTTGGTTCTGGCAATGCAAGCTGAAACTCTTTCCAAAATCAAAATTGCAGTCTGTGCATGAATAAAACCTATTTTGCAACACAGAGAAACATATCTGAAGGTGTTAGAAGTGTTTTGCATGATTTTTGAAGTTAGAGCCTGAAATGTCAGAAAAAGGCCTTTCAGCACATAACAAACTTGGTTCAGACAATGCAAGCTGAAACTCGGCCCAAAATTAAAATTGCAGTCTGTGCATGAATAAAACCTATTTTGCAACACAGAGAAACATATCTGAAGGTGTTAGAAGTGTTTTGCATGATTTTTGAAGTTGGAGCCTGAAATGTCAGAAAACGGCGTTTCAGCACATAACAAACTTGGTTCAGGCAATGCAAGCTGAAACTCGGTCCAAAATTAAAATTGCAGTGTGTGCATGAATAAAACCTATTTTGCAACACAGAGAAACATATCTGAAGGTGTTAGAAGTGTTTTGCATGATTTTTGAAGTTAGAGCCTGAAATGTCAGAAAACAGCGTTTCAGCACATAACAAACTTGGTTCTGGCAATGCAAGCTGAAACTCGGTCAGAAATTAAAATTGCAGTCTGTGCATGAATAAAACCTATTTTGCAACACAGAGAAACATATCTGAAGGTGTTAGAAGTGTTTTGCATGATTTTTGAAGTTGGAGCCTGAAATGTCAGAAAACGGCGTTTCAGCACATAACAAACTTGGTTCAGGCAATGCAAGCTGAAACTCGGTCCAAAATTAAAATTGCAGTGTGTGCTTGAATAAAACCTATTTTGCAACACAGAGAAACATATCTGAAGGTGTTAGAAGTGTTTTTCATGATTTTTGAAGTTAGAGCCTGAAATGTCAGAAAACAGCGTTTCAGCACATAACAAACTTGGTTCTGGCAATGCAAGCTGAAACTCGGTCCAAAATAAAAATTGCAGTCTGTGCATGAATAAAACCTATTTTGCAACACAGAGAAACATATCTGAAGGTGTTAGAAGTGTTTTGCATGATTTTTGAAGTTAGAGCCTGAAATGTCAGAAAACGGCGTTTCAGCACATAACAAACTTGGTTCAGGCAATGCAAGCTGAAACTCGGCCCAAAATTAAAATTGCAGTCTGTGCATGAATAAAACCTATTTTGCAACACAGAGAAACATATCTGAAGGTGTTAGAAGTGTTTTGCATGATTTTTGAAGTTAGAGCCTGAAATGTCAGAAAACAGCGTTTCAGCACTTAACAAACTTGGTTCTGGCAATGCAAGCTGAAACTCTTTCCAAAATCAAAATTGCAGTCTGTGCATGAATAAAACCTATTTTGCAACACAGAGAATCATATCTGAAGGTGTTAGAAGTGTTTTGCATGATTTTTGAAGTTAGAGCCTGAAATGTCAGAAAACAGCGTTTCAGCACATAACAAACTTGGTTCTGGCAATGCAAGCTGAAACTCGGTCCAAAATTAAAATTGCAGTGTGTGCATGAATAAAACCTATTTTGCAACACAGAGAAACATATCTGAAGGTGTTAGAAGTGTTTTTCATGATTTTTGAAGTTAGAGCCTGAAATGTCAGAAAACAGCGTTTCAGCACATAACAAACTTGGTTCTGGCAATGCAAGCTGAAACTCGGTCCAAAATAAAAATTGCAGTCTGTGCATGAATAAAACCTATTTTGCAACACAGAGAAACATATCTGAAGGTGTTAGAAGTGTTTTGCATGATTTTTGAAGTTAGAGCCTGAAATGTCAGAAAACGGCGTTTCAGCACATAACAAACTTGGTTCAGGCAATGCAAGCTGAAACTCGGCCCAAAATTAAAATTGCAGTCTGTGCATGAATAAAACCTATTTTGCAACACAGAGAAACATATCTGAAGGTGTTAGAAGTGTTTTGCATGATTTTTGAAGTTAGAGCCTGAAATGTCAGAAAACAGCGTTTCAGCACTTAACAAACTTGGTTCTGGCAATGCAAGCTGAAACTCTTTCCAAAATCAAAATTGCAGTCTGTGCATGAATAAAACCTATTTTGCAACACAGAGAAACATATCTGAAGGTGTTAGAAGTGTTTTGCATGATTTTTGAAGTTAGAGCCTGAAATGTCAGAAAACAGCGTTTCAGCACATAACAAACTTGGTTCTGGCAATGCAAGCTGAAACTCGGTCAGAAATTAAAATTGCAGTCTGTGCATGAATAAAACCTATTTTGCAACACAGAGAAACATATCTGAAAGTGTTAGAAGTGTTTTGCATGATTTTTGAAGTTGGAGCCTGAAATGTCAGAAAACGGCGTTTCAGCACATAACAAACTTGGTTCAGGCAATGCAAGCTGAAACTCGGTCCAAAATTAAAATTGCAGTGTGTGCATGAATAAAACCTATTTTGCAACACAGAGAAACATATCTGAAGGTGTTAGAAGTGTTTTGCATGATTTTTGAAGTTAGAGCCTGAAATGTCAGAAAAAGGCCTTTCAGCACATAACAAACTTGGTTCAGACAATGCAAGCTGAAACTCGGCCCAAAATTAAAATTGCAGTCTGTGCATGAATAAAACCTATTTTGCAACACAGAGAAACATATCTGAAGGTGTTAGAAGTGTTTTGCATGATTTTTGAAGTTAGAGCCTGAAATGTCAGAAAACAGCGTTTCAGCACATAACAAACTTGGTTCTGGCAATGCAAGCTGAAACTCGGTCCAAAATAAAAATTGCAGTCTGTGCATGAATAAAACCTATTTTGCAACACAGAGAAACATATCTGAAGGTGTTAGAAGTGTTTTGCATGATTTTTGAAGTTAGAGCCTGAAATGTCAGAAAACGCCGTTTCAGCACATAACAAACTTGGTTCAGGCAATGCAAGCTGAAACTCGGCCCAAAATTAAAATTGCAGTCTGTGCATGAATAAAACCTATTTTGCAACACAGAGAAACATATCTGAAGGTGTTAGAAGTGTTTTGCATGATTTTTGAAGTTAGAGCCTGAAATGTCAGAAAACAGCGTTTCAGCACTTAACAAACTTGGTTCTGGCAATGCAAGCTGAAACTCTTTCCAAAATCAAAATTGCAGTCTGTGCATGAATAAAACCTATTTTGCAACACAGAGAAACATATCTGAAGGTGTTAGAAGTGTTTTGCATGATTTTTGAAGTTAGAGCCTGAAATGTCAGAAAAAGGCCTTTCAGCACATAACAAACTTGGTTCAGACAATGCAAGCTGAAACTCGGCCCAAAATTAAAATTGCAGTCTGTGCATGAATAAAACCTATTTTGCAACACAGAGAAACATATCTGAAGGTGTTAGAAGTGTTTTGCATGATTTTTGAAGTTGGAGCCTGAAATGTCAGAAAACGGCGTTTCAGCACATAACAAACTTGGTTCAGGCAATGCAAGCTGAAACTCGGTCCAAAATTAAAATTGCAGTGTGTGCATGAATAAAACCTATTTTGCAACACAGAGAAACATATCTGAAGGTGTTAGAAGTGTTTTGCATGATTTTTGAAGTTAGAGCCTGAAATGTCAGAAAACAGCGTTTCAGCACATAACAAACTTGGTTCTGGCAATGCAAGCTGAAACTCGGTCAGAAATTAAAATTGCAGTCTGTGCATGAATAAAACCTATTTTGCAACACAGAGAAACATATCTGAAGGTGTTAGAAGTGTTTTGCATGATTTTTGAAGTTGGAGCCTGAAATGTCAGAAAACGGCGTTTCAGCACATAACAAACTTGGTTCAGGCAATGCAAGCTGAAACTCGGTCCAAAATTAAAATTGCAGTGTGTGCATGAATAAAACCTATTTTGCAACACAGAGAAACATATCTGAAGGTGTTAGAAGTGTTTTGCATGATTTTTGAAGTTAGAGCCTGAAATGTCAGAAAACAGCGTTTCAGCACATAACAAACTTGGTTCTGGCAATGCAAGCTGAAACTCGGTCCAAAATAAAAATTGCAGTCTGTGCATGAATAAAACCTATTTTGCAACACAGAGAAACATATCTGAAGGTGTTAGAAGTGTTTTGCATGATTTTTGAAGTTAGAGCCTGAAATGTCAGAAAACGGCTTTTCAGCACATAACAAACTTGGTTCAGGCAATGCAAGCTGAAACTCGGTCCAAAATTAAAATTGCAGTCTGTGCATGAATGAAACGTATTTTTCAACACACAGAAACATATCTGAAGGTGTTAGAAGTGTTTTGCATGATTTTTTAAGTTAGAGTCTGAAATGTCAGAAAACAGCCTTTCAGCGCAGAACAAACTTGGTTCAGGCAATGCAAGCTGAAACTCGGTCCAAAATTAAAATTGCAGTCTGTGCATGAATAAAACCTATTTTGCAACACAGAGAAACATATCTGAAGGTGTTAGAAGTGTTTTGCATGATTTTTGAAGTTAGAGCCTGAAATGTCAGAAAACAGCGTTTCAGCACATAACAAACTTGGTTCTGGCAATGCAAGCTGAAACTCGGTCAGAAATTGAAATTTCAGTCTGTGCATGAATAAAACCTATTTTGCAACACAGAGAAACATATCTGAAGGTGTTAGAAGTGTTTTGCATGATTTTTGAAGTTGGAGCCTGAAATGTCAGAAAACGGCGTTTCAGCACATAACAAACTTGGTTCAGGCAATGCAAGCTGAAACTCGGTCCAAAATTAAAATTGCAGTGTGTGCATGAATAAAACCTATTTTGCAACACAGAGAAACATATCTGAAGGTGTTAGAAGTGTTTTGCATGATTTTTGAAGTTAGAGCCTGAAATGTCAGAAAACAGCGTTTCAGCACATAACAAACTTGGTTCTGGCAACGCAAGCTGAAACTCGGTCAGAAATTAAAATTGCAGTCTGTGCATGAATAAAACCTATTTTGCAACACAGAGAAACATATCTGAAGGTGTTAGAAGTGTTTTGCATGATTTTTGAAGTTAGAGCCTGAAATGTCAGAAAACAGCGTTTCAGCACTTAACAAACTTGGTTCTGGCAATGCAAGCTGAAACTCTTTCCAAAATCAAAATTGCAGTCTGTGCATGAATAAAACCTATTTTGCAACACAGAGAAACATATCTGAAGCTGTTAGAAGTGTTTTGCATGATTTTTGAAGTTAGAGCCTGAAATGTCAGAAAACAGCGTTTCAGCACATAACAAACTTGGTTCTGGCAATGCAAGCTGAAACTCGGTCAGAAATTAAAATTGCAGTCTGTGCATGAATAAAACCTATTTTGCAACACAGAGAAACATATCTGAAGGTGTTAGAAGTGTTTTGCATGATTTTTGAAGTTGGAGCCTGAAATGTCAGAAAACGGCGTTTCAGCACATAACAAACTTGGTTCAGGCAATGCAAGCTGAAACTCGGTCCAAAATTAAAATTGCAGTGTGTGCATGAATAAAACCTATTTTGCAACACAGAGAAACATATCTGAAGGTGTTAGAAGTGTTTTGCATGATTTTTGAAGTTAGAGCCTGAAATGTCAGAAAAAGGCCTTTCAGCACATAACAAACTTGGTTCAGACAATGCAAGCTGAAACTCGGCCCAAAATTAAAATTGCAGTCTGTGCATGAATAAAACCTATTTTGCAACACAGAGAAACATATCTGAAGGTGTTAGAAGTGTTTTGCATGATTTTTGAAGTTAGAGCCTGAAATGTCAGAAAACAGCGTTTCAGCACATAACAAACTTGGTTCTGGCAATGCAAGCTGAAACTCGGTCCAAAATAAAAATTGCAGTCTGTGCATGAATAAAACCTATTTTGCAACACAGAGAAACATATCTGAAGGTGTTAGAAGTGTTTTGCATGATTTTTGAAGTTAGAGCCTGAAATGTCAGAAAACGCTGTTTCAGCCCATACCGAAATGTAATATATGTGCTTATATGAAATACCCATGTATTAAATACATGTCTTGTATATGCCATATCCATATATGATTCCTATTAGAAAATGGAACAATTTCATATATTGACATATAAGTCTACCCCATACAAAAATATATGTTTATGTATGTATAATACATGTATTGCCATATATGGAATATATATAATTATTAATATATGTGAGATATATGCATTTTTTTATTATGTTATATACAAATTAGACATATATGAAACCATATATTTCATGCATATTTAATATTTTAATATGTGATCTTTGATCTTTAAATACAGGACACATGTGAGACACTACACTCTACAAAGTTGCAGTGCATTGCACATTTCACACCTTGAGCCTTAAATGTTAAATGGTACACAAAGAAACATCTTTATTTAAACAGAATTTATTTAAATAAGAAAAAAAAATGTTACTGACATGCACAATCAAACAGAAAAAAAGAAACAATTACATATATAACTGATCAAAACACTGAACAGGCATAAGAAACAAAACATCAATTGTAGTGGTTCAGCTAAAGGTCTACAGGTTTGTATTCCCACAGCTTGGTTAGTTTTTGGTTTATTGCCATCCCCAGAAGGCCCCAGGTGAAGAAATGTCTGGATTCCAGCATCTGTATATAAAAAAAAAAAGATAAGTTAGATTTTGATAAGATAATTACAATAAATTTTCTGAACCATATACTTAAGACTTGCAATCCAACATTGTACCAAAGTGATAAACTACTATAAGATGACAAATATACTGAATATTAAACAGTTGGTAAAGTTAAAGATTCTTTTAAAACTGCAGAATACTAATTATGTATATATGTTTGTAAGTTGTAGTTGTAAAATATTCCCAGATACCACAAGGACATGGCAGAACAACAAAGCACAGCCTGCATGCCCATTCAAATAATATGTCTCTATATACATGAAGAACTAAAATATAGTAGCCCAAATGCTCAATGACAGAGTTCACATGTAAGGTTACAATTTAAGTTGCTATTTAGCATCAATTAAATAAAGTGTTGACATTCATAATACCTAATATGTGCATTGTTTTGGCCTGGAGAAAACAGGGTTGGAACTATTACATGGATTTTTGAATGACAATTTTGATTAAATCCCCTAAAATAAGGTCCGCCGTTCACACAAACTCATAATCCTTTCACATTTTATTCTATGACATAAAAAAACACCAGTTAAACCCCACTTTTGATTTGTATTTTAATTTTTAAACTCTTATGTTTCTTAAAAAAGATGGTTGCTAACATGCTGCTTAATGGGACTACAGGGCCTGTCGGAGGCATTAAACGTCATCACGCCAAACAGTTTATCAATTTACTGTGTTTTGCATTGTAGTGTAATTTATAGTGCAATTAATTGTAGAATAATCAATTAATAGTTTCCCACACCACATTTACTGCCTTTGTCACAGAGAAAGTGAAACTTTAATAATCTATAGTGCTTAAAGCCACGTTTAAGATAAATGTTTACGGCCATATAAAGCTGTTAGAAAGCAGATAGATTGAGGATTTTCTTGAAGCAAGGATAAAATAATGTTTTGTGTACCCACCCTAACAACATGATAGCTAAAATGTGGTACTTCATTCACTAAAATAAGTTTAATCTTACCATATCCAAAACCTCTACAGTTATTTATAGATTAAATGCACTAGAATTTTATTAAATAGTACACGGAGACACATATTTTGTTGATTAGATTTGTCTACATATTTAACCTTTTCTGTGTACGCTCCATCATTCACATCACTGCCATCCGCATCTGCAGGTTCGGCCTCCATTTCTGTTTTCTGAGAATTTCTGGACTCATTACCTATTCATGGGACACAAACAAGAATAGCACAATCAGCAAAGATTTGAACAAAATTTACTATGATAGATTAACCATATTTTTAAAACCCCATAAACACCTCCTTTAGTGTACTGTACCTTTATGCAATATCCACATACATGTTCTTATGCACCCACTCTAGGCATGTCACTTACATGTCAATGCACTTGGTGCAATATAACCAGGTACTGTAATTTACTATATGAATTCAAGGTGCTTTTATTTAAATAATTGCATTTTTTTAAGTTTTATAGTTCTAGTCTAGACTACATCTCAGAGATAAACATTATAATTTTCATCCGTTATTTTTGTCAGACAGCTTTAAATAATTTCCAAATGTGGCATTGCTTATCCAGTGAAAACAATGAGCTCACAGTAACTTATCTCCATACAGATTGTTCATTAACCTACCCAGTAACGTTAGCTAAAATTAACTTTAATGCAAGCAAATTGCAAAAATCATCAATGCAGCTGTAAACATAACATCATATATAAAACAATGCAAGGGAATATTTTAAAAAACTTATCTGCTCTATATAGAGACAGAGGCTCTTGCAGACCAAAACAATCATATAACTTAACACTTAGTTTCTATGAAATATTAGCGTAGGAATAAAACGTTGAGTAAATTAGCATACATTACCTGCACCGCTGCCACATTCAAAGGCGTTTCATCGTTTCCTCTCAGTGATGTCGGTCGGTCTTCGTGCCCGTCTATAAAGTCATTGTCGTTTATTATGTGAATGTATTGGCCCATTTGTTATCCTTCCACTTACTAAGAAAAACATCTTACCGCAGATGACTTGTATCATTGCCCAGCCATTGCTCAGACTCTGCCGTTAGCGCGGGTGAGTTTGAATTTTGGCGCATGCGCAGTAGCGGTATTGTGACATTCGCACTCAATCGCTCATGTATTTTAATGAAATGCGTTTTAGTTCATTGATGATGACAGCACATATGGACAAACAGTTACATGAAGCGTTTTCCCCCTCAATAACTCCATAATACATTCGTTTTACTACAAGTAACTAGTACATTGGCATTTTTTGAACAGACCTGTTATATTCATCTGTATTTTTTCCCCAGAAAACTGAATTGAAACAATAAAGTTAAGCAAAAAAAATTTGTTATGTGATTTACAATAAGCAGTATCTTTTAGGCAAAAATACTTAATAAACTTGCATAAATTCAATATATACATTGGTCATTTTGATATATATTGTTAACATATATGGTCTTATCATATGATACAATATACAATTTTAATATATATTGTAAACATATATGGTCATAACATGCAATACCATATAAAAGTTGACCATATATATACTTTCAATATATGTTTATATACAAATTGTACTATGGGAAATTCATATATGTTATAAACATATATCTACATATATCCAGAAGATGTATATATGTGATAATAATATATTGCCCTATATTTAACATATATGAGAGTAGCACTTCTGATATAGGGACATATATGTCATATATTACATTTCGGTATGGGAGCAAATAACAAACCTTGTTCAGGCAATGCAAGCTGAAACTCGGCCCAAAATTAAAATTGCAGTCTGTGCATGAATAAAACCTATTTTGCAACACAGAGAAACATATCTGAAGGTGTTAGAAGTGTTTTGCATGATTTTTGAAGTTAGAGCCTGAAATGTCAGAAAACAGCGTTTCAGCACTTAACAAACTTGGTTCTGGCAATGCAAGCTGAAACTCTTTCCAAAATCAAAATTGCAGTCTGTGCATGAATAAAACCTATTTTGCAACACAGAGAAACATATCTGAAGGTGTTAGAAGTGTTTTGCATGATTTTTGAAGTTAGAGCCTGAAATGTCAGAAAACAGCGTTTCAGCACATAACAAACTTGGTTCTGGCAATGCAAGCTGAAACTCGGTCAGAAATTAAAATTGCAGTCTGTGCATGAATAAAACCTATTTTGCAACACAGAGAAACATATCTGAAAGTGTTAGAAGTGTTTTGCATGATTTTTGAAGTTGGAGCCTGAAATGTCAGAAAACGGCGTTTCAGCACATAACAAACTTGGTTCAGGCAATGCAAGCTGAAACTCGGTCCAAAATTAAAATTGCAGTGTGTGCATGAATAAAACCTATTTTGCAACACAGAGAAACATATCTGAAGGTGTTAGAAGTGTTTTGCATGATTTTTGAAGTTAGAGCCTGAAATGTCAGAAAAAGGCCTTTCAGCACATAACAAACTTGGTTCAGACAATGCAAGCTGAAACTCGGCCCAAAATTAAAATTGCAGTCTGTGCATGAATAAAACCTATTTTGCAACACAGAGAAACATATCTGAAGGTGTTAGAAGTGTTTTGCATGATTTTTGAAGTTAGAGCCTGAAATGTCAGAAAACAGCGTTTCAGCACATAACAAACTTGGTTCTGGCAATGCAAGCTGAAACTCGGTCCAAAATAAAAATTGCAGTCTGTGCATGAATAAAACCTATTTTGCAACACAGAGAAACATATCTGAAGGTGTTAGAAGTGTTTTGCATGATTTTTGAAGTTAGAGCCTGAAATGTCAGAAAACGCCGTTTCAGCACATAACAAACTTGGTTCAGGCAATGCAAGCTGAAACTCGGCCCAAAATTAAAATTGCAGTCTGTGCATGAATAAAACCTATTTTGCAACACAGAGAAACATATCTGAAGGTGTTAGAAGTGTTTTGCATGATTTTTGAAGTTAGAGCCTGAAATGTCAGAAAAAGGCCTTTCAGCACATAACAAACTTGGTTCAGACAATGCAAGCTGAAACTCGGCCCAAAATTAAAATTGCAGTCTGTGCATGAATAAAACCTATTTTGCAACACAGAGAAACATATCTGAAGGTGTTAGAAGTGTTTTGCATGATTTTTGAAGTTGGAGCCTGAAATGTCAGAAAACGGCGTTTCAGCACATAACAAACTTGGTTCAGGCAATGCAAGCTGAAACTCGGTCCAAAATTAAAATTGCAGTGTGTGCATGAATAAAACCTATTTTGCAACACAGAGAAACATATCTGAAGGTGTTAGAAGTGTTTTGCATGATTTTTGAAGTTAGAGCCTGAAATGTCAGAAAACAGCGTTTCAGCACATAACAAACTTGGTTCTGGCAATGCAAGCTGAAACTCGGTCAGAAATTAAAATTGCAGTCTGTGCATGAATAAAACCTATTTTGCAACACAGAGAAACATATCTGAAGGTGTTAGAAGTGTTTTGCATGATTTTTGAAGTTGGAGCCTGAAATGTCAGAAAACGGCGTTTCAGCACATAACAAACTTGGTTCAGGCAATGCAAGCTGAAACTCGGTCCAAAATTAAAATTGCAGTGTGTGCATGAATAAAACCTATTTTGCAACACAGAGAAACATATCTGAAGGTGTTAGAAGTGTTTTGCATGATTTTTGAAGTTAGAGCCTGAAATGTCAGAAAACAGCGTTTCAGCACATAACAAACTTGGTTCTGGCAATGCAAGCTGAAACTCGGTCCAAAATTAAAATTGCAGTGTGTGCATGAATAAAACCTATTTTGCAACACAGAGAAACATATCTGAAGGTGTTAGAAGTGTTTTGCATGATTTTTGAAGTTAGAGCCTGAAATGTCAGAAAACAGCGTTTCAGCACATAACAAACTTGGTTCTGGCAACGCAAGCTGAAACTCGGTCAGAAATTAAAATTGCAGTCTGTGCATGAATAAAACCTATTTTGCAACACAGAGAAACATATCTGAAGGTGTTAGAAGTGTTTTGCATGATTTTTGAAGTTAGAGCCTGAAATGTCAGAAAACAGCGTTTCAGCACTTAACAAACTTGGTTCTGGCAATGCAAGCTGAAACTCTTTCCAAAATCAAAATTGCAGTCTGTGCATGAATAAAACCTATTTTGCAACACAGAGAAACATATCTGAAGCTGTTAGAAGTGTTTTGCATGATTTTTGAAGTTAGAGCCTGAAATGTCAGAAAACAGCGTTTCAGCACATAACAAACTTGGTTCTGGCAATGCAAGCTGAAACTCGGTCAGAAATTAAAATTGCAGTCTGTGCATGAATAAAACCTATTTTGCAACACAGAGAAACATATCTGAAGGTGTTAGAAGTGTTTTGCATGATTTTTGAAGTTGGAGCCTGAAATGTCAGAAAACGGCGTTTCAGCACATAACAAACTTGGTTCAGGCAATGCAAGCTGAAACTCGGTCCAAAATTAAAATTGCAGTGTGTGCATGAATAAAACCTATTTTGCAACACAGAGAAACATATCTGAAGGTGTTAGAAGTGTTTTGCATGATTTTTGAAGTTAGAGCCTGAAATGTCAGAAAAAGGCCTTTCAGCACATAACAAACTTGGTTCAGACAATGCAAGCTGAAACTCGGCCCAAAATTAAAATTGCAGTCTGTGCATGAATAAAACCTATTTTGCAACACAGAGAAACATATCTGAAGGTGTTAGAAGTGTTTTGCATGATTTTTGAAGTTAGAGCCTGAAATGTCAGAAAACAGCGTTTCAGCACATAACAAACTTGGTTCTGGCAATGCAAGCTGAAACTCGGTCCAAAATAAAAATTGCAGTCTGTGCATGAATAAAACCTATTTTGCAACACAGAGAAACATATCTGAAGGTGTTAGAAGTGTTTTGCATGATTTTTGAAGTTAGAGCCTGAAATGTCAGAAAACGCCGTTTCAGCACATAACAAACCTTGTTCAGGCAATGCAAGCTGAAACTCGGCCCAAAATTAAAATTGCAGTCTGTGCATGAATAAAACCTATTTTGCAACACAGAGAAACATATCTGAAGGTGTTAGAAGTGTTTTGCATGATTTTTGAAGTTAGAGCCTGAAATGTCAGAAAACAGCGTTTCAGCACTTAACAAACTTGGTTCTGGCAATGCAAGCTGAAACTCTTTCCAAAATCAAAATTGCAGTCTGTGCATGAATAAAACCTATTTTGCAACACAGAGAAACATATCTGAAGGTGTTAGAAGTGTTTTGCATGATTTTTGAAGTTAGAGCCTGAAATGTCAGAAAAAGGCCTTTCAGCACATAACAAACTTGGTTCAGACAATGCAAGCTGAAACTCGGCCCAAAATTAAAATTGTAGTCTGTGCATGAATAAAACCTATTTTGCAACACAGAGAAACATATCTGAAGGTGTTAGAAGTGTTTTGCATGATTTTTGAAGTTAGAGCCTGAAATGTCAGAAAACGCCGTTTCAGCACATAACAAACTTGGTTCAGGCAATGCAAGCTGAAACTCGGCCCAAAATTAAAATTGCAGTCTGTGCATGAATAAAGCCTATTTTGCAACACAGAGAAAGATATCTGAAGGTGTTAGAAGTGTTTTGCATGATTTTTGAAGTTAGAGCCTGAAATGTCAGAAAACAGCGTTTCAGCACATAACAAACTTGGTTCTGGCAATGCAAGCTGAAACTCGGTCAGAAATTAAAATTGCAGTCTGTGCATGAATAAAACCTATTTTGCAACACAGAGAAACATATCTGAAGGTGTTAGAAGTGTTTTGCATGATTTTTGAAGTTGGAGCCTGAAATGTCAGAAAACGGCGTTTCAGCACATAACAAACTTGGTTCAGGCAATGCAAGCTGAAACTCGGTCCAAAATTAAAATTGCAGTGTGTGCATGAATAAAACCTATTTTGCAACACAGAGAAACATATCTGAAGGTGTTAGAAGTGTTTTGCATGATTTTTGAAGTTAGAGCCTGAAATGTCAGAAAACAGCGTTTCAGCACATAACAAACTTGGTTCTGGCAATGCAAGCTGAAAATCGGTCCAAAATAAAAATTGCAGTCTGTGCATGAATAAAACCTATTTTGCAACACAGAGAAACATATCTGAAGGTGTTAGAAGTGTTTTGCATGATTTTTGAAGTTAGAGCCTGAAATGTCAGAAAACAGCGTTTCAGCACATAACAAACTTGGTTCTGGCAATGCAAGCTGAAACTCGGTCAGAAATTAAAATTGCAGTCTGTGCATGAATAAAACCTATTTTGCAACACAGAGAAACATATCTGAAGGTGTTAGAAGTGTTTTGCATGATTTTTGAAGTTAGAGCCTGAAATGTCAGAAAAAGGCCTTTCAGCACATAACAAACTTGGTTCAGACAATGCAAGCTGAAACTCGGCCCAAAATTAAAATTGCAGTCTGTGCATGAATAAAACCTATTTTGCAACACAGAGAAACATATCTGAAGGTGTTAGAAGTGTTTTGCATGATTTTTGAAGTTAGAGCCTGAAATGTCAGAAAACAGCGTTTCAGCACATAACAAACTTGGTTCTGGCAATGCAAGCTGAAACTCGGTCCAAAATTAAAATTGCAGTCTGTGCATGAATAAAACCTATTTTGCAACACAGAGAAACATATCTGAAGGTGTTAGAAGTGTTTTGCATGATTTTTGAAGTTAAAGCCTGAAATGTCAGAAAACAGCGTTTCAGCACTTAACAAACTTGGTTCTGGTAATGCAAGCTGAAACTCGGTCCAAAATAAAAATTGCAGTCTGTGCATGAATAAAACCTATTTTGCAACACAGAGAAACATATCTGAAGGTGTTAGAAGTGTTTTGCATGATTTTTGAAGTTAGAGCCTGAAATGTCAGAAAACGGCGTTTCAGCACATAACAAACTTGGTTCAGGCAATGCAAGCTGAAACTCGGCCCAAAATTAAAATTGCAGTCTGTGCATGAATAAAACCTATTTTGCAACACAGAGAAACATATCTGAAGGTGTTAGAAGTGTTTTGCATGATTTTTGAAGTTGGAGCCTGAAATGTCAGAAAACGGCGTTTCAGCACATAACAAACTTGGTTCAGGCAATGCAAGCTGAAACTCGGTCCAAAATTAAAATTGCAGTGTGTGCATGAATAAAACCTATTTTGCAACACAGAGAAACATATCTGAAGGTGTTAGAAGTGTTTTGCATGATTTTTGAAGTTAGAGCCTGAAATGTCAGAAAACAGCGTTTCAGCACATAACAAACTTGGTTCTGGCAATGCAAGCTGAAACTCGGTCAGAAATTAAAATTGCAGTCTGTGCATGAATAAAACCTATTTTGCAACACAGAGAAACATATCTGAAGGTGTTAGAAGTGTTTTGCATGATTTTTGAAGTTGGAGCCTGAAATGTCAGAAAACGGCGTTTCAGCACATAACAAACTTGGTTCAGGCAATGCAAGCTGAAACTCGGTCCAAAATTAAAATTGCAGTGTGTGCATGAATAAAACC
Organism: Garra rufa; assembly: GCF_049309525.1. Classification (NCBI taxonomy): domain Eukaryota; kingdom Metazoa; phylum Chordata; class Actinopteri; order Cypriniformes; family Cyprinidae; genus Garra; species Garra rufa. Next base: position 3,442,714 of record NW_027394276.1, on the reverse strand, counting down.
TATTTTGCAACACAGAGAAACATATCTGAAGGTGTTAGAAGTGTTTTGCATGATTTTTGAAGTTAGAGCCTGAAATGTCAGAAAACAGCGTTTCAGCACATAACAAACTTGGTTCTGGCAATGCAAGCTGAAACTCGGTCCAAAATAAAAATTGCAGTCTGTGCATGAATAAAACCTATTTTGCAACACAGAGAAACATATCTGAAGGTGTTAGAAGTGTTTTGCATGATTTTTGAAGTTAGAGCCTGAAATGTCAGAAAACGGCTTTTCAGCACATAACAAACTTGGTTCAGGCAATGCAAGCTGAAACTCGGCCCAAAATTAAAATTGCAGTCTGTGCATGAATAAAACCTATTTTGCAACACAGAGAAACATATCTGAAGGTGTTAGAAGTGTTTTGCATGATTTTTGAAGTTAGAGCCTGAAATGTCAGAAAACGCCGTTTCAGCACATAACAAACTTGGTTCAGGCAATGCAAGCTGAAACTCGGCCCAAAATTAAAATTGCAGTCTGTGCATGAATAAAGCCTATTTTGCAACACAGAGAAAGATATCTGAAGGTGTTAGAAGTGTTTTGCATGATTTTTGAAGTTAGAGCCTGAAATGTCAGAAAACAGCGTTTCAGCACATAACAAACTTGGTTCTGGCAATGCAAGCTGAAACTCGGTCAGAAATTAAAATTGCAGTCTGTGCATGAATAAAACCTATTTTGCAACACAGAGAAACATATCTGAAGGTGTTAGAAGTGTTTTGCATGACTTTTGAAGTTGGAGCCTGAAATGTCAGAAAACGCCGTTTCAGCACATAACAAACTTGGTTCAGGCAATGCAAGCTGAAACTCGGTCCAAAATTAAAATTGCAGTGTGTGCATGAATAAAACCTATTTTGCAACACAGAGAAACATATCTGAAGGTGTTAGAAGTGTTTTGCATGATTTTTGAAGTTAGAGCCTGAAATGTCAGAAAACAGCGTTTCAGCACATAACAAACTTGGTTCTGGCAATGCAAGCTGAAACTCGGTCAGAAATTAAAATTGCAGTCTGTGCATGAATAAAACCTATTTTGCAACACAGAGAAACATATCTGAAGGTGTTAGAAGTGTTTTGCATGATTTTTGAAGTTAGAGCCTGAAATGTCAGAAAAAGGCCTTTCAGCACATAACAAACTTGGTTCAGGCAATGCAAGCTGAAACTCGGCCCAAAATTAAAATTGCAGTCTGTGCATGAATAAAGCCTATTTTGCAACACAGAGAAAGATATCTGAAGGTGTTAGAAGTGTTTTGCATGATTTTTGAAGTTAGAGCCTGAAATGTCAGAAAACAGCGTTTCAGCACATAACAAACTTGGTTCTGGCAATGCAAGCTGAAACTCGGTCAGAAATTAAAATTGCAGTCTGTGCATGAATAAAACCTATTTTGCAACACAGAGAAACATATCTGAAGGTGTTAGAAGTGTTTTGCATGATTTTTGAAGTTGGAGCCTGAAATGTCAGAAAACGGCGTTTCAGCACATAACAAACTTGGTTCAGGCAATGCAAGCTGAAACTCGGTCCAAAATTAAAATTGCAGTGTGTGCATGAATAAAACCTATTTTGCAACACAGAGAAACATATCTGAAGGTGTTAGAAGTGTTTTGCATGATTTTTGAAGTTAGAGCCTGAAATGTCAGAAAACAGCGTTTCAGCACATAACAAACTTGGTTCTGGCAATGCAAGCTGAAAATCGGTCCAAAATAAAAATTGCAGTCTGTGCATGAATAAAACCTATTTTGCAACACAGAGAAACATATCTGAAGGTGTTAGAAGTGTTTTGCATGATTTTTGAAGTTAGAGCCTGAAATGTCAGAAAACAGCGTTTCAGCACATAACAAACTTGGTTCTGGCAATGCAAGCTGAAACTCGGTCAGAAATTAAAATTGCAGTCTGTGCATGAATAAAACCTATTTTGCAACACAGAGAAACATATCTGAAGGTGTTAGAAGTGTTTTGCATGATTTTTGAAGTTAGAGCCTGAAATGTCAGAAAAAGGCCTTTCAGCACATAACAAACTTGGTTCAGACAATGCAAGCTGAAACTCGGCCCAAAATTAAAATTGCAGTCTGTGCATGAATAAAACCTATTTTGCAACACAGAGAAACATATCTGAAGGTGTTAGAAGTGTTTTGCATGATTTTTGAAGTTAGAGCCTGAAATGTCAGAAAACAGCGTTTCAGCACATAACAAACTTGGTTCTGGCAATGCAAGCTGAAACTCGGTCCAAAATTAAAATTGCAGTCTGTGCATGAATAAAACCTATTTTGCAACACAGAGAAACATATCTGAAGGTGTTAGAAGTGTTTTGCATGATTTTTGAAGTTAAAGCCTGAAATGTCAGAAAACAGCGTTTCAGCACTTAACAAACTTGGTTCTGGCAATGCAAGCTGAAACTCGGTCCAAAATAAAAATTGCAGTCTGTGCATGAATAAAACCTATTTTGCAACACAGAGAAACATATCTGAAGGTGTTAGAAGTGTTTTGCATGATTTTTGAAGTTAGAGCCTGAAATGTCAGAAAACGGCGTTTCAGCACATAACAAACTTGGTTCAGGCAATGCAAGCTGAAACTCGGCCCAAAATTAAAATTGCAGTCTGTGCATGAATAAAACCTATTTTGCAACACAGAGAAACATATCTGAAGGTGTTAGAAGTGTTTTGCATGATTTTTGAAGTTGGAGCCTGAAATGTCAGAAAACGGCGTTTCAGCACATAACAAACTTGGTTCAGGCAATGCAAGCTGAAACTCGGTCCAAAATTAAAATTGCAGTGTGTGCATGAATAAAACCTATTTTGCAACACAGAGAAACATATCTGAAGGTGTTAGAAGTGTTTTGCATGATTTTTGAAGTTAGAGCCTGAAATGTCAGAAAACAGCGTTTCAGCACATAACAAACTTGGTTCTGGCAATGCAAGCTGAAACTCGGTCAGAAATTAAAATTGCAGTCTGTGCATGAATAAAACCTATTTTGCAACACAGAGAAACATATCTGAAGGTGTTAGAAGTGTTTTGCATGATTTTTGAAGTTGGAGCCTGAAATGTCAGAAAACGGCGTTTCAGCACATAACAAACTTGGTTCAGGCAATGCAAGCTGAAACTCGGTCCAAAATTAAAATTGCAGTGTGTGCATGAATAAAACCTATTTTGCAACACAGAGAAACATATCTGAAGGTGTTAGAAGTGTTTTGCATGATTTTTGAAGTTAGAGCCTGAAATGTCAGAAAACAGCGTTTCAGCACATAACAAACTTGGTTCTGGCAATGCAAGCTGAAACTCGGTCCAAAATAAAAATTGCAGTCTGTGCATGAATAAAACCTATTTTGCAACACAGAGAAAGATATCTGAAGGTGTTAGAAGTGTTTTGCATGATTTTTGAAGTTAGAGCCTGAAATGTCAGAAAACAGCGTTTCAGCACATAACAAACTTGGTTCTGGCAATGCAAGCTGAAACTCGGTCAGAAATTAAAATTGCAGTCTGTGCATGAATAAAACCTATTTTGCAACACAGAGAAACATATCTGAAGGTGTTAGAAGTGTTTTGCATGACTTTTGAAGTTGGAGCCTGAAATGTCAGAAAACGGCGTTTCAGCACATAACAAACTTGGTTCAGGCAATGCAAGCTGAAACTCGGTCCAAAATTAAAATTGCAGTGTGTGCATGAATAAAACCTATTTTGCAACACAGAGAAACATATCTGAAGGTGTTAGAAGTGTTTTGCATGATTTTTGAAGTTAGAGCCTGAAATGTCAGAAAACAGCGTTTCAGCACATAACAAACTTGGTTCTGGCAATGCAAGCTGAAACTCGGTCAGAAATTAAAATTGCAGTCTGTGCATGAATAAAACCTATTTTGCAACACAGAGAAACATATCTGAAGGTGTTAGAAGTGTTTTGCATGATTTTTGAAGTTGGAGCCTGAAATGTCAGAAAACGGCGTTTCAGCACATAACAAACTTGGTTCAGGCAATGCAAGCTGAAACTCGGTCCAAAATTAAAATTGCAGTGTGTGCATGAATAAAACCTATTTTGCAACACAGAGAAACATATCTGAAGGTGTTAGAAGTGTTTTGCATGATTTTTGAAGTTAGAGCCTGAAATGTCAGAAAACAGCGTTTCAGCACATAACAAACTTGGTTCTGGCAATGCAAGCTGAAAATCGGTCCAAAATAAAAATTGCAGTCTGTGCATGAATAAAACCTATTTTGCAACACAGAGAAACATATCTGAAGGTGTTAGAAGTGTTTTGCATGATTTTTGAAGTTAGAGCCTGAAATGTCAGAAAACAGCGTTTCAGCACATAACAAACTTGGTTCTGGCAATGCAAGCTGAAACTCGGTCAGAAATTAAAATTGCAGTCTGTGCATGAATAAAACCTATTTTGCAACACAGAGAAACATATCTGAAGGTGTTAGAAGTGTTTTGCATGATTTTTGAAGTTAGAGCCTGAAATGTCAGAAAAAGGCCTTTCAGCACATAACAAACTTGGTTCAGACAATGCAAGCTGAAACTCGGCCCAAAATTAAAATTGCAGTCTGTGCATGAATAAAACCTATTTTGCAACACAGAGAAACATATCTGAAGGTGTTAGAAGTGTTTTGCATGATTTTTGAAGTTAGAGCCTGAAATGTCAGAAAACAGCGTTTCAGCACATAACAAACTTGGTTCTGGCAATGCAAGCTGAAACTCGGTCCAAAATTAAAATTGCAGTCTGTGCATGAATAAAACCTATTTTGCAACACAGAGAAACATATCTGAAGGTGTTAGAAGTGTTTTGCATGATTTTTGAAGTTAAAGCCTGAAATGTCAGAAAACAGCGTTTCAGCACTTAACAAACTTGGTTCTGGCAATGCAAGCTGAAACTCGGTCCAAAATAAAAATTGCAGTCTGTGCATGAATAAAACCTATTTTGCAACACAGAGAAACATATCTGAAGGTGTTAGAAGTGTTTTGCATGATTTTTGAAGTTAGAGCCTGAAATGTCAGAAAACGGCGTTTCAGCACATAACAAACTTGGTTCAGGCAATGCAAGCTGAAACTCGGCCCAAAATTAAAATTGCAGTCTGTGCATGAATAAAACCTATTTTGCAACACAGAGAAACATATCTGAAGGTGTTAGAAGTGTTTTGCATGATTTTTGAAGTTGGAGCCTGAAATGTCAGAAAACGGCGTTTCAGCACATAACAAACTTGGTTCAGGCAATGCAAGCTGAAACTCGGTCCAAAATTAAAATTGCAGTGTGTGCATGAATAAAACCTATTTTGCAACACAGAGAAACATATCTGAAGGTGTTAGAAGTGTTTTGCATGATTTTTGAAGTTAGAGCCTGAAATGTCAGAAAACAGCGTTTCAGCACATAACAAACTTGGTTCTGGCAATGCAAGCTGAAACTCGGTCAGAAATTAAAATTGCAGTCTGTGCATGAATAAAACCTATTTTGCAACACAGAGAAACATATCTGAAGGTGTTAGAAGTGTTTTGCATGATTTTTGAAGTTGGAGCCTGAAATGTCAGAAAACGGCGTTTCAGCACATAACAAACTTGGTTCAGGCAATGCAAGCTGAAACTCGGTCCAAAATTAAAATTGCAGTGTGTGCATGAATAAAACCTATTTTGCAACACAGAGAAACATATCTGAAGGTGTTAGAAGTGTTTTGCATGATTTTTGAAGTTAGAGCCTGAAATGTCAGAAAACAGCGTTTCAGCACATAACAAACTTGGTTCTGGCAATGCAAGCTGAAACTCGGTCCAAAATAAAAATTGCAGTCTGTGCATGAATAAAACCTATTTTGCAACACAGAGAAAGATATCTGAAGGTGTTAGAAGTGTTTTGCATGATTTTTGAAGTTAGAGCCTGAAATGTCAGAAAACAGCGTTTCAGCACATAACAAACTTGGTTCTGGCAATGCAAGCTGAAACTCGGTCAGAAATTAAAATTGCAGTCTGTGCATGAATAAAACCTATTTTGCAACACAGAGAAACATATCTGAAGGTGTTAGAAGTGTTTTGCATGACTTTTGAAGTTGGAGCCTGAAATGTCAGAAAACGGCGTTTCAGCACATAACAAACTTGGTTCAGGCAATGCAAGCTGAAACTCGGTCCAAAATTAAAATTGCAGTGTGTGCATGAATAAAACCTATTTTGCAACACAGAGAAACATATCTGAAGGTGTTAGAAGTGTTTTGCATGATTTTTGAAGTTAGAGCCTGAAATGTCAGAAAACAGCGTTTCAGCACATAACAAACTTGGTTCTGGCAATGCAAGCTGAAAATCGGTCCAAAATAAAAATTGCAGTCTGTGCATGAATAAAACCTATTTTGCAACACAGAGAAACATATCTGAAGGTGTTAGAAGTGTTTTGCATGATTTTTGAAGTTAGAGCCTGAAATGTCAGAAAACAGCGTTTCAGCACATAACAAACTTGGTTCTGGCAATGCAAGCTGAAACTCGGTCAGAAATTAAAATTGCAGTCTGTGCATGAATAAAACCTATTTTGCAACACAGAGAAACATATCTGAAGGTGTTAGAAGTGTTTTGCATGATTTTTGAAGTTAGAGCCTGAAATGTCAGAAAAAGGCCTTTCAGCACATAACAAACTTGGTTCAGACAATGCAAGCTGAAACTCGGCCCAAAATTAAAATTGCAGTCTGTGCATGAATAAAACCTATTTTGCAACACAGAGAAACATATCTGAAGGTGTTAGAAGTGTTTTTCATGATTTTTGAAGTTAGAGCCTGAAATGTCAGAAAACAGCGTTTCAGCACATAACAAACTTGGTTCTGGCAATGCAAGCTGAAACTCGGTCCAAAATAAAAATTGCAGTCTGTGCATGAATAAAACCTATTTTGCAACACAGAGAAACATATCTGAAGGTGTTAGAAGTGTTTTGCATGATTTTTGAAGTTAGAGCCTGAAATGTCAGAAAACGGCGTTTCAGCACATAACAAACTTGGTTCAGGCAATGCAAGCTGAAACTCGGCCCAAAATTAAAATTGCAGTCTGTGCATGAATAAAACCTATTTTGCAACACAGAGAAACATATCTGAAGGTGTTAGAAGTGTTTTGCATGATTTTTGAAGTTAGAGCCTGAAATGTCAGAAAACAGCGTTTCAGCACTTAACAAACTTGGTTCTGGCAATGCAAGCTGAAACTCTTTCCAAAATCAAAATTGCAGTGTGTGCATGAATAAAACCTATTTTGCAACACAGAGAAACATATCTGAAGGTGTTAGAAGTGTTTTGCATGATTTTTGAAGTTAGAGCCTGAAATGTCAGAAAACAGCGTTTCAGCACATAACAAACTTGGTTCTGGCAATGCAAGCTGAAACTCGGTCAGAAATTAAAATTGCAGTCTGTGCATGAATAAAACCTATTTTGCAACACAGAGAAACATATCTGAAAGTGTTAGAAGTGTTTTGCATGATTTTTGAAGTTGGAGCCTGAAATGTCAGAAAACGGCGTTTCAGCACATAACAAACTTGGTTCAGGCAATGCAAGCTGAAACTCGGTCCAAAATTAAAATTGCAGTGTGTGCATGAATAAAACCTATTTTGCAACACAGAGAAACATATCTGAAGGTGTTAGAAGTGTTTTGCATGATTTTTGAAGTTAGAGCCTGAAATGTCAGAAAACGCCGTTTCAGCACATAACAAACTTGGTTCAGGCAATGCAAGCTGAAACTCGGCCCAAAATTAAAATTGCAGTCTGTGCATGAATAAAACCTATTTTGCAACACAGAGAAACATATCTGAAGGTGTTAGAAGTGTTTTGCATGATTTTTGAAGTTGGAGCCTGAAATGTCAGAAAACGGCGTTTCAGCACATAACAAACTTGGTTCAGGCAATGCAAGCTGAAACTCGGTCCAAAATTAAAATTGCAGTGTGTGCATGAATAAAACCTATTTTGCAACACAGAGAAACATATCTGAAGGTGTTAGAAGTGTTTTGCATGATTTTTGAAGTTAGAGCCTGAAATGTCAGAAAACAGCGTTTCAGCACATAACAAACTTGGTTCTGGCAATGCAAGCTGAAACTCGGTCAGAAATTAAAATTGCAGTCTGTGCATGAATAAAACCTATTTTGCAACACAGAGAAACATATCTGAAGGTGTTAGAAGTGTTTTGCATGATTTTTGAAGTTGGAGCCTGAAATGTCAGAAAACGGCGTTTCAGCACATAACAAACTTGGTTCAGGCAATGCAAGCTGAAACTCGGTCCAAAATTAAAATTGCAGTGTGTGCATGAATAAAACCTATTTTGCAACACAGAGAAACATATCTGAAGGTGTTAGAAGTGTTTTGCATGATTTTTGAAGTTAGAGCCTGAAATGTCAGAAAACAGCGTTTCAGCACATAACAAACTTGGTTCTGGCAATGCAAGCTGAAACTCGGTCCAAAATAAAAATTGCAGTCTGTGCATGAATAAAACCTATTTTGCAACACAGAGAAACATATCTGAAGGTGTTAGAAGTGTTTTGCATGATTTTTGAAGTTAGAGCCTGAAATGTCAGAAAACGGCTTTTCAGCACATAACAAACTTGGTTCAGGCAATGCAAGCTGAAACTCGGTCCAAAATTAAAATTGCAGTCTGTGCATGAATGAAACGTATTTTTCAACACACAGAAACATATCTGAAGGTGTTAGAAGTGTTTTGCATGATTTTTTAAGTTAGAGTCTGAAATGTCAGAAAACAGCCTTTCAGCGCAGAACAAACTTGGTTCAGGCAATGCAAGCTGAAACTCGGTCCAAAATTAAAATTGCAGTCTGTGCATGAATAAAACCTATTTTGCAACACAGAGAAACATATCTGAAGGTGTTAGAAGTGTTTTGCATGATTTTTGAAGTTAGAGCCTGAAATGTCAGAAAACAGCGTTTCAGCACATAACAAACTTGGTTCTGGCAATGCAAGCTGAAACTCGGTCAGAAATTGAAATTGCAGTCTGTGCATGAATAAAACCTATTTTGCAACACAGAGAAACATATCTGAAGGTGTTAGAAGTGTTTTGCATGATTTTTGAAGTTGGAGCCTGAAATGTCAGAAAACGGCGTTTCAGCACATAACAAACTTGGTTCAGGCAATGCAAGCTGAAACTCGGTCCAAAATTAAAATTGCAGTGTGTGCATGAATAAAACCTATTTTGCAACACAGAGAAACATATCTGAAGGTGTTAGAAGTGTTTTGCATGATTTTTGAAGTTAGAGCCTGAAATGTCAGAAAACAGCGTTTCAGCACATAACAAACTTGGTTCTGGCAACGCAAGCTGAAACTCGGTCAGAAATTAAAATTGCAGTCTGTGCATGAATAAAACCTATTTTGCAACACAGAGAAACATATCTGAAGGTGTTAGAAGTGTTTTGCATGATTTTTGAAGTTAGAGCCTGAAATGTCAGAAAACAGCGTTTCAGCACTTAACAAACTTGGTTCTGGCAATGCAAGCTGAAACTCTTTCCAAAATCAAAATTGCAGTCTGTGCATGAATAAAACCTATTTTGCAACACAGAGAAACATATCTGAAGCTGTTAGAAGTGTTTTGCATGATTTTTGAAGTTAGAGCCTGAAATGTCAGAAAACAGCGTTTCAGCACATAACAAACTTGGTTCTGGCAATGCAAGCTGAAACTCGGTCAGAAATTAAAATTGCAGTCTGTGCATGAATAAAACCTATTTTGCAACACAGAGAAACATATCTGAAGGTGTTAGAAGTGTTTTGCATGATTTTTGAAGTTGGAGCCTGAAATGTCAGAAAACGGCGTTTCAGCACATAACAAACTTGGTTCAGGCAATGCAAGCTGAAACTCGGTCCAAAATTAAAATTGCAGTGTGTGCATGAATAAAACCTATTTTGCAACACATAGAAACATATCTGAAGGTGTTAGAAGTGTTTTGCATGATTTTTGAAGTTAGAGCCTGAAAATGTCAGAAAAAGGCCTTTCAGCACATAACAAACTTGGTTCAGACAATGCAAGCTGAAACTCGGCCCAAAATTAAAATTGCAGTCTGTGCATGAATAAAACCTATTTTGCAACACAGAGAAACATATCTGAAGGTGTTAGAAGTGTTTTGCATGATTTTTGAAGTTAGAGCCTGAAATGTCAGAAAACAGCGTTTCAGCACATAACAAACTTGATTCTGGCAATGCAAGCTGAAAATCGGTCCAAAATAAAAATTGCAGTCTGTGCATGAATAAAACCTATTTTGCAACACAGAGAAACATATCTGAAGGTGTTAGAAGTGTTTTGCATGATTTTTGAAGTTAGAGCCTGAAATGTCAGAAAACAGCGTTTCAGCACATAACAAACTTGGTTCTGGCAATGCAAGCTGAAACTCGGTCAGAAATTAAAATTGCAGTCTGTGCATGAATAAAACCTATTTTGCAACACAGAGAAACATATCTGAAGGTGTTAGAAGTGTTTTGCATGATTTTTGAAGTTAGAGCCTGAAATGTCAGAAAAAGGCCTTTCAGCACATAACAAACTTGGTTCAGACAATGCAAGCTGAAACTCGGCCCAAAATTAAAATTGCAGTCTGTGCATGAATAAAACCTATTTTGCAACACAGAGAAACATATCTGAAGGTGTTAGAAGTGTTTTTCATGATTTTTGAAGTTAGAGCCTGAAATGTCAGAAAACAGCGTTTCAGCACATAACAAACTTGGTTCTGGCAATGCAAGCTGAAACTCGGTCCAAAAAAAAAATTGCAGTTTGTGCATGAATAAAACCTATTTTGCAACACAGAGAAACATATCTGAAGGTGTTAGAAGTGTTTTGCATGATTTTTGAAGTTAGAGCCTGAAATGTCAGAAAACGGCGTTTCAGCACATAACAAACTTGGTTCAGGCAATGCAAGCTGAAACTCGGCCCAAAATTAAAATTGCAGTCTGTGCATGAATAAAACCTATTTTGCAACACAGAGAAACATATCTGAAGGTGTTAGAAGTGTTTTGCATGATTTTTGAAGTTAGAGCCTGAAATGTCAGAAAACAGCGTTTCAGCACTTAACAAACTTGGTTCTGGCAATGCAAGCTGAAACTCTTTCCAAAATCAAAATTGCAGTCTGTGCATGAATAAAACCTATTTTGCAACACAGAGAAACATATCTGAAGGTGTTAGAAGTGTTTTGCATGATTTTTGAAGTTAGAGCCTGAAATGTCAGAAAACAGCGTTTCAGCACATAACAAACTTGGTTCTGGCAATGCAAGCTGAAACTCGGTCAGAAATTAAAATTGCAGTCTGTGCATGAATAAAACCTATTTTGCAACACAGAGAAACATATCTGAAAGTGTTAGAAGTGTTTTGCATGATTTTTGAAGTTGGAGCCTGAAATGTCAGAAAACGGCGTTTCAGCACATAACAAACTTGGTTCAGGCAATGCAAGCTGAAACTCGGTCCAAAATTAAAATTGCAGTGTGTGCATGAATAAAACCTATTTTGCAACACAGAGAAACATATCTGAAGGTGTTAGAAGTGTTTTGCATGATTTTTGAAGTTAGAGCCTGAAATGTCAGAAAACGCCGTTTCAGCACATAACAAACTTGGTTCAGGCAATGCAAGCTGAAACTCGGCCCAAAATTAAAATTGCAGTCTGTGCATGAATAAAACCTATTTTGCAACACAGAGAAACATATCTGAAGGTGTTAGAAGTGTTTTGCATGATTTTTGAAGTTGGAGCCTGAAATGTCAGAAAACGGCGTTTCAGCACATAACAAACTTGGTTCAGGCAATGCAAGCTGAAACTCGGTCCAAAATTAAAATTGCAGTGTGTGCATGAATAAAACCTATTTTGCAACACAGAGAAACATATCTGAAGGTGTTAGAAGTGTTTTGCATGATTTTTGAAGTTAGAGCCTGAAATGTCAGAAAACAGCGTTTCAGCACATAACAAACTTGGTTCTGGCAATGCAAGCTGAAACTCGGTCAGAAATTAAAATTGCAGTCTGTGCATGAATAAAACCTATTTTGCAACACAGAGAAACATATCTGAAGGTGTTAGAAGTGTTTTGCATGATTTTTGAAGTTGGAGCCTGAAATGTCAGAAAACGGCGTTTCAGCACATAACAAACTTGGTTCAGGCAATGCAAGCTGAAACTCGGTCCAAAATTAAAATTGCAGTGTGTGCATGAATAAAACCTATTTTGCAACACAGAGAAACATATCTGAAGGTGTTAGAAGTGTTTTGCATGATTTTTGAAGTTAGAGCCTGAAATGTCAGAAAACAGCGTTTCAGCACATAACAAACTTGGTTCTGGCAATGCAAGCTGAAACTCGGTCCAAAATAAAAATTGCAGTCTGTGCATGAATAAAACCTATTTTGCAACACAGAGAAACATATCTGAAGGTGTTAGAAGTGTTTTGCATGATTTTTGAAGTTAGAGCCTGAAATGTCAGAAAACGGCTTTTCAGCACATAACAAACTTGGTTCAGGCAATGCAAGCTGAAACTCGGTCCAAAATTAAAATTGCAGTCTGTGCATGAATGAAACGTATTTTTCAACACACAGAAACATATCTGAAGGTGTTAGAAGTGTTTTGCATGATTTTTTAAGTTAGAGTCTGAAATGTCAGAAAACAGCCTTTCAGCGCAGAACAAACTTGGTTCAGGCAATGCAAGCTGAAACTCGGTCCAAAATTAAAATTGCAGTCTGTGCATGAATAAAACCTATTTTGCAACACAGAGAAACATATCTGAAGGTGTTAGAAGTGTTTTGCATGATTTTTGAAGTTAGAGCCTGAAATGTCAGAAAACAGCGTTTCAGCACATAACAAACTTGGTTCTGGCAATGCAAGCTGAAACTCGGTCAGAAATTGAAATTTCAGTCTGTGCATGAATAAAACCTATTTTGCAACACAGAGAAACATATCTGAAGGTGTTAGAAGTGTTTTGCATGATTTTTGAAGTTGGAGCCTGAAATGTCAGAAAACGGCGTTTCAGCACATAACAAACTTGGTTCAGGCAATGCAAGCTGAAACTCGGTCCAAAATTAAAATTGCAGTGTGTGCATGAATAAAACCTATTTTGCAACACAGAGAAACATATCTGAAGGTGTTAGAAGTGTTTTGCATGATTTTTGAAGTTAGAGCCTGAAATGTCAGAAAACAGCGTTTCAGCACATAACAAACTTGGTTCTGGCAACGCAAGCTGAAACTCGGTCAGAAATTAAAATTGCAGTCTGTGCATGAATAAAACCTATTTTGCAACACAGAGAAACATATCTGAAGGTGTTAGAAGTGTTTTGCATGATTTTTGAAGTTAGAGCCTGAAATGTCAGAAAACAGCGTTTCAGCACTTAACAAACTTGGTTCTGGCAATGCAAGCTGAAACTCTTTCCAAAATCAAAATTGCAGTCTGTGCATGAATAAAACCTATTTTGCAACACAGAGAAACATATCTGAAGCTGTTAGAAGTGTTTTGCATGATTTTTGAAGTTAGAGCCTGAAATGTCAGAAAACAGCGTTTCAGCACATAACAAACTTGGTTCTGGCAATGCAAGCTGAAACTCGGTCAGAAATTAAAATTGCAGTCTGTGCATGAATAAAACCTATTTTGCAACACAGAGAAACATATCTGAAGGTGTTAGAAGTGTTTTGCATGATTTTTGAAGTTGGAGCCTGAAATGTCAGAAAACGGCGTTTCAGCACATAACAAACTTGGTTCAGGCAATGCAAGCTGAAACTCGGTCCAAAATTAAAATTGCAGTGTGTGCATGAATAAAACCTATTTTGCAACACAGAGAAACATATCTGAAGGTGTTAGAAGTGTTTTGCATGATTTTTGAAGTTAGAGCCTGAAATGTCAGAAAAAGGCCTTTCAGCACATAACAAACTTGGTTCAGACAATGCAAGCTGAAACTCGGCCCAAAATTAAAATTGCAGTCTGTGCATGAATAAAACCTATTTTGCAACACAGAGAAACATATCTGAAGGTGTTAGAAGTGTTTTGCATGATTTTTGAAGTTAGAGCCTGAAATGTCAGAAAACAGCGTTTCAGCACATAACAAACTTGGTTCTGGCAATGCAAGCTGAAACTCGGTCCAAAATAAAAATTGCAGTCTGTGCATGAATAAAACCTATTTTGCAACACAGAGAAACATATCTGAAGGTGTTAGAAGTGTTTTGCATGATTTTTGAAGTTAGAGCCTGAAATGTCAGAAAACGCCGTTTCAGCACATAACAAACCTTGTTCAGGCAATGCAAGCTGAAACTCGGCCCAAAATTAAAATTGCAGTCTGTGCATGAATAAAACCTATTTTGCAACACAGAGAAACATATCTGAAGGTGTTAGAAGTGTTTTGCATGATTTTTGAAGTTAGAGCCTGAAATGTCAGAAAACAGCGTTTCAGCACTTAACAAACTTGGTTCTGGCAATGCAAGCTGAAACTCTTTCCAAAATCAAAATTGCAGTCTGTGCATGAATAAAACCTATTTTGCAACACAGAGAAACATATCTGAAGGTGTTAGAAGTGTTTTGCATGATTTTTGAAGTTAGAGCCTGAAATGTCAGAAAAAGGCCTTTCAGCACATAACAAACTTGGTTCAGACAATGCAAGCTGAAACTCGGCCCAAAATTAAAATTGCAGTCTGTGCATGAATAAAACCTATTTTGCAACACAGAGAAACATATCTGAAGGTGTTAGAAGTGTTTTGCATGATTTTTGAAGTTAGAGCCTGAAATGTCAGAAAACGCCGTTTCAGCACATAACAAACTTGGTTCAGGCAATGCAAGCTGAAACTCGGCCCAAAATTAAAATTGCAGTCTGTGCATGAATAAAGCCTATTTTGCAACACAGAGAAAGATATCTGAAGGTGTTAGAAGTGTTTTGCATGATTTTTGAAGTTAGAGCCTGAAATGTCAGAAAACAGCGTTTCAGCACATAACAAACTTGGTTCTGGCAATGCAAGCTGAAACTCGGTCAGAAATTAAAATTGCAGTCTGTGCATGAATAAAACCTATTTTGCAACACAGAGAAACATATCTGAAGGTGTTAGAAGTGTTTTGCATGATTTTTGAAGTTGGAGCCTGAAATGTCAGAAAACGGCGTTTCAGCACATAACAAACTTGGTTCAGGCAATGCAAGCTGAAACTCGGTCCAAAATTAAAATTGCAGTGTGTGCATGAATAAAACCTATTTTGCAACACAGAGAAACATATCTGAAGGTGTTAGAAGTGTTTTGCATGATTTTTGAAGTTAGAGCCTGAAATGTCAGAAAACAGCGTTTCAGCACATAACAAACTTGGTTCTGGCAATGCAAGCTGAAAATCGGTCCAAAATAAAAATTGCAGTCTGTGCATGAATAAAACCTATTTTGCAACACAGAGAAACATATCTGAAGGTGTTAGAAGTGTTTTGCATGATTTTTGAAGTTAGAGCCTGAAATGTCAGAAAACAGCGTTTCAGCACATAACAAACTTGGTTCTGGCAATGCAAGCTGAAACTCGGTCAGAAATTAAAATTGCAGTCTGTGCATGAATAAAACCTATTTTGCAACACAGAGAAACATATCTGAAGGTGTTAGAAGTGTTTTGCATGATTTTTGAAGTTAGAGCCTGAAATGTCAGAAAAAGGCCTTTCAGCACATAACAAACTTGGTTCAGACAATGCAAGCTGAAACTCGGCCCAAAATTAAAATTGCAGTCTGTGCATGAATAAAACCTATTTTGCAACACAGAGAAACATATCTGAAGGTGTTAGAAGTGTTTTGCATGATTTTTGAAGTTAGAGCCTGAAATGTCAGAAAACAGCGTTTCAGCACATAACAAACTTGGTTCTGGCAATGCAAGCTGAAACTCGGTCCAAAATTAAAATTGCAGTCTGTGCATGAATAAAACCTATTTTGCAACACAGAGAAACATATCTGAAGGTGTTAGAAGTGTTTTGCATGATTTTTGAAGTTAAAGCCTGAAATGTCAGAAAACAGCGTTTCAGCACTTAACAAACTTGGTTCTGGTAATGCAAGCTGAAACTCGGTCCAAAATAAAAATTGCAGTCTGTGCATGAATAAAACCTATTTTGCAACACAGAGAAACATATCTGAAGGTGTTAGAAGTGTTTTGCATGATTTTTGAAGTTAGAGCCTGAAATGTCAGAAAACGGCGTTTCAGCACATAACAAACTTGGTTCAGGCAATGCAAGCTGAAACTCGGCCCAAAATTAAAATTGCAGTCTGTGCATGAATAAAACCTATTTTGCAACACAGAGAAACATATCTGAAGGTGTTAGAAGTGTTTTGCATGATTTTTGAAGTTGGAGCCTGAAATGTCAGAAAACGGCGTTTCAGCACATAACAAACTTGGTTCAGGCAATGCAAGCTGAAACTCGGTCCAAAATTAAAATTGCAGTGTGTCCATGAATAAAACCTATTTTGCAACACAGAGAAACATATCTGAAGGTGTTAGAAGTGTTTTGCATGATTTTTGAAGTTAGAGCCTGAAATGTCAGAAAACAGCGTTTCAGCACATAACAAACTTGGTTCTGGCAATGCAAGCTGAAACTCGGTCAGAAATTAAAATTGCAGTCTGTGCATGAATAAAACCTATTTTGCAACACAGAGAAACATATCTGAAGGTGTTAGAAGTGTTTTGCATGATTTTTGAAGTTGGAGCCTGAAATGTCAGAAAACGGCGTTTCAGCACATAACAAACTTGGTTCAGGCAATGCAAGCTGAAACTCGGTCCAAAATTAAAATTGCAGTGTGTGCATGAATAAAACCTATTTTGCAACACAGAGAAACATATCTGAAGGTGTTAGAAGTGTTTTGCATGATTTTTGAAGTTAGAGCCTGAAATGTCAGAAAACGGCTTTTCAGCACATAACAAACTTGGTTCAGGCAATGCAAGCTGAAACTCGGCCCAAAATTAAAATTGCAGTCTGTGCATGAATAAAACCTATTTTGCAACACAGAGAAACATATCTGAAGGTGTTAGAAGTGTTTTGCATGATTTTTGAAGTTAGAGCCTGAAATGTCAGAAAACGCCGTTTCAGCACATAACAAACTTGGTTCAGGCAATGCAAGCTGAAACTCGGCCCAAAATTAAAATTGCAGTCTGTGCATGAATAAAGCCTATTTTGCAACACAGAGAAAGATATCTGAAGGTGTTAGAAGTGTTTTGCATGATTTTTGAAGTTAGAGCCTGAAATGTCAGAAAACAGCGTTTCAGCACATAACAAACTTGGTTCTGGCAATGCAAGCTGAAACTCGGTCAGAAATTAAAATTGCAGTCTGTGCATGAATAAAACCTATTTTGCAACACAGAGAAACATATCTGAAGGTGTTAGAAGTGTTTTGCATGACTTTTGAAGTTGGAGCCTGAAATGTCAGAAAACGCCGTTTCAGCACATAACAAACTTGGTTCAGGCAATGCAAGCTGAAACTCGGTCCAAAATTAAAATTGCAGTGTGTGCATGAATAAAACCTATTTTGCAACACAGAGAAACATATCTGAAGGTGTTAGAAGTGTTTTGCATGATTTTTGAAGTTAGAGCCTGAAATGTCAGAAAACAGCGTTTCAGCACATAACAAACTTGGTTCTGGCAATGCAAGCTGAAACTCGGTCAGAAATTAAAATTGCAGTCTGTGCATGAATAAAACCTATTTTGCAACACAGAGAAACATATCTGAAGGTGTTAGAAGTGTTTTGCATGATTTTTGAAGTTAGAGCCTGAAATGTCAGAAAAAGGCCTTTCAGCACATAACAAACTTGGTTCAGGCAATGCAAGCTGAAACTCGGCCCAAAATTAAAATTGCAGTCTGTGCATGAATAAAGCCTATTTTGCAACACAGAGAAAGATATCTGAAGGTGTTAGAAGTGTTTTGCATGATTTTTGAAGTTAGAGCCTGAAATGTCAGAAAACAGCGTTTCAGCACATAACAAACTTGGTTCTGGCAATGCAAGCTGAAACTCGGTCAGAAATTAAAATTGCAGTCTGTGCATGAATAAAACCTATTTTGCAACACAGAGAAACATATCTGAAGGTGTTAGAAGTGTTTTGCATGATTTTTGAAGTTGGAGCCTGAAATGTCAGAAAACGGCGTTTCAGCACATAACAAACTTGGTTCAGGCAATGCAAGCTGAAACTCGGTCCAAAATTAAAATTGCAGTGTGTGCATGAATAAAACCTATTTTGCAACACAGAGAAACATATCTGAAGGTGTTAGAAGTGTTTTGCATGATTTTTGAAGTTAGAGCCTGAAATGTCAGAAAACAGCGTTTCAGCACATAACAAACTTGGTTCTGGCAATGCAAGCTGAAAATCGGTCCAAAATAAAAATTGCAGTCTGTGCATGAATAAAACCTATTTTGCAACACAGAGAAACATATCTGAAGGTGTTAGAAGTGTTTTGCATGATTTTTGAAGTTAGAGCCTGAAATGTCAGAAAACAGCGTTTCAGCACATAACAAACTTGGTTCTGGCAATGCAAGCTGAAACTCGGTCAGAAATTAAAATTGCAGTCTGTGCATGAATAAAACCTATTTTGCAACACAGAGAAACATATCTGAAGGTGTTAGAAGTGTTTTGCATGATTTTTGAAGTTAGAGCCTGAAATGTCAGAAAAAGGCCTTTCAGCACATAACAAACTTGGTTCAGACAATGCAAGCTGAAACTCGGCCCAAAATTAAAATTGCAGTCTGTGCATGAATAAAACCTATTTTGCAACACAGAGAAACATATCTGAAGGTGTTAGAAGTGTTTTGCATGATTTTTGAAGTTAGAGCCTGAAATGTCAGAAAACAGCGTTTCAGCACATAACAAACTTGGTTCTGGCAATGCAAGCTGAAACTCGGTCCAAAATTAAAATTGCAGTCTGTGCATGAATAAAACCTATTTTGCAACACAGAGAAACATATCTGAAGGTGTTAGAAGTGTTTTGCATGATTTTTGAAGTTAAAGCCTGAAATGTCAGAAAACAGCGTTTCAGCACTTAACAAACTTGGTTCTGGCAATGCAAGCTGAAACTCGGTCCAAAATAAAAATTGCAGTCTGTGCATGAATAAAACCTATTTTGCAACACAGAGAAACATATCTGAAGGTGTTAGAAGTGTTTTGCATGATTTTTGAAGTTAGAGCCTGAAATGTCAGAAAACGGCGTTTCAGCACATAACAAACTTGGTTCAGGCAATGCAAGCTGAAACTCGGCCCAAAATTAAAATTGCAGTCTGTGCATGAATAAAACCTATTTTGCAACACAGAGAAACATATCTGAAGGTGTTAGAAGTGTTTTGCATGATTTTTGAAGTTGGAGCCTGAAATGTCAGAAAACGGCGTTTCAGCACATAACAAACTTGGTTCAGGCAATGCAAGCTGAAACTCGGTCCAAAATTAAAATTGCAGTGTGTGCATGAATAAAACCTATTTTGCAACACAGAGAAACATATCTGAAGGTGTTAGAAGTGTTTTGCATGATTTTTGAAGTTAGAGCCTGAAATGTCAGAAAACAGCGTTTCAGCACATAACAAACTTGGTTCTGGCAATGCAAGCTGAAACTCGGTCAGAAATTAAAATTGCAGTCTGTGCATGAATAAAACCTATTTTGCAACACAGAGAAACATATCTGAAGGTGTTAGAAGTGTTTTGCATGATTTTTGAAGTTGGAGCCTGAAATGTCAGAAAACGGCGTTTCAGCACATAACAAACTTGGTTCAGGCAATGCAAGCTGAAACTCGGTCCAAAATTAAAATTGCAGTGTGTGCATGAATAAAACCTATTTTGCAACACAGAGAAACATATCTGAAGGTGTTAGAAGTGTTTTGCATGATTTTTGAAGTTAGAGCCTGAAATGTCAGAAAACAGCGTTTCAGCACATAACAAACTTGGTTCTGGCAATGCAAGCTGAAACTCGGTCCAAAATAAAAATTGCAGTCTGTGCATGAATACAACCTATTTTGCAACACAGAGAAAGATATCTGAAGGTGTTAGAAGTGTTTTGCATGATTTTTGAAGTTAGAGCCTGAAATGTCAGAAAACAGCGTTTCAGCACATAACAAACTTGGTTCTGGCAATGCAAGCTGAAACTCGGTCAGAAATTAAAATTGCAGTCTGTGCATGAATAAAACCTATTTTGCAACACAGAGAAACATATCTGAAGGTGTTAGAAGTGTTTTGCATGACTTTTGAAGTTGGAGCCTGAAATGTCAGAAAACGGCGTTTCAGCACATAACAAACTTGGTTCAGGCAATGCAAGCTGAAACTCGGTCCAAAATTAAAATTGCAGTGTGTGCATGAATAAAACCTATTTTGCAACACAGAGAAACATATCTGAAGGTGTTAGAAGTGTTTTGCATGATTTTTGAAGTTAGAGCCTGAAATGTCAGAAAACAGCGTTTCAGCACATAACAAACTTGGTTCTGGCAATGCAAGCTGAAAATCGGTCCAAAATAAAAATTGCAGTCTGTGCATGAATAAAACCTATTTTGCAACACAGAGAAACATATCTGAAGGTGTTAGAAGTGTTTTGCATGATTTTTGAAGTTAGAGCCTGAAATGTCAGAAAACAGCGTTTCAGCACATAACAAACTTGGTTCTGGCAATGCAAGCTGAAACTCGGTCAGAAATTAAAATTGCAGTCTGTGCATGAATAAAACCTATTTTGCAACACAGAGAAACATATCTGAAGGTGTTAGAAGTGTTTTGCATGATTTTTGAAGTTAGAGCCTGAAATGTCAGAAAAAGGCCTTTCAGCACATAACAAACTTGGTTCAGACAATGCAAGCTGAAACTCGGCCCAAAATTAAAATTGCAGTCTGTGCATGAATAAAACCTATTTTGCAACACAGAGAAACATATCTGAAGGTGTTAGAAGTGTTTTTCATGATTTTTGAAGTTAGAGCCTGAAATGTCAGAAAACAGCGTTTCAGCACATAACAAACTTGGTTCAGGCAATGCAAGCTGAAACTCGGCCCAAAATTAAAATTGCAGTCTGTGCATGAATAAAACCTATTTTGCAACACAGAGAAACATATCTGAAGGTGTTAGAAGTGTTTTGCATGATTTTTGAAGTTAGAGCCTGAAATGTCAGAAAACAGCGTTTCAGCACTTAACAAACTTGGTTCTGGCAATGCAAGCTGAAACTCTTTCCAAAATCAAAATTGCAGTCTGTGCATGAATAAAACCTATTTTGCAACACAGAGAAACATATCTGAAGGTGTTAGAAGTGTTTTGCATGATTTTTGAAGTTAGAGCCTGAAATGTCAGAAAACAGCGTTTCAGCACATAACAAACTTGGTTCTGGCAATGCAAGCTGAAACTCGGTCAGAAATTAAAATTGCAGTCTGTGCATGAATAAAACCTATTTTGCAACACAGAGAAACATATCTGAAAGTGTTAGAAGTGTTTTGCATGATTTTTGAAGTTGGAGCCTGAAATGTCAGAAAACGGCGTTTCAGCACATAACAAACTTGGTTCAGGCAATGCAAGCTGAAACTCGGTCCAAAATTAAAATTGCAGTGTGTGCATGAATAAAACCTATTTTGCAACACAGAGAAACATATCTGAAGGTGTTAGAAGTGTTTTGCATGATTTTTGAAGTTAGAGCCTGAAATGTCAGAAAACGCCGTTTCAGCACATAACAAACTTGGTTCAGGCAATGCAAGCTGAAACTCGGCCCAAAATTAAAATTGCAGTCTGTGCATGAATAAAACCTATTTTGCAACACAGAGAAACATATCTGAAGGTGTTAGAAGTGTTTTGCATGATTTTTGAAGTTGGAGCCTGAAATGTCAGAAAACGGCGTTTCAGCACATAACAAACTTGGTTCAGGCAATGCAAGCTGAAACTCGGTCCAAAATTAAAATTGCAGTGTGTGCATGAATAAAACCTATTTTGCAACACAGAGAAACATATCTGAAGGTGTTAGAAGTGTTTTGCATGATTTTTGAAGTTAGAGCCTGAAATGTCAGAAAACAGCGTTTCAGCACATAACAAACTTGGTTCTGGCAATGCAAGCTGAAACTCGGTCAGAAATTAAAATTGCAGTCTGTGCATGAATAAAACCTATTTTGCAACACAGAGAAACATATCTGAAGGTGTTAGAAGTGTTTTGCATGATTTTTGAAGTTGGAGCCTGAAATGTCAGAAAACGGCGTTTCAGCACATAACAAACTTGGTTCAGGCAATGCAAGCTGAAACTCGGTCCAAAATTAAAATTGCAGTGTGTGCATGAATAAAACCTATTTTGCAACACAGAGAAACATATCTGAAGGTGTTAGAAGTGTTTTGCATGATTTTTGAAGTTAGAGCCTGAAATGTCAGAAAACAGCGTTTCAGCACATAACAAACTTGGTTCTGGCAATGCAAGCTGAAACTCGGTCCAAAATAAAAATTGCAGTCTGTGCATGAATAAAACCTATTTTGCAACACAGAGAAACATATCTGAAGGTGTTAGAAGTGTTTTGCATGATTTTTGAAGTTAGAGCCTGAAATGTCAGAAAACGGCTTTTCAGCACATAACAAACTTGGTTCAGGCAATGCAAGCTGAAACTCGGTCCAAAATTAAAATTGCAGTCTGTGCATGAATGAAACGTATTTTTCAACACACAGAAACATATCTGAAGGTGTTAGAAGTGTTTTGCATGATTTTTTAAGTTAGAGTCTGAAATGTCAGAAAACAGCCTTTCAGCGCAGAACAAACTTGGTTCAGGCAATGCAAGCTGAAACTCGGTCCAAAATTAAAATTGCAGTCTGTGCATGAATAAAACCTATTTTGCAACACAGAGAAACATATCTGAAGGTGTTAGAAGTGTTTTGCATGATTTTTGAAGTTAGAGCCTGAAATGTCAGAAAACAGCGTTTCAGCACATAACAAACTTGGTTCTGGCAATGCAAGCTGAAACTCGGTCAGAAATTGAAATTGCAGTCTGTGCATGAATAAAACCTATTTTGCAACACAGAGAAACATATCTGAAGGTGTTAGAAGTGTTTTGCATGATTTTTGAAGTTGGAGCCTGAAATGTCAGAAAACGGCGTTTCAGCACATAACAAACTTGGTTCAGGCAATGCAAGCTGAAACTCGGTCCAAAATTAAAATTGCAGTGTGTGCATGAATAAAACCTATTTTGCAACACAGAGAAACATATCTGAAGGTGTTAGAAGTGTTTTGCATGATTTTTGAAGTTAGAGCCTGAAATGTCAGAAAACAGCGTTTCAGCACATAACAAACTTGGTTCTGGCAACGCAAGCTGAAACTCGGTCAGAAATTAAAATTGCAGTCTGTGCATGAATAAAACCTATTTTGCAACACAGAGAAACATATCTGAAGGTGTTAGAAGTGTTTTGCATGATTTTTGAAGTTAGAGCCTGAAATGTCAGAAAACAGCGTTTCAGCACTTAACAAACTTGGTTCTGGCAATGCAAGCTGAAACTCTTTCCAAAATCAAAATTGCAGTCTGTGCATGAATAAAACCTATTTTGCAACACAGAGAAACATATCTGAAGCTGTTAGAAGTGTTTTGCATGATTTTTGAAGTTAGAGCCTGAAATGTCAGAAAACAGCGTTTCAGCACATAACAAACTTGGTTCTGGCAATGCAAGCTGAAACTCGGTCAGAAATTAAAATTGCAGTCTGTGCATGAATAAAACCTATTTTGCAACACAGAGAAACATATCTGAAGGTGTTAGAAGTGTTTTGCATGATTTTTGAAGTTGGAGCCTGAAATGTCAGAAAACGGCGTTTCAGCACATAACAAACTTGGTTCAGGCAATGCAAGCTGAAACTCGGTCCAAAATTAAAATTGCAGTGTGTGCATGAATAAAACCTATTTTGCAACACATAGAAACATATCTGAAGGTGTTAGAAGTGTTTTGCATGATTTTTGAAGTTAGAGCCTGAAAATGTCAGAAAAAGGCCTTTCAGCACATAACAAACTTGGTTCAGACAATGCAAGCTGAAACTCGGCCCAAAATTAAAATTGCAGTCTGTGCATGAATAAAACCTATTTTGCAACACAGAGAAACATATCTGAAGGTGTTAGAAGTGTTTTGCATGATTTTTGAAGTTAGAGCCTGAAATGTCAGAAAACAGCGTTTCAGCACATAACAAACTTGGTTCTGGCAATGCAAGCTGAAAATCGGTCCAAAATAAAAATTGCAGTCTGTGCATGAATAAAACCTATTTTGCAACACAGAGAAACATATCTGAAGGTGTTAGAAGTGTTTTGCATGATTTTTGAAGTTAGAGCCTGAAATGTCAGAAAACAGCGTTTCAGCACATAACAAACTTGGTTCTGGCAATGCAAGCTGAAACTCGGTCAGAAATTAAAATTGCAGTCTGTGCATGAATAAAACCTATTTTGCAACACAGAGAAACATATCTGAAGGTGTTAGAAGTGTTTTGCATGATTTTTGAAGTTAGAGCCTGAAATGTCAGAAAAAGGCCTTTCAGCACATAACAAACTTGGTTCAGACAATGCAAGCTGAAACTCGGCCCAAAATTAAAATTGCAGTCTGTGCATGAATAAAACCTATTTTGCAACACAGAGAAACATATCTGAAGGTGTTAGAAGTGTTTTTCATGATTTTTGAAGTTAGAGCCTGAAATGTCAGAAAACAGCGTTTCAGCACATAACAAACTTGGTTCTGGCAATGCAAGCTGAAACTCGGTCCAAAATAAAAATTGCAGTCTGTGCATGAATAAAACCTATTTTGCAACACAGAGAAACATATCTGAAGGTGTTAGAAGTGTTTTGCATGATTTTTGAAGTTAGAGCCTGAAATGTCAGAAAACGGCGTTTCAGCACATAACAAACTTGGTTCAGGCAATGCAAGCTGAAACTCGGCCCAAAATTAAAATTGCAGTCTGTGCATGAATAAAACCTATTTTGCAACACAGAGAAACATATCTGAAGGTGTTAGAAGTGTTTTGCATGATTTTTGAAGTTAGAGCCTGAAATGTCAGAAAACAGCGTTTCAGCACTTAACAAACTTGGTTCTGGCAATGCAAGCTGAAACTCTTTCCAAAATCAAAATTGCAGTCTGTGCATGAATAAAACCTATTTTGCAACACAGAGAAACATATCTGAAGGTGTTAGAAGTGTTTTGCATGATTTTTGAAGTTAGAGCCTGAAATGTCAGAAAACAGCGTTTCAGCACATAACAAACTTGGTTCTGGCAATGCAAGCTGAAACTCGGTCAGAAATTAAAATTGCAGTCTGTGCATGAATAAAACCTATTTTGCAACACAGAGAAACATATCTGAAAGTGTTAGAAGTGTTTTGCATGATTTTTGAAGTTGGAGCCTGAAATGTCAGAAAACGGCGTTTCAGCACATAACAAACTTGGTTCAGGCAATGCAAGCTGAAACTCGGTCCAAAATTAAAATTGCAGTGTGTGCATGAATAAAACCTATTTTGCAACACAGAGAAACATATCTGAAGGTGTTAGAAGTGTTTTGCATGATTTTTGAAGTTAGAGCCTGAAATGTCAGAAAACAGCCTTTCAGCGCAGAACAAACTTGGTTCAGGCAATGCAAGCTGAAACTCGGTCCAAAATTAAAATTGCAGTCTGTGCATGAATAAAACCTATTTTGCAACACAGAGAAACATATCTGAAGGTGTTAGAAGTGTTTTGCATGATTTTTGAAGTTAGAGCCTGAAATGTCAGAAAACAGCGTTTCAGCACATAACAAACTTGGTTCTGGCAATGCAAGCTGAAACTCGGTCAGAAATTGAAATTGCAGTCTGTGCATGAATAAAACCTATTTTGCAACACAGAGAAACATATCTGAAGGTGTTAGAAGTGTTTTGCATGATTTTTGAAGTTGGAGCCTGAAATGTCAGAAAACGGCGTTTCAGCACATAACAAACTTGGTTCAGGCAATGCAAGCTGAAACTCGGTCCAAAATTAAAATTGCAGTGTGTGCATGAATAAAACCTATTTTGCAACACAGAGAAACATATCTGAAGGTGTTAGAAGTGTTTTGCATGATTTTTGAAGTTAGAGCCTGAAATGTCAGAAAACAGCGTTTCAGCACATAACAAACTTGGTTCTGGCAACGCAAGCTGAAACTCGGTCAGAAATTAAAATTGCAGTCTGTGCATGAATAAAACCTATTTTGCAACACAGAGAAACATATCTGAAGGTGTTAGAAGTGTTTTGCATGATTTTTGAAGTTAGAGCCTGAAATGTCAGAAAACAGCGTTTCAGCACTTAACAAACTTGGTTCTGGCAATGCAAGCTGAAACTCTTTCCAAAATCAAAATTGCAGTCTGTGCATGAATAAAACCTATTTTGCAACACAGAGAAACATATCTGAAGCTGTTAGAAGTGTTTTGCATGATTTTTGAAGTTAGAGCCTGAAATGTCAGAAAACAGCGTTTCAGCACATAACAAACTTGGTTCTGGCAATGCAAGCTGAAACTCGGTCAGAAATTAAAATTGCAGTCTGTGCATGAATAAAACCTATTTTGCAACACAGAGAAACATATCTGAAGGTGTTAGAAGTGTTTTGCATGATTTTTGAAGTTGGAGCCTGAAATGTCAGAAAACGGCGTTTCAGCACATAACAAACTTGGTTCAGGCAATGCAAGCTGAAACTCGGTCCAAAATTAAAATTGCAGTGTGTGCATGAATAAAACCTATTTTGCAACACATAGAAACATATCTGAAGGTGTTAGAAGTGTTTTGCATGATTTTTGAAGTTAGAGCCTGAAAATGTCAGAAAAAGGCCTTTCAGCACATAACAAACTTGGTTCAGACAATGCAAGCTGAAACTCGGCCCAAAATTAAAATTGCAGTCTGTGCATGAATAAAACCTATTTTGCAACACAGAGAAACATATCTGAAGGTGTTAGAAGTGTTTTGCATGATTTTTGAAGTTAGAGCCTGAAATGTCAGAAAACAGCGTTTCAGCACATAACAAACTTGGTTCTGGCAATGCAAGCTGAAACTCGGTCCAAAATAAAAATTGCAGTCTGTGCATGAATAAAACCTATTTTGCAACACAGAGAAACATATCTGAAGGTGTTAGAAGTGTTTTGCATGATTTTTGAAGTTAGAGCCTGAAATGTCAGAAAACGGCGTTTCAGCACATAACAAACTTGGTTCAGGCAATGCAAGCTGAAACTCGGCCCAAAATTAAAATTGCAGTCTGTGCATGAATAAAACCTATTTTGCAACACAGAGAAACATATCTGAAGGTGTTAGAAGTGTTTTGCATGATTTTTGAAGTTGGAGCCTGAAATGTCAGAAAACGGCGTTTCAGCACATAACAAACTTGGTTCAGGCAATGCAAGCTGAAACTCGGTCCAAAATTAAAATTGCAGTGTGTGCATGAATAAAACCTATTTTGCAACACAGAGAAACATATCTGAAGGTGTTAGAAGTGTTTTGCATGATTTTTGAAGTTAGAGCCTGAAATGTCAGAAAACAGCGTTTCAGCACATAACAAACTTGGTTCTGGCAATGCAAGCTGAAACTCGGTCAGAAATTAAAATTGCAGTCTGTGCATGAATAAAACCTATTTTGCAACACAGAGAAAGATATCTGAAGGTGTTAGAAGTGTTTTGCATGATTTTTGAAGTTGGAGCCTGAAATGTCAGAAAACGGCGTTTCAGCACATAACAAACTTGGTTCAGGCAATGCAAGCTGAAACTCGGTCCAAAATTAAAATTGCAGTGTGTGCATGAATAAAACCTATTTTGCAACACAGAGAAACATATCTGAAGGTGTTAGAAGTGTTTTGCATGATTTTTGAAGTTAGAGCCTGAAATGTCAGAAAACAGCGTTTCAGCACATAACAAACTTGGTTCTGGCAATGCAAGCTGAAACTCGGTCCAAAATAAAAATTGCAGTCTGTGCATGAATAAAACCTATTTTGCAACACAGAGAAACATATCTGAAGGTGTTAGAAGTGTTTTGCATGATTTTTGAAGTTAGAGCCTGAAATGTCAGAAAACGGCGTTTCAGCACATAACAAACTTGGTTCAGGCAATGCAAGCTGAAACTCGGCCCAAAATTAAAATTGCAGTGTGTGCATGAATAAAACCTATTTTGCAACACAGAGAAACATATCTGAAGGTGTTAGAAGTGTTTTGCATGATTTTTGAAGTTAGAGCCTGAAATGTCAGAAAACGGCGTTTCAGCACATAACAAACTTGGTTCAGGCAATGCAAGCTGAAACTCGGCCCAAAATTAAAATTGCAGTGTGTGCATGAATAAAACCTATTTTGCAACACAGAGAAACATATCTGAAGGTGTTAGAAGTGTTTTGCATGATTTTTGAAGTTAGAGCCTGAAATGTCAGAAAACAGCGTTTCAGCACATAACAAACTTGGTTGTGGCAATGCAAGCTGAAACTCGGTCAGAAATTAAAATTGCAGTCTGTGCATGAATAAAACCTATTTTGCAACACAGAGAAACATATCTGAAGGTGTTAGAAGTGTTTTGCATGATTTTTGAAGTTAGAGCCTGAAATGTCAGAAAAAGGCCTTTCAGCACATAACAAACTTGGTTCAGACAATGCAAGCTGAAACTCGGCCCAAAATTAAAATTGCAGTCTGTGCATGAATAAAACCTATTTTGCAACACAGAGAAACATATCTGAAGGTGTAGAAGTGTTTTGCATGATTTTTGAAGTTAGAGCCTGAAATGTCAGAAAACAGCGTTTCAGCACATAACAAACTTGGTTCTGGCAATGCAAGCTGAAACTCGGTCCAAAATAAAAATTGCAGTCTGTGCATGAATAAAACCTATTTTGCAACACAGAGAAACATATCTGAAGGTGTTAGAAGTGTTTTGCATGATTTTTGAAGTTAGAGCCTGAAATGTCAGAAAACGGCGTTTCAGCACATAACAAACTTGGTTCAGGCAATGCAAGCTGAAACTCGGCCCAAAATTAAAATTGCAGTCTGTGCATGAATAAAACCTATTTTGCAACACAGAGAAACATATCTGAAGGTGTTAGAAGTGTTTTGCATGATTTTTGAAGTTAGAGCCTGAAATGTCAGAAAACAGCGTTTCAGCACTTAACAAACTTGGTTCTGGCAATGCAAGCTGAAACTCTTTCCAAAATCAAAATTGCAGTCTGTGCATGAATAAAACCTATTTTGCAACACAGAGAAACATATCTGAAGGTGTTAGAAGTGTTTTGCATGATTTTTGAAGTTAGAGCCTGAAATGTCAGAAAACAGCGTTTCAGCACATAACAAACTTGGTTCTGGCAATGCAAGCTGAAACTCGGTCAGAAATTAAAATTGCAGTCTGTGCATGAATAAAACCTATTTTGCAACACAGAGAAACATATCTGAAGGTGTTAGAAGTGTTTTGCATGATTTTTGAAGTTGGAGCCTGAAATGTCAGAAAACGGCGTTTCAGCACATAACAAACTTGGTTCAGACAATGCAAGCTGAAACTCGGCCCAAAATTAAAATTGCAGTCTGTGCATGAATAAAACCTATTTTGCAACACAGAGAAACATATCTGAAGGTGTTAGAAGTGTTTTGCATGATTTTTGAAGTTAGAGCCTGAAATGTCAGAAAACAGCGTTTCAGCACATAACAAACTTGGTTCTGGCAATGCAAGCTGAAACTCGGTCCAAAATAAAAATTGCAGTCTGTGCATGAATAAAACCTATTTTGCAACACAGAGAAACATATCTGAAGGTGTTAGAAGTGTTTTGCATGATTTTTGAAGTTAGAGCCTGAAATGTCAGAAAACGCCGTTTCAGCACATAACAAACTTGGTTCAGGCAATGCAAGCTGAAACTCGGCCCAAAATTAAAATTGCAGTCTGTGCATGAATAAAGCCTATTTTGCAACACAGAGAAAGATATCTGAAGGTGTTAGAAGTGTTTTGCATGATTTTTGAAGTTAGAGCCTGAAATGTCAGAAAACAGCGTTTCAGCACATAACAAACTTGGTTCTGGCAATGCAAGCTGAAACTCGGTCAGAAATTAAAATTGCAGTCTGTGCATGAATAAAACCTATTTTGCAACACAGAGAAACATATCTGAAGGTGTTAGAAGTGTTTTGCATGATTTTTGAAGTTAGAGCCTGAAATGTCAGAAAAAGGCCTTTCAGCACATAACAAACTTGGTTCAGACAATGCAAGCTGAAACTCGGCCCAAAATTAAAATTGCAGTCTGTGCATGAATAAAACCTATTTTGCAACACAGAGAAACATATCTGAAGGTGTTAGAAGTGTTTTGCATGATTTTTGAAGTTAGAGCCTGAAATGTCAGAAAACAGCGTTTCAGCACATAACAAACTTGGTTCTGGCAATGCAAGCTGAAACTCGGTCCAAAATAAAAATTGCAGTCTGTGCATGAATAAAACCTATTTTGCAACACAGAGAAACATATCTGAAGGTGTTAGAAGTGTTTTGCATGATTTTTGAAGTTAGAGCCTGAAATGTCAGAAAACGGCGTTTCAGCACATAACAAACTTGGTTCAGGCAATGCAAGCTGAAACTCGGCCCAAAATTAAAATTGCAGTCTGTGCATGAATAAAACCTATTTTGCAACACAGAGAAACATATCTGAAGGTGTTAGAAGTGTTTTGCATGATTTTTGAAGTTGGAGCCTGAAATGTCAGAAAACGGCGTTTCAGCACATAACAAACTTGGTTCAGGCAATGCAAGCTGAAACTCGGTCCAAAATTAAAATTGCAGTGTGTGCATGAATAAAACGTATTTTGCAACACAGAGAAACATATCTGAAGGTGTTAGAAGTGTTTTGCATGATTTTTGAAGTTAGAGCCTGAAATGTCAGAAAACAGCGTTTCAGCACATAACAAACTTGGTTCTGGCAATGCAAGCTGAAACTCGGTCAGAAATTAAAATTGCAGTCTGTGCATGAATAAAACCTATTTTGCAACACAGAGAAACATATCTGAAGGTGTTAGAAGTGTTTTGCATGATTTTTGAAGTTGGAGCCTGAAATGTCAGAAAACGGCGTTTCAGCGCAGAACAAACTTGGTTCAGGCAATGCAAGCTGAAACTCGGTCCAAAATTAAAATTGCAGTCTGTGCATGAATAAAACCTATTTTGCAACACAGAGAAACATATCTGAAGGTGTTAGAAGTGTTTTGCATGATTTTTGAAGTTAGAGCCTGAAATGTCAGAAAACAGCGTTTCAGCACATAACAAACTTGGTTCTGGCAATGCAAGCTGAAACTCGGTCAGAAATTGAAATTGCAGTCTGTGCATGAATAAAACCTATTTTGCAACACAGAGAAACATATCTGAAGGTGTTAGAAGTGTTTTGCATGATTTTTAAAGTTGGAGCCTGAAATGTCAGAAAACGGCGTTTCAGCACGTAACAAACTTGGTTCAGGCAATGCAAGCTGAAACTCGGTCCAAAATTAAAATTGCAGTGTGTGCATGAATAAAACCTATTTTGCAACACAGAGAAACATATCTGAAGGTGTTAGAAGTGTTTTGCATGATTTTTGAAGTTAGAGCCTGAAATGTCAGAAAACAGCGTTTCAGCACATAACAAACTTGGTTCTGGCAACGCAAGCTGAAACTCGGTCAGAAATTAAAATTGCAGTCTGTGCATGAATAAAACCTATTTTGCAACACAGAGAAACATATCTGAAGGTGTTAGAAGTGTTTTGCATGATTTTTGAAGTTAGAGCCTGAAATGTCAGAAAACAGCGTTTCAGCACTTAACAAACTTGGTTCTGGCAATGCAAGCTGAAACTCTTTCCAAAATCAAAATTGCAGTCTGTGCATGAATAAAACCTATTTTGCAACACAGAGAAACATATCTGAAGCTGTTAGAAGTGTTTTGCATGATTTTTGAAGTTAGAGCCTGAAATGTCAGAAAACAGCGTTTCAGCACATAACAAACTTGGTTCTGGCAATGCAAGCTGAAACTCGGTCAGAAATTAAAATTGCAGTCTGTGCATGAATAAAACCTATTTTGCAACACAGAGAAACATATCTGAAGGTGTTAGAAGTGTTTTGCATGATTTTTGAAGTTGGAGCCTGAAATGTCAGAAAACGGCGTTTCAGCACATAACAAACTTGGTTCAGGCAATGCAAGCTGAAACTCGGTCCAAAATTAAAATTGCAGTGTGTGCATGAATAAAACCTATTTTGCAACACAGAGAAACATATCTGAAGGTGTTAGAAGTGTTTTGCATGATTTTTGAAGTTAGAGCCTGAAATGTCAGAAAAAGGCCTTTCAGCACATAACAAACTTGGTTCAGACAATGCAAGCTGAAACTCGGCCCAAAATTAAAATTGCAGTCTGTGCATGAATAAAACCTATTTTGCAACACAGAGAAACATATCTGAAGGTGTTAGAAGTGTTTTGCATGATTTTTGAAGTTAGAGCCTGAAATGTCAGAAAACAGCGTTTCAGCACATAACAAACTTGGTTCTGGCAATGCAAGCTGAAACTCGGTCCAAAATAAAAATTGCAGTCTGTGCATGAATAAAACCTATTTTGCAACACAGAGAAACATATCTGAAGGTGTTAGAAGTGTTTTGCATGATTTTTGAAGTTAGAGCCTGAAATGTCAGAAAACGGCGTTTCAGCACATAACAAACTTGGTTCAGGCAATGCAAGCTGAAACTCGGCCCAAAATTAAAATTGCAGTCTGTGCATGAATAAAACCTATTTTGCAACACAGAGAAACATATCTGAAGGTGTTAGAAGTGTTTTGCATGATTTTTGAAGTTGGAGCCTGAAATGTCAGAAAACGGCGTTTCAGCACATAACAAACTTGGTTCAGGCAATGCAAGCTGAAACTCGGTCCAAAATTAAAATTGCAGTGTGTGCATGAATAAAACCTATTTTGCAACACAGAGAAACATATCTGAAGGTGTTAGAAGTGTTTTGCATGATTTTTGAAGTTAGAGCCTGAAATGTCAGAAAACAGCGTTTCAGCACATAACAAACTTGGTTCTGGCAATGCAAGCTGAAACTCGGTCAGAAATTAAAATTGCAGTCTGTGCATGAATAAAACCTATTTTGCAACACAGAGAAAGATATCTGAAGGTGTTAGAAGTGTTTTGCATGATTTTTGAAGTTGGAGCCTGAAATGTCAGAAAACGGCGTTTCAGCACATAACAAACTTGGTTCAGGCAATGCAAGCTGAAACTCGGTCCAAAATTAAAATTGCAGTGTGTGCATGAATAAAACCTATTTTGCAACACAGAGAAACATATCTGAAGGTGTTAGAAGTGTTTTGCATGATTTTTGAAGTTAGAGCCTGAAATGTCAGAAAACAGCGTTTCAGCACATAACAAACTTGGTTCTGGCAATGCAAGCTGAAACTCGGTCCAAAATAAAAATTGCAGTCTGTGCATGAATAAAACCTATTTTGCAACACAGAGAAACATATCTGAAGGTGTTAGAAGTGTTTTGCATGATTTTTGAAGTTAGAGCCTGAAATGTCAGAAAACGGCTTTTCAGCACATAACAAACTTGGTTCAGGCAATGCAAGCTGAAACTCGGTCCAAAATTAAAATTGCAGTCTGTGCATGAATGAAACGTATTTTTCAACACACAGAAACATATCTGAAGGTGTTAGAAGTGTTTTGCATGATTTTTTAAATTAGAGTCTGAAATGTCAGAAAACAGCCTTTCAGCGCAGAACAAACTTGGTTCAGGCAATGCAAGCTGAAACTCGGTCCAAAATTAAAATTGCAGTCTGTGCATGAATAAAACCTATTTTGCAACACAGAGAAACATATCTGAAGGTGTTAGAAGTGTTTTGCATGATTTTTGAAGTTAGAGCCTGAAATGTCAGAAAACAGCGTTTCAGCACATAACAAACTTGGTTCTGGCAATGCAAGCTGAAACTCGGTCAGAAATTGAAATTGCAGTCTGTGCATGAATAAAACCTATTTTGCAACACAGAGAAACATATCTGAAGGTGTTAGAAGTGTTTTGCATGATTTTTGAAGTTGGAGCCTGAAATGTCAGAAAACGGCGTTTCAGCACATAACAAACTTGGTTCAGGCAATGCAAGCTGAAACTCGGTCCAAAATTAAAATTGCAGTGTGTGCATGAATAAAACCTATTTTGCAACACAGAGAAACATATCTGAAGGTGTTAGAAGTGTTTTGCATGATTTTTGAAGTTAGAGCCTGAAATGTCAGAAAACAGCGTTTCAGCACATAACAAACTTGGTTCTGGCAACGCAAGCTGAAACTCGGTCAGAAATTAAAATTGCAGTCTGTACATGAATAAAACCTATTTTGCAACACAGAGAAACATATCTGAAGGTGTTAGAAGTGTTTTGCATGATTTTTGAAGTTAGAGCCTGAAATGTCAGAAAACAGCGTTTCAGCACTTAACAAACTTGGTTCTGGCAATGCAAGCTGAAACTCTTTCCAAAATCAAAATTGCAGTCTGTGCATGAATAAAACCTATTTTGCAACACAGAGAAACATATCTGAAGCTGTTAGAAGTGTTTTGCATGATTTTTGAAGTTAGAGCCTGAAATGTCAGAAAACAGCGTTTCAGCACATAACAAACTTGGTTCTGGCAATGCAAGCTGAAACTCGGTCAGAAATTAAAATTGCAGTCTGTGCATGAATAAAACCTATTTTGCAACACAGAGAAACATATCTGAAGGTGTTAGAAGTGTTTTGCATGATTTTTGAAGTTGGAGCCTGAAATGTCAGAAAACGGCGTTTCAGCACATAACAAACTTGGTTCAGGCAATGCAAGCTGAAACTCGGTCCAAAATTAAAATTGCAGTGTGTGCATGAATAAAACCTATTTTGCAACACAGAGAAACATATCTGAAGGTGTTAGAAGTGTTTTGCATGATTTTTGAAGTTAGAGCCTGAAATGTCAGAAAAAGGCCTTTCAGCACATAACAAACTTGGTTCAGACAATGCAAGCTGAAACTCGGCCCAAAATTAAAATTGCAGTCTGTGCATGAATAAAACCTATTTTGCAACACAGAGAAACATATCTGAAGGTGTTAGAAGTGTTTTGCATGATTTTTGAAGTTAGAGCCTGAAATGTCAGAAAACAGCGTTTCAGCACATAACAAACTTGGTTCTGGCAATGCAAGCTGAAACTCGGTCCAAAATAAAAATTGCAGTCTGTGCATGAATAAAACCTATTTTGCAACACAGAGAAACATATCTGAAGGTGTTAGAAGTGTTTTGCATGATTTTTGAAGTTAGAGCCTGAAATGTCAGAAAACGCCGTTTCAGCACATAACAAACTTGGTTCAGGCAATGCAAGCTGAAACTCGGCCCAAAATTAAAATTGCAGTCTGTGCATGAATAAAACCTATTTTGCAACACAGAGAAACATATCTGAAGGTGTTAGAAGTGTTTTGCATGATTTTTGAAGTTAGAGCCTGAAATGTCAGAAAAAGGCCTTTCAGCACATAACAAACTTGGTTCAGACAATGCAAGCTGAAACTCGGCCCAAAATTAAAATTGCAGTCTGTGCATGAATAAAACCTATTTTGCAACACAGAGAAACATATCTGAAGGTGTTAGAAGTGTTTTGCATGATTTTTGAAGTTGGAGCCTGAAATGTCAGAAAACGGCGTTTCAGCACATAACAAACTTGGTTCAGGCAATGCAAGCTGAAACTCGGTCCAAAATTAAAATTGCAGTGTGTGCATGAATAAAACCTATTTTGCAACACAGAGAAACATATCTGAAGGTGTTAGAAGTGTTTTGCATGATTTTTGAAGTTGGAGCCTGAAATGTCAGAAAACGGCGTTTCAGCACATAACAAACTTGGTTCAGGCAATGCAAGCTGAAACTCGGTCCAAAATTAAAATTGCAGTGTGTGCATGAATAAAACCTATTTTGCAACACAGAGAAACATATCTGAAGGTGTTAGAAGTGTTTTGCATGATTTTTGAAGTTAGAGCCTGAAATGTCAGAAAACAGCGTTTCAGCACATAACAAACTTGGTTCTGGCAATGCAAGCTGAAACTCGGTCAGAAATTAAAATTGCAGTCTGTGCATGAATAAAACCTATTTTGCAACACAGAGAAAGATATCTGAAGGTGTTAGAAGTGTTTTGCATGATTTTTGAAGTTGGAGCCTGAAATGTCAGAAAACGGCGTTTCAGCACATAACAAACTTGGTTCAGGCAATGCAAGCTGAAACTCGGTCCAAAATAAAAATTGCAGTCTGTGCATGAATAAAACCTATTTCGCAACACAGAGAAACATATCTGAAGGTGTTAGAAGTGTTTTGCATGATTTTTGAAGTTAGAGCCTGAAATGTCAGAAAACGGCTTTTCAGCACATAACAAACTTGGTTCAGGCAATGCAAGCTGAAACTCGGCCCAAAATTAAAATTGCAGTCTGTGCATGAATAAAACCTATTTTGCAACACAGAGAAACATATCTGAAGGTGTTAGAAGTGTTTTGCATGATTTTTGAAGTTAGAGCCTGAAATGTCAGAAAACGCCGTTTCAGCACATAACAAACTTGGTTCAGGCAATGCAAGCTGAAACTCGGCCCAAAATTAAAATTGCAGTCTGTGCATGAATAAAGCCTATTTTGCAACACAGAGAAAGATATCTGAAGGTGTTAGAAGTGTTTTGCATGATTTTTGAAGTTAGAGCCTGAAATGTCAGAAAACAGCGTTTCAGCACATAACAAACTTGGTTCTGGCAATGCAAGCTGAAACTCGGTCAGAAATTAAAATTGCAGTCTGTGCATGAATAAAACCTATTTTGCAACACAGAGAAACATATCTGAAGGTGTTAGAAGTGTTTTGCATGATTTTTGAAGTTAGAGCCTGAAATGTCAGAAAAAGGCCTTTCAGCACATAACAAACTTGGTTCAGACAATGCAAGCTGAAACTCGGCCCAAAATTAAAATTGCAGTCTGTGCATGAATAAAACCTATTTTGCAACACAGAGAAACATATCTGAAGGTGTTAGAAGTGTTTTGCATGATTTTTGAAGTTAGAGCCTGAAATGTCAGAAAACAGCGTTTCAGCACATAACAAACTTGGTTCTGGCAATGCAAGCTGAAACTCGGTCCAAAATAAAAATTGCAGTCTGTGCATGAATAAAACCTATTTTGCAACACAGAGAAACATATCTGAAGGTGTTAGAAGTGTTTTGCATGATTTTTGAAGTTAGAGCCTGAAATGTCAGAAAACGGCGTTTCAGCACATAACAAACTTGGTTCAGGCAATGCAAGCTGAAACTCGGCCCAAAATTAAAATTGCAGTCTGTGCATGAATAAAACCTATTTTGCAACACAGAGAAACATATCTGAAGGTGTTAGAAGTGTTTTGCATGATTTTTGAAGTTGGAGCCTGAAATGTCAGAAAACGGCGTTTCAGCACATAACAAACTTGGTTCAGGCAATGCAAGCTGAAACTCGGTCCAAAATTAAAATTGCAGTGTGTGCATGAATAAAACCTATTTTGCAACACAGAGAAACATATCTGAAGGTGTTAGAAGTGTTTTGCATGATTTTTGAAGTTAGAGCCTGAAATGTCAGAAAACAGCGTTTCAGCACATAACAAACTTGGTTCTGGCAATGCAAGCTGAAACTCGGTCAGAAATTAAAATTGCAGTCTGTGCATGAATAAAACCTATTTTGCAACACAGAGAAACATATCTGAAGGTGTTAGAAGTGTTTTGCATGATTTTTGAAGTTGGAGCCTGAAATGTCAGAAAACGGCGTTTCAGCGCAGAACAAACTTGGTTCAGGCAATGCAAGCTGAAACTCGGTCCAAAATTAAAATTGCAGTCTGTGCATGAATAAAACCTATTTTGCAACACAGAGAAACATATCTGAAGGTGTTAGAAGTGTTTTGCATGATTTTTGAAGTTAGAGCCTGAAATGTCAGAAAACAGCGTTTCAGCACATAACAAACTTGGTTCTGGCAATGCAAGCTGAAACTCGGTCAGAAATTGAAATTGCAGTCTGTGCATGAATAAAACCTATTTTGCAACACAGAGAAACATATCTGAAGGTGTTAGAAGTGTTTTGCATGATTTTTGAAGTTGGAGCCTGAAATGTCAGAAAACGGCGTTTCAGCACATAACAAACTTGGTTCAGGCAATGCAAGCTGAAACTCGGTCCAAAATTAAAATTGCAGTGTGTGCATGAATAAAACCTATTTTGCAACACAGAGAAACATATCTGAAGGTGTTAGAAGTGTTTTGCATGATTTTTGAAGTTAGAGCCTGAAATGTCAGAAAACAGCGTTTCAGCACATAACAAACTTGGTTCTGGCAACGCAAGCTGAAACTCGGTCAGAAATTAAAATTGCAGTCTGTGCATGAATAAAACCTATTTTGCAACACAGAGAAACATATCTGAAGGTGTTAGAAGTGTTTTGCATGATTTTTGAAGTTAGAGCCTGAAATGTCAGAAAACAGCGTTTCAGCACTTAACAAACTTGGTTCTGGCAATGCAAGCTGAAACTCTTTCCAAAATCAAAATTGCAGTCTGTGCATGAATAAAACCTATTTTGCAACACAGAGAAACATATCTGAAGGTGTTAGAAGTGTTTTGCATGATTTTTGAAGTTGGAGCCTGAAATGTCAGAAAACGGCGTTTCAGCACATAACAAACTTGGTTCAGGCAATGCAAGCTGAAACTCGGTCCAAAATTAAAATTGCAGTGTGTGCATGAATAAAACCTATTTTGCAACACAGAGAAACATATCTGAAGGTGTTAGAAGTGTTTTGCATGATTTTTGAAGTTAGAGCCTGAAATGTCAGAAAAAGGCCTTTCAGCACATAACAAACTTGGTTCAGACAATGCAAGCTGAAACTCGGCCCAAAATTAAAATTGCAGTCTGTGCATGAATAAAACCTATTTTGCAACACAGAGAAACATATCTGAAGGTGTTAGAAGTGTTTTGCATGATTTTTGAAGTTAGAGCCTGAAATGTCAGAAAACAGCGTTTCAGCACATAACAAACTTGGTTCTGGCAATGCAAGCTGAAACTCGGTCCAAAATTAAAATTGCAGTCTGTGCATGAATAAAACCTATTTTGCAACACAGAGAAACATATCTGAAGGTGTTAGAAGTGTTTTGCATGATTTTTGAAGTTAGAGCCTGAAATGTCAGAAAACGGCGTTTCAGCACATAACAAACTTGGTTCAGGCAATGCAAGCTGAAACTCGGCCCAAAATTAAAATTGCAGTCTGTGCATGAATAAAACCTATTTTGCAACACAGAGAAACATATCTGAAGGTGTTAGAAGTGTTTTGCATGATTTTTGAAGTTGGAGCCTGAAATGTCAGAAAACGGCGTTTCAGCACATAACAAACTTGGTTCAGGCAATGCAAGCTGAAACTCGGTCCAAAATTAAAATTGCAGTGTGTGCATGAATAAAACCTATTTTGCAACACAGAGAAACATATCTGAAGGTGTTAGAAGTGTTTTGCATGATTTTTGAAGTTAGAGCCTGAAATGTCAGAAAACAGCGTTTCAGCACATAACAAACTTGGTTCTGGCAATGCAAGCTGAAACTCGGTCAGAAATTAAAATTGCAGTCTGTGCATGAATAAAACCTATTTTGCAACACAGAGAAAGATATCTGAAGGTGTTAGAAGTGTTTTGCATGATTTTTGAAGTTGGAGCCTGAAATGTCAGAAAACGGCGTTTCAGCACATAACAAACTTGGTTCAGGCAATGCAAGCTGAAACTCGGTCCAAAATTAAAATTGCAGTGTGTGCATGAATAAAACCTATTTTGCAACACAGAGAAACATATCTGAAGGTGTTAGAAGTGTTTTGCATGATTTTTGAAGTTAGAGCCTGAAATGTCAGAAAACAGCGTTTCAGCACTTAACAAACTTGGTTCTGGCAATGCAAGCTGAAACTCTTTCCAAAATCAAAATTGCAGTCTGTGCATGAATAAAACCTATTTTGCAACACAGAGAAACATATCTGAAGCTGTTAGAAGTGTTTTGCATGATTTTTGAAGTTAGAGCCTGAAATGTCAGAAAACAGCGTTTCAGCACATAACAAACTTGGTTCTGGCAATGCAAGCTGAAACTCGGTCAGAAATTAAAATTGCAGTCTGTGCATGAATAAAACCTATTTTGCAACACAGAGAAACATATCTGAAGGTGTTAGAAGTGTTTTGCATGATTTTTGAAGTTGGAGCCTGAAATGTCAGAAAACGGCGTTTCAGCACATAACAAACTTGGTTCAGGCAATGCAAGCTGAAACTCGGTCCAAAATTAAAATTGCAGTGTGTGCATGAATAAAACCTATTTTGCAACACAGAGAAACATATCTGAAGGTGTTAGAAGTGTTTTGCATGATTTTTGAAGTTAGAGCCTGAAATGTCAGAAAACAGCGTTTCAGCACATAACAAACTTGGTTCTGGCAACGCAAGCTGAAACTCGGTCAGAAATTAAAATTGCAGTCTGTACATGAATAAAACCTATTTTGCAACACAGAGAAACATATCTGAAGGTGTTAGAAGTGTTTTGCATGATTTTTGAAGTTAGAGCCTGAAATGTCAGAAAACAGCGTTTCAGCACTTAACAAACTTGGTTCTGGCAATGCAAGCTGAAACTCTTTCCAAAATCAAAATTGCAGTCTGTGCATGAATAAAACCTATTTTGCAACACAGAGAAACATATCTGAAGCTGTTAGAAGTGTTTTGCATGATTTTTGAAGTTAGAGCCTGAAATGTCAGAAAACAGCGTTTCAGCACATAACAAACTTGGTTCTGGCAATGCAAGCTGAAACTCGGTCAGAAATTAAAATTGCAGTCTGTGCATGAATAAAACCTATTTTGCAACACAGAGAAACATATCTGAAGGTGTTAGAAGTGTTTTGCATGATTTTTGAAGTTGGAGCCTGAAATGTCAGAAAACGGCGTTTCAGCACATAACAAACTTGGTTCAGGCAATGCAAGCTGAAACTCGGTCCAAAATTAAAATTGCAGTGTGTGCATGAATAAAACCTATTTTGCAACACAGAGAAACATATCTGAAGGTGTTAGAAGTGTTTTGCATGATTTTTGAAGTTAGAGCCTGAAATGTCAGAAAAAGGCCTTTCAGCACATAACAAACTTGGTTCAGACAATGCAAGCTGAAACTCGGCCCAAAATTAAAATTGCAGTCTGTGCATGAATAAAACCTATTTTGCAACACAGAGAAACATATCTGAAGGTGTTAGAAGTGTTTTGCATGATTTTTGAAGTTAGAGCCTGAAATGTCAGAAAACAGCGTTTCAGCACATAACAAACTTGGTTCTGGCAATGCAAGCTGAAACTCGGTCCAAAATAAAAATTGCAGTCTGTGCATGAATAAAACCTATTTTGCAACACAGAGAAACATATCTGAAGGTGTTAGAAGTGTTTTGCATGATTTTTGAAGTTAGAGCCTGAAATGTCAGAAAACGCCGTTTCAGCACATAACAAACTTGGTTCAGGCAATGCAAGCTGAAACTCGGCCCAAAATTAAAATTGCAGTCTGTGCATGAATAAAACCTATTTTGCAACACAGAGAAACATATCTGAAGGTGTTAGAAGTGTTTTGCATGATTTTTGAAGTTAGAGCCTGAAATGTCAGAAAAAGGCCTTTCAGCACATAACAAACTTGGTTCAGACAATGCAAGCTGAAACTCGGCCCAAAATTAAAATTGCAGTCTGTGCATGAATAAAACCTATTTTGCAACACAGAGAAACATATCTGAAGGTGTTAGAAGTGTTTTGCATGATTTTTGAAGTTGGAGCCTGAAATGTCAGAAAACGGCGTTTCAGCACATAACAAACTTGGTTCAGGCAATGCAAGCTGAAACTCGGTCCAAAATTAAAATTGCAGTGTGTGCATGAATAAAACCTATTTTGCAACACAGAGAAACATATCTGAAGGTGTTAGAAGTGTTTTGCATGATTTTTGAAGTTGGAGCCTGAAATGTCAGAAAACGGCGTTTCAGCACATAACAAACTTGGTTCAGGCAATGCAAGCTGAAACTCGGTCCAAAATTAAAATTGCAGTGTGTGCATGAATAAAACCTATTTTGCAACACAGAGAAACATATCTGAAGGTGTTAGAAGTGTTTTGCATGATTTTTGAAGTTAGAGCCTGAAATGTCAGAAAACAGCGTTTCAGCACATAACAAACTTGGTTCTGGCAATGCAAGCTGAAACTCGGTCAGAAATTAAAATTGCAGTCTGTGCATGAATAAAACCTATTTTGCAACACAGAGAAAGATATCTGAAGGTGTTAGAAGTGTTTTGCATGATTTTTGAAGTTGGAGCCTGAAATGTCAGAAAACGGCGTTTCAGCACATAACAAACTTGGTTCAGGCAATGCAAGCTGAAACTCGGTCCAAAATAAAAATTGCAGTCTGTGCATGAATAAAACCTATTTTGCAACACAGAGAAACATATCTGAAGGTGTTAGAAGTGTTTTGCATGATTTTTGAAGTTAGAGCCTGAAATGTCAGAAAACGGCTTTTCAGCACATAACAAACTTGGTTCAGGCAATGCAAGCTGAAACTCGGTCCAAAATTAAAATTGCAGTCTGTGCATGAATGAAACGTATTTTTCAACACACAGAAACATATCTGAAGGTGTTAGAAGTGTTTTGCATGATTTTTTAAGTTAGAGTCTGAAATGTCAGAAAACAGCCTTTCAGCGCAGAACAAACTTGGTTCAGGCAATGCAAGCTGAAACTCGGTCCAAAATTAAAATTGCAGTCTGTGCATGAATAAAACCTATTTTGCAACACAGAGAAACATATCTGAAGGTGTTAGAAGTGTTTTGCATGATTTTTGAAGTTAGAGCCTGAAATGTCAGAAAACAGCGTTTCAGCACATAACAAACTTGGTTCTGGCAATGCAAGCTGAAACTCGGTCAGAAATTGAAATTGCAGTCTGTGCATGAATAAAACCTATTTTGCAACACAGAGAAACATATCTGAAGGTGTTAGAAGTGTTTTGCATGATTTTTGAAGTTGGAGCCTGAAATGTCAGAAAACGGCGTTTCAGCACATAACAAACTTGGTTCAGGCAATGCAAGCTGAAACTCGGTCCAAAATTAAAATTGCAGTGTGTGCATGAATAAAACCTATTTTGCAACACAGAGAAACATATCTGAAGGTGTTAGAAGTGTTTTGCATGATTTTTGAAGTTAGAGCCTGAAATGTCAGAAAACAGCGTTTCAGCACATAACAAACTTGGTTCTGGCAATGCAAGCTGAAACTCGGTCAGAAATTAAAATTGCAGTCTGTGCATGAATAAAACCTATTTTGCAACACAGAGAAAGATATCTGAAGGTGTTAGAAGTGTTTTGCATGATTTTTGAAGTTGGAGCCTGAAATGTCAGAAAACGGCGTTTCAGCACATAACAAACTTGGTTCAGGCAATGCAAGCTGAAACTCGGTCCAAAATTAAAATTGCAGTGTGTGCATGAATAAAACCTATTTTGCAACACAGAGAAACATATCTGAAGGTGTTAGAAGTGTTTTGCATGATTTTTGAAGTTAGAGCCTGAAATGTCAGAAAACAGCGTTTCAGCACATAACAAACTTGGTTCTGGCAATGCAAGCTGAAACTCGGTCCAAAATTAAAATTGCAGTCTGTGCATGAATAAAACCTATTTTGCAACACAGAGAAACATATCTGAAGGTGTTAGAAGTGTTTTGCATGATTTTTGAAGTTAGAGCCTGAAATGTCAGAAAACAGCGTTTCAGCACTTAACAAACTTGGTTCTGGCAATGCAAGCTGAAACTCGGTCCAAAATAAAAATTGCAGTCTGTGCATGAATAAAACCTATTTTGCAACACAGAGAAACATATCTGAAGGTGTTAGAAGTGTTTTGCATGATTTTTGAAGTTAGAGCCTGAAATGTCAGAAAACGGCGTTTCAGCACATAACAAACTTGGTTCAGGCAATGCAAGCTGAAACTCGGCCCAAAATTAAAATTGCAGTGTGTGCATGAATAAAACCTATTTTGCAACACAGAGAAACATATCTGAAGGTGTTAGAAGTGTTTTGCATGATTTTTGAAGTTAGAGCCTGAAATGTCAGAAAACAGCGTTTCAGCACATAACAAACTTGGTTCTGGCAATGCAAGCTGAAACTCGGTCCAAAATAAAAATTGCAGTCTGTGCATGAATAAAACCTATTTCGCAACACAGAGAAACATATCTGAAGGTGTTAGAAGTGTTTTGCATGATTTTTGAAGTTAGAGCCTGAAATGTCAGAAAACGGCTTTTCAGCACATAACAAACTTGGTTCAGGCAATGCAAGCTGAAACTCGGCCCAAAATTAAAATTGCAGTCTGTGCATGAATAAAACCTATTTTGCAACACAGAGAAACATATCTGAAGGTGTTAGAAGTGTTTTGCATGATTTTTGAAGTTAGAGCC
Organism: Garra rufa; assembly: GCF_049309525.1. Taxonomy (NCBI): domain Eukaryota; kingdom Metazoa; phylum Chordata; class Actinopteri; order Cypriniformes; family Cyprinidae; genus Garra; species Garra rufa. The sequence goes on along the minus strand of NW_027394276.1, from coordinate 3,398,466 downwards.
TGAAATGTCAGAAAACGCCGTTTCAGCACATAACAAACTTGGTTCAGGCAATGCAAGCTGAAACTCGGCCCAAAATTAAAATTGCAGTCTGTGCATGAATAAAGCCTATTTTGCAACACAGAGAAAGATATCTGAAGGTGTTAGAAGTGTTTTGCATGATTTTTGAAGTTAGAGCCTGAAATGTCAGAAAACAGCGTTTCAGCACATAACAAACTTGGTTCTGGCAATGCAAGCTGAAACTCGGTCAGAAATTAAAATTGCAGTCTGTGCATGAATAAAACCTATTTTGCAACACAGAGAAACATATCTGAAGGTGTTAGAAGTGTTTTGCATGACTTTTGAAGTTGGAGCCTGAAATGTCAGAAAACGGCGTTTCAGCACATAACAAACTTGGTTCAGGCAATGCAAGCTGAAACTCGGTCCAAAATTAAAATTGCAGTGTGTGCATGAATAAAACCTATTTTGCAACACAGAGAAACATATCTGAAGGTGTTAGAAGTGTTTTGCATGATTTTTGAAGTTAGAGCCTGAAATGTCAGAAAACAGCGTTTCAGCACATAACAAACTTGGTTCAGGCAATGCAAGCTGAAACTCGGCCCAAAATTAAAATTGCAGTCTGTGCATGAATAAAGCCTATTTTGCAACACAGAGAAAGATATCTGAAGGTGTTAGAAGTGTTTTGCATGATTTTTGAAGTTAGAGCCTGAAATGTCAGAAAACAGCGTTTCAGCACATAACAAACTTGGTTCTGGCAATGCAAGCTGAAACTCGGTCAGAAATTAAAATTGCAGTCTGTGCATGAATAAAACCTATTTTGCAACACAGAGAAACATATCTGAAGGTGTTAGAAGTGTTTTGCATGATTTTTGAAGTTAGAGCCTGAAATGTCAGAAAAAGGCCTTTCAGCACATAACAAACTTGGTTCAGACAATGCAAGCTGAAACTCGGCCCAAAATTAAAATTGCAGTCTGTGCATGAATAAAACCTATTTTGCAACACAGAGAAACATATCTGAAGGTGTTAGAAGTGTTTTGCATGATTTTTGAAGTTAGAGCCTGAAATGTCAGAAAACAGCGTTTCAGCACATAACAAACTTGGTTCTGGCAATGCAAGCTGAAACTCGGTCCAAAATAAAAATTGCAGTCTGTGCATGAATAAAACCTATTTTGCAACACAGAGAAACATATCTGAAGGTGTTAGAAGTGTTTTGCATGATTTTTGAAGTTAGAGCCTGAAATGTCAGAAAACGGCGTTTCAGCACATAACAAACTTGGTTCAGGCAATGCAAGCTGAAACTCGGCCCAAAATTAAAATTGCAGTCTGTGCATGAATAAAACCTATTTTGCAACACAGAGAAACATATCTGAAGGTGTTAGAAGTGTTTTGCATGATTTTTGAAGTTGGAGCCTGAAATGTCAGAAAACGGCGTTTCAGCACATAACAAACTTGGTTCAGGCAATGCAAGCTGAAACTCGGTCCAAAATTAAAATTGCAGTGTGTGCATGAATAAAACCTATTTTGCAACACAGAGAAACATATCTGAAGGTGTTAGAAGTGTTTTGCATGATTTTTGAAGTTAGAGCCTGAAATGTCAGAAAACAGCGTTTCAGCACATAACAAACTTGGTTCTGGCAATGCAAGCTGAAACTCGGTCAGAAATTAAAATTGCAGTCTGTGCATGAATAAAACCTATTTTGCAACACAGAGAAACATATCTGAAGGTGTTAGAAGTGTTTTGCATGATTTTTGAAGTTGGAGCCTGAAATGTCAGAAAACGGCGTTTCAGCGCAGAACAAACTTGGTTCAGGCAATGCAAGCTGAAACTCGGTCCAAAATTAAAATTGCAGTCTGTGCATGAATAAAACCTATTTTGCAACACAGAGAAACATATCTGAAGGTGTTAGAAGTGTTTTGCATGATTTTTGAAGTTAGAGCCTGAAATGTCAGAAAACAGCGTTTCAGCACATAACAAACTTGGTTCTGGCAATGCAAGCTGAAACTCGGTCAGAAATTGAAATTGCAGTCTGTGCATGAATAAAACCTATTTTGCAACACAGAGAAACATATCTGAAGGTGTTAGAAGTGTTTTGCATGATTTTTGAAGTTGGAGCCTGAAATGTCAGAAAACGGCGTTTCAGCACATAACAAACTTGGTTCAGGCAATGCAAGCTGAAACTCGGTCCAAAATTAAAATTGCAGTGTGTGCATGAATAAAACCTATTTTGCAACACAGAGAAACATATCTGAAGGTGTTAGAAGTGTTTTGCATGATTTTTGAAGTTAGAGCCTGAAATGTCAGAAAACAGCGTTTCAGCACATAACAAACTTGGTTCTGGCAACGCAAGCTGAAACTCGGTCAGAAATTAAAATTGCAGTCTGTGCATGAATAAAACCTATTTTGCAACACAGAGAAACATATCTGAAGGTGTTAGAAGTGTTTTGCATGATTTTTGAAGTTAGAGCCTGAAATGTCAGAAAACAGCGTTTCAGCACTTAACAAACTTGGTTCTGGCAATGCAAGCTGAAACTCTTTCCAAAATCAAAATTGCAGTCTGTGCATGAATAAAACCTATTTTGCAACACAGAGAAACATATCTGAAGGTGTTAGAAGTGTTTTGCATGATTTTTGAAGTTGGAGCCTGAAATGTCAGAAAACGGCGTTTCAGCACATAACAAACTTGGTTCAGGCAATGCAAGCTGAAACTCGGTCCAAAATTAAAATTGCAGTGTGTGCATGAATAAAACCTATTTTGCAACACAGAGAAACATATCTGAAGGTGTTAGAAGTGTTTTGCATGATTTTTGAAGTTAGAGCCTGAAATGTCAGAAAAAGGCCTTTCAGCACATAACAAACTTGGTTCAGACAATGCAAGCTGAAACTCGGCCCAAAATTAAAATTGCAGTCTGTGCATGAATAAAACCTATTTTGCAACACAGAGAAACATATCTGAAGGTGTTAGAAGTGTTTTGCATGATTTTTGAAGTTAGAGCCTGAAATGTCAGAAAACAGCGTTTCAGCACATAACAAACTTGGTTCTGGCAATGCAAGCTGAAACTCGGTCCAAAATTAAAATTGCAGTCTGTGCATGAATAAAACCTATTTTGCAACACAGAGAAACATATCTGAAGGTGTTAGAAGTGTTTTGCATGATTTTTGAAGTTAGAGCCTGAAATGTCAGAAAACGGCGTTTCAGCACATAACAAACTTGGTTCAGGCAATGCAAGCTGAAACTCGGCCCAAAATTAAAATTGCAGTCTGTGCATGAATAAAACCTATTTTGCAACACAGAGAAACATATCTGAAGGTGTTAGAAGTGTTTTGCATGATTTTTGAAGTTGGAGCCTGAAATGTCAGAAAACGGCGTTTCAGCACATAACAAACTTGGTTCAGGCAATGCAAGCTGAAACTCGGTCCAAAATTAAAATTGCAGTGTGTGCATGAATAAAACCTATTTTGCAACACAGAGAAACATATCTGAAGGTGTTAGAAGTGTTTTGCATGATTTTTGAAGTTAGAGCCTGAAATGTCAGAAAACAGCGTTTCAGCACATAACAAACTTGGTTCTGGCAATGCAAGCTGAAACTCGGTCAGAAATTAAAATTGCAGTCTGTGCATGAATAAAACCTATTTTGCAACACAGAGAAAGATATCTGAAGGTGTTAGAAGTGTTTTGCATGATTTTTGAAGTTGGAGCCTGAAATGTCAGAAAACGGCGTTTCAGCACATAACAAACTTGGTTCAGGCAATGCAAGCTGAAACTCGGTCCAAAATTAAAATTGCAGTGTGTGCATGAATAAAACCTATTTTGCAACACAGAGAAACATATCTGAAGGTGTTAGAAGTGTTTTGCATGATTTTTGAAGTTAGAGCCTGAAATGTCAGAAAACAGCGTTTCAGCACTTAACAAACTTGGTTCTGGCAATGCAAGCTGAAACTCTTTCCAAAATCAAAATTGCAGTCTGTGCATGAATAAAACCTATTTTGCAACACAGAGAAACATATCTGAAGCTGTTAGAAGTGTTTTGCATGATTTTTGAAGTTAGAGCCTGAAATGTCAGAAAACAGCGTTTCAGCACATAACAAACTTGGTTCTGGCAATGCAAGCTGAAACTCGGTCAGAAATTAAAATTGCAGTCTGTGCATGAATAAAACCTATTTTGCAACACAGAGAAACATATCTGAAGGTGTTAGAAGTGTTTTGCATGATTTTTGAAGTTGGAGCCTGAAATGTCAGAAAACGGCGTTTCAGCACATAACAAACTTGGTTCAGGCAATGCAAGCTGAAACTCGGTCCAAAATTAAAATTGCAGTGTGTGCATGAATAAAACCTATTTTGCAACACAGAGAAACATATCTGAAGGTGTTAGAAGTGTTTTGCATGATTTTTGAAGTTAGAGCCTGAAATGTCAGAAAACAGCGTTTCAGCACATAACAAACTTGGTTCTGGCAACGCAAGCTGAAACTCGGTCAGAAATTAAAATTGCAGTCTGTACATGAATAAAACCTATTTTGCAACACAGAGAAACATATCTGAAGGTGTTAGAAGTGTTTTGCATGATTTTTGAAGTTAGAGCCTGAAATGTCAGAAAACAGCGTTTCAGCACTTAACAAACTTGGTTCTGGCAATGCAAGCTGAAACTCTTTCCAAAATCAAAATTGCAGTCTGTGCATGAATAAAACCTATTTTGCAACACAGAGAAACATATCTGAAGCTGTTAGAAGTGTTTTGCATGATTTTTGAAGTTAGAGCCTGAAATGTCAGAAAACAGCGTTTCAGCACATAACAAACTTGGTTCTGGCAATGCAAGCTGAAACTCGGTCAGAAATTAAAATTGCAGTCTGTGCATGAATAAAACCTATTTTGCAACACAGAGAAACATATCTGAAGGTGTTAGAAGTGTTTTGCATGATTTTTGAAGTTGGAGCCTGAAATGTCAGAAAACGGCGTTTCAGCACATAACAAACTTGGTTCAGGCAATGCAAGCTGAAACTCGGTCCAAAATTAAAATTGCACTGTGTGCATGAATAAAACCTATTTTGCAACACAGAGAAACATATCTGAAGGTGTTAGAAGTGTTTTGCATGATTTTTGAAGTTAGAGCCTGAAATGTCAGAAAAAGGCCTTTCAGCACATAACAAACTTGGTTCAGACAATGCAAGCTGAAACTCGGCCCAAAATTAAAATTGCAGTCTGTGCATGAATAAAACCTATTTTGCAACACAGAGAAACATATCTGAAGGTGTTAGAAGTGTTTTGCATGATTTTTGAAGTTAGAGCCTGAAATGTCAGAAAACAGCGTTTCAGCACATAACAAACTTGGTTCTGGCAATGCAAGCTGAAACTCGGTCCAAAATAAAAATTGCAGTCTGTGCATGAATAAAACCTATTTTGCAACACAGAGAAACATATCTGAAGGTGTTAGAAGTGTTTTGCATGATTTTTGAAGTTAGAGCCTGAAATGTCAGAAAACGCCGTTTCAGCACATAACAAACTTGGTTCAGGCAATGCAAGCTGAAACTCGGCCCAAAATTAAAATTGCAGTCTGTGCATGAATAAAACCTATTTTGCAACACAGAGAAACATATCTGAAGGTGTTAGAAGTGTTTTGCATGATTTTTGAAGTTAGAGCCTGAAATGTCAGAAAAAGGCCTTTCAGCACATAACAAACTTGGTTCAGACAATGCAAGCTGAAACTCGGCCCAAAATTAAAATTGCAGTCTGTGCATGAATAAAACCTATTTTGCAACACAGAGAAACATATCTGAAGGTGTTAGAAGTGTTTTGCATGATTTTTGAAGTTGGAGCCTGAAATGTCAGAAAACGGCGTTTCAGCACATAACAAACTTGGTTCAGGCAATGCAAGCTGAAACTCGGTCCAAAATTAAAATTGCAGTGTGTGCATGAATAAAACCTATTTTGCAACACAGAGAAACATATCTGAAGGTGTTAGAAGTGTTTTGCATGATTTTTGAAGTTGGAGCCTGAAATGTCAGAAAACGGCGTTTCAGCACATAACAAACTTGGTTCAGGCAATGCAAGCTGAAACTCGGTCCAAAATTAAAATTGCAGTGTGTGCATGAATAAAACCTATTTTGCAACACAGAGAAACATATCTGAAGGTGTTAGAAGTGTTTTGCATGATTTTTGAAGTTAGAGCCTGAAATGTCAGAAAACAGCGTTTCAGCACATAACAAACTTGGTTCTGGCAATGCAAGCTGAAACTCGGTCAGAAATTAAAATTGCAGTCTGTGCATGAATAAAACCTATTTTGCAACACAGAGAAAGATATCTGAAGGTGTTAGAAGTGTTTTGCATGATTTTTGAAGTTGGAGCCTGAAATGTCAGAAAACGGCGTTTCAGCACATAACAAACTTGGTTCAGGCAATGCAAGCTGAAACTCGGTCCAAAATAAAAATTGCAGTCTGTGCATGAATAAAACCTATTTTGCAACACAGAGAAACATATCTGAAGGTGTTAGAAGTGTTTTGCATGATTTTTGAAGTTAGAGCCTGAAATGTCAGAAAACGGCTTTTCAGCACATAACAAACTTGGTTCAGGCAATGCAAGCTGAAACTCGGTCCAAAATTAAAATTGCAGTCTGTGCATGAATGAAACGTATTTTTCAACACACAGAAACATATCTGAAGGTGTTAGAAGTGTTTTGCATGATTTTTTAAGTTAGAGTCTGAAATGTCAGAAAACAGCCTTTCAGCGCAGAACAAACTTGGTTCAGGCAATGCAAGCTGAAACTCGGTCCAAAATTAAAATTGCAGTCTGTGCATGAATAAAACCTATTTTGCAACACAGAGAAACATATCTGAAGGTGTTAGAAGTGTTTTGCATGATTTTTGAAGTTAGAGCCTGAAATGTCAGAAAACAGCGTTTCAGCACATAACAAACTTGGTTCTGGCAATGCAAGCTGAAACTCGGTCAGAAATTGAAATTGCAGTCTGTGCATGAATAAAACCTATTTTGCAACACAGAGAAACATATCTGAAGGTGTTAGAAGTGTTTTGCATGATTTTTGAAGTTGGAGCCTGAAATGTCAGAAAACGGCGTTTCAGCACATAACAAACTTGGTTCAGGCAATGCAAGCTGAAACTCGGTCCAAAATTAAAATTGCAGTGTGTGCATGAATAAAACCTATTTTGCAACACAGAGAAACATATCTGAAGGTGTTAGAAGTGTTTTGCATGATTTTTGAAGTTAGAGCCTGAAATGTCAGAAAACAGCGTTTCAGCACATAACAAACTTGGTTCTGGCAATGCAAGCTGAAACTCGGTCAGAAATTAAAATTGCAGTCTGTGCATGAATAAAACCTATTTTGCAACACAGAGAAAGATATCTGAAGGTGTTAGAAGTGTTTTGCATGATTTTTGAAGTTGGAGCCTGAAATGTCAGAAAACGGCGTTTCAGCACATAACAAACTTGGTTCAGGCAATGCAAGCTGAAACTCGGTCCAAAATTAAAATTGCAGTGTGTGCATGAATAAAACCTATTTTGCAACACAGAGAAACATATCTGAAGGTGTTAGAAGTGTTTTGCATGATTTTTGAAGTTAGAGCCTGAAATGTCAGAAAACAGCGTTTCAGCACATAACAAACTTGGTTCTGGCAATGCAAGCTGAAACTCGGTCCAAAATTAAAATTGCAGTCTGTGCATGAATAAAACCTATTTTGCAACACAGAGAAACATATCTGAAGGTGTTAGAAGTGTTTTGCATGATTTTTGAAGTTAGAGCCTGAAATGTCAGAAAACAGCGTTTCAGCACTTAACAAACTTGGTTCTGGCAATGCAAGCTGAAACTCGGTCCAAAATAAAAATTGCAGTCTGTGCATGAATAAAACCTATTTTGCAACACAGAGAAACATATCTGAAGGTGTTAGAAGTGTTTTGCATGATTTTTGAAGTTAGAGCCTGAAATGTCAGAAAACGGCGTTTCAGCACATAACAAACTTGGTTCAGGCAATGCAAGCTGAAACTCGGCCCAAAATTAAAATTGCAGTGTGTGCATGAATAAAACCTATTTTGCAACACAGAGAAACATATCTGAAGGTGTTAGAAGTGTTTTGCATGATTTTTGAAGTTAGAGCCTGAAATGTCAGAAAACAGCGTTTCAGCACATAACAAACTTGGTTCTGGCAATGCAAGCTGAAACTCGGTCCAAAATAAAAATTGCAGTCTGTGCATGAATAAAACCTATTTCGCAACACAGAGAAACATATCTGAAGGTGTTAGAAGTGTTTTGCATGATTTTTGAAGTTAGAGCCTGAAATGTCAGAAAACGGCTTTTCAGCACATAACAAACTTGGTTCAGGCAATGCAAGCTGAAACTCGGCCCAAAATTAAAATTGCAGTCTGTGCATGAATAAAACCTATTTTGCAACACAGAGAAACATATCTGAAGGTGTTAGAAGTGTTTTGCATGATTTTTGAAGTTAGAGCCTGAAATGTCAGAAAACGCCGTTTCAGCACATAACAAACTTGGTTCAGGCAATGCAAGCTGAAACTCGGCCCAAAATTAAAATTGCAGTCTGTGCATGAATAAAGCCTATTTTGCAACACAGAGAAAGATATCTGAAGGTGTTAGAAGTGTTTTGCATGATTTTTGAAGTTAGAGCCTGAAATGTCAGAAAACAGCGTTTCAGCACATAACAAACTTGGTTCTGGCAATGCAAGCTGAAACTCGGTCAGAAATTAAAATTGCAGTCTGTGCATGAATAAAACCTATTTTGCAACACAGAGAAACATATCTGAAGGTGTTAGAAGTGTTTTGCATGACTTTTGAAGTTGGAGCCTGAAATGTCAGAAAACGGCGTTTCAGCACATAACAAACTTGGTTCAGGCAATGCAAGCTGAAACTCGGTCCAAAATTAAAATTGCAGTGTGTGCATGAATAAAACCTATTTTGCAACACAGAGAAACATATCTGAAGGTGTTAGAAGTGTTTTGCATGATTTTTGAAGTTAGAGCCTGAAATGTCAGAAAACAGCGTTTCAGCACATAACAAACTTGGTTCAGGCAATGCAAGCTGAAACTCGGCCCAAAATTAAAATTGCAGTCTGTGCATGAATAAAACCTATTTTGCAACACAGAGAAACATATCTGAAGGTGTTAGAAGTGTTTTGCATGATTTTTGAAGTTAGAGCCTGAAATGTCAGAAAACAGCGTTTCAGCACTTAACAAACTTGGTTCTGGCAATGCAAGCTGAAACTCTTTCCAAAATCAAAATTGCAGTCTGTGCATGAATAAAACCTATTTTGCAACACAGAGAAACATATCTGAAGGTGTTAGAAGTGTTTTGCATGATTTTTGAAGTTAGAGCCTGAAATGTCAGAAAAAGGCCTTTCAGCACATAACAAACTTGGTTCAGACAATGCAAGCTGAAACTCGGCCCAAAATTAAAATTGCAGTCTGTGCATGAATAAAACCTATTTTGCAACACAGAGAAACATATCTGAAGGTGTTAGAAGTGTTTTGCATGATTTTTGAAGTTAGAGCCTGAAATGTCAGAAAACGCCGTTTCAGCACATAACAAACTTGGTTCAGGCAATGCAAGCTGAAACTCGGCCCAAAATTAAAATTGCAGTCTGTGCATGAATAAAGCCTATTTTGCAACACAGAGAAAGATATCTGAAGGTGTTAGAAGTGTTTTGCATGATTTTTGAAGTTAGAGCCTGAAATGTCAGAAAACAGCGTTTCAGCACATAACAAACTTGGTTCTGGCAATGCAAGCTGAAACTCGGTCAGAAATTAAAATTGCAGTCTGTGCATGAATAAAACCTATTTTGCAACACAGAGAAACATATCTGAAGGTGTTAGAAGTGTTTTGCATGATTTTTGAAGTTAGAGCCTGAAATGTCAGAAAAAGGCCTTTCAGCACATAACAAACTTGGTTCAGACAATGCAAGCTGAAACTCGGCCCAAAATTAAAATTGCAGTCTGTGCATGAATAAAACCTATTTTGCAACACAGAGAAACATATCTGAAGGTGTTAGAAGTGTTTTGCATGATTTTTGAAGTTAGAGCCTGAAATGTCAGAAAACAGCGTTTCAGCACATAACAAACTTGGTTCTGGCAATGCAAGCTGAAACTCGGTCCAAAATAAAAATTGCAGTCTGTGCATGAATAAAACCTATTTTGCAACACAGAGAAACATATCTGAAGGTGTTAGAAGTGTTTTGCATGATTTTTGAAGTTAGAGCCTGAAATGTCAGAAAACGGCGTTTCAGCACATAACAAACTTGGTTCAGGCAATGCAAGCTGAAACTCGGCCCAAAATTAAAATTGCAGTCTGTGCATGAATAAAACCTATTTTGCAACACAGAGAAACATATCTGAAGGTGTTAGAAGTGTTTTGCATGATTTTTGAAGTTGGAGCCTGAAATGTCAGAAAACGGCGTTTCAGCACATAACAAACTTGGTTCAGGCAATGCAAGCTGAAACTCGGTCCAAAATTAAAATTGCAGTGTGTGCATGAATAAAACCTATTTTGCAACACAGAGAAACATATCTGAAGGTGTTAGAAGTGTTTTGCATGATTTTTGAAGTTAGAGCCTGAAATGTCAGAAAACAGCGTTTCAGCACATAACAAACTTGGTTCTGGCAATGCAAGCTGAAACTCGGTCAGAAATTGAAATTGCAGTCTGTGCATGAATAAAACCTATTTTGCAACACAGAGAAACATATCTGAAGGTGTTAGAAGTGTTTTGCATGATTTTTGAAGTTGGAGCCTGAAATGTCAGAAAACGGCGTTTCAGCACATAACAAACTTGGTTCAGGCAATGCAAGCTGAAACTCGGTCCAAAATTAAAATTGCAGTGTGTGCATGAATAAAACCTATTTTGCAACACAGAGAAACATATCTGAAGGTGTTAGAAGTGTTTTGCATGATTTTTGAAGTTAGAGCCTGAAATGTCAGAAAACAGCGTTTCAGCACATAACAAACTTGGTTCTGGCAATGCAAGCTGAAACTCGGTCAGAAATTAAAATTGCAGTCTGTGCATGAATAAAACCTATTTTGCAACACAGAGAAAGATATCTGAAGGTGTTAGAAGTGTTTTGCATGATTTTTGAAGTTGGAGCCTGAAATGTCAGAAAACGGCGTTTCAGCACATAACAAACTTGGTTCAGGCAATGCAAGCTGAAACTCGGTCCAAAATTAAAATTGCAGTGTGTGCATGAATAAAACCTATTTTGCAACACAGAGAAACATATCTGAAGGTGTTAGAAGTGTTTTGCATGATTTTTGAAGTTAGAGCCTGAAATGTCAGAAAACAGCGTTTCAGCACATAACAAACTTGGTTCTGGCAATGCAAGCTGAAACTCGGTCCAAAATTAAAATTGCAGTCTGTGCATGAATAAAACCTATTTTGCAACACAGAGAAACATATCTGAAGGTGTTAGAAGTGTTTTGCATGATTTTTGAAGTTAGAGCCTGAAATGTCAGAAAACAGCGTTTCAGCACTTAACAAACTTGGTTCTGGCAATGCAAGCTGAAACTCGGTCCAAAATAAAAATTGCAGTCTGTGCATGAATAAAACCTATTTTGCAACACAGAGAAACATATCTGAAGGTGTTAGAAGTGTTTTGCATGATTTTTGAAGTTAGAGCCTGAAATGTCAGAAAACGGCGTTTCAGCACATAACAAACTTGGTTCAGGCAATGCAAGCTGAAACTCGGCCCAAAATTAAAATTGCAGTGTGTGCATGAATAAAACCTATTTTGCAACACAGAGAAACATATCTGAAGGTGTTAGAAGTGTTTTGCATGATTTTTGAAGTTAGAGCCTGAAATGTCAGAAAACAGCGTTTCAGCACATAACAAACTTGGTTCTGGCAATGCAAGCTGAAACTCGGTCCAAAATAAAAATTGCAGTCTGTGCATGAATAAAACCTATTTCGCAACACAGAGAAACATATCTGAAGGTGTTAGAAGTGTTTTGCATGATTTTTGAAGTTAGAGCCTGAAATGTCAGAAAACGGCTTTTCAGCACATAACAAACTTGGTTCAGGCAATGCAAGCTGAAACTCGGCCCAAAATTAAAATTGCAGTCTGTGCATGAATAAAACCTATTTTGCAACACAGAGAAACATATCTGAAGGTGTTAGAAGTGTTTTGCATGATTTTTGAAGTTAGAGCCTGAAATGTCAGAAAACGCCGTTTCAGCACATAACAAACTTGGTTCAGGCAATGCAAGCTGAAACTCGGCCCAAAATTAAAATTGCAGTCTGTGCATGAATAAAGCCTATTTTGCAACACAGAGAAAGATATCTGAAGGTGTTAGAAGTGTTTTGCATGATTTTTGAAGTTAGAGCCTGAAATGTCAGAAAACAGCGTTTCAGCACATAACAAACTTGGTTCTGGCAATGCAAGCTGAAACTCGGTCAGAAATTAAAATTGCAGTCTGTGCATGAATAAAACCTATTTTGCAACACAGAGAAACATATCTGAAGGTGTTAGAAGTGTTTTGCATGATTTTTGAAGTTAGAGCCTGAAATGTCAGAAAAAGGCCTTTCAGCACATAACAAACTTGGTTCAGACAATGCAAGCTGAAACTCGGCCCAAAATTAAAATTGCAGTCTGTGCATGAATAAAACCTATTTTGCAACACAGAGAAAGATATCTGAAGGTGTTAGAAGTGTTTTGCATGATTTTTGAAGTTAGAGCCTGAAATGTCAGAAAACAGCGTTTCAGCACATAACAAACTTGGTTCTGGCAATGCAAGCTGAAACTCGGTCAGAAATTAAAATTGCAGTCTGTGCATGAATAAAACCTATTTTGCAACACAGAGAAACATATCTGAAGGTGTTAGAAGTGTTTTGCATGATTTTTGAAGTTAGAGCCTGAAATGTCAGAAAAAGGCCTTTCAGCACATAACAAACTTGGTTCAGACAATGCAAGCTGAAACTCGGCCCAAAATTAAAATTGCAGTCTGTGCATGAATAAAACCTATTTTGCAACACAGAGAAACATATCTGAAGGTGTTAGAAGTGTTTTGCATGATTTTTGAAGTTAGAGCCTGAAATGTCAGAAAACAGCGTTTCAGCACATAACAAACTTGGTTCTGGCAATGCAAGCTGAAACTCGGTCCAAAATAAAAATTGCAGTCTGTGCATGAATAAAACCTATTTTGCAACACAGAGAAACATATCTGAAGGTGTTAGAAGTGTTTTGCATGATTTTTGAAGTTAGAGCCTGAAATGTCAGAAAACGGCGTTTCAGCACATAACAAACTTGGTTCAGGCAATGCAAGCTGAAACTCGGCCCAAAATTAAAATTGCAGTCTGTGCATGAATAAAACCTATTTTGCAACACAGAGAAACATATCTGAAGGTGTTAGAAGTGTTTTGCATGATTTTTGAAGTTGGAGCCTGAAATGTCAGAAAACGGCGTTTCAGCACATAACAAACTTGGTTCAGGCAATGCAAGCTGAAACTCGGTCCAAAATTAAAATTGCAGTGTGTGCATGAATAAAACCTATTTTGCAACACAGAGAAACATATCTGAAGGTGTTAGAAGTGTTTTGCATGATTTTTGAAGTTAGAGCCTGAAATGTCAGAAAACAGCGTTTCAGCACATAACAAACTTGGTTCTGGCAATGCAAGCTGAAACTCGGTCAGAAATTAAAATTGCAGTCTGTGCATGAATAAAACCTATTTTGCAACACAGAGAAACATATCTGAAGGTGTTAGAAGTGTTTTGCATGATTTTTGAAGTTGGAGCCTGAAATGTCAGAAAACGGCGTTTCAGCGCAGAACAAACTTGGTTCAGGCAATGCAAGCTGAAACTCGGTCCAAAATTAAAATTGCAGTCTGTGCATGAATAAAACCTATTTTGCAACACAGAGAAACATATCTGAAGGTGTTAGAAGTGTTTTGCATGATTTTTGAAGTTAGAGCCTGAAATGTCAGAAAACAGCGTTTCAGCACATAACAAACTTGGTTCTGGCAATGCAAGCTGAAACTCGGTCAGAAATTGAAATTGCAGTCTGTGCATGAATAAAACCTATTTTGCAACACAGAGAAACATATCTGAAGGTGTTAGAAGTGTTTTGCATGATTTTTGAAGTTGGAGCCTGAAATGTCAGAAAACGGCGTTTCAGCACATAACAAACTTGGTTCAGGCAATGCAAGCTGAAACTCGGTCCAAAATTAAAATTGCAGTGTGTGCATGAATAAAACCTATTTTGCAACACAGAGAAACATATCTGAAGGTGTTAGAAGTGTTTTGCATGATTTTTGAAGTTAGAGCCTGAAATGTCAGAAAACAGCGTTTCAGCACATAACAAACTTGGTTCTGGCAACGCAAGCTGAAACTCGGTCAGAAATTAAAATTGCAGTCTGTGCATGAATAAAACCTATTTTGCAACACAGAGAAACATATCTGAAGGTGTTAGAAGTGTTTTGCATGATTTTTGAAGTTAGAGCCTGAAATGTCAGAAAACAGCGTTTCAGCACTTAACAAACTTGGTTCTGGCAATGCAAGCTGAAACTCTTTCCAAAATCAAAATTGCAGTCTGTGCATGAATAAAACCTATTTTGCAACACAGAGAAACATATCTGAAGGTGTTAGAAGTGTTTTGCATGATTTTTGAAGTTGGAGCCTGAAATGTCAGAAAACGGCGTTTCAGCACATAACAAACTTGGTTCAGGCAATGCAAGCTGAAACTCGGTCCAAAATTAAAATTGCAGTGTGTGCATGAATAAAACCTATTTTGCAACACAGAGAAACATATCTGAAGGTGTTAGAAGTGTTTTGCATGATTTTTGAAGTTAGAGCCTGAAATGTCAGAAAAAGGCCTTTCAGCACATAACAAACTTGGTTCAGACAATGCAAGCTGAAACTCGGCCCAAAATTAAAATTGCAGTCTGTGCATGAATAAAACCTATTTTGCAACACAGAGAAACATATCTGAAGGTGTTAGAAGTGTTTTGCATGATTTTTGAAGTTAGAGCCTGAAATGTCAGAAAACAGCGTTTCAGCACATAACAAACTTGGTTCTGGCAATGCAAGCTGAAACTCGGTCCAAAATTAAAATTGCAGTCTGTGCATGAATAAAACCTATTTTGCAACACAGAGAAACATATCTGAAGGTGTTAGAAGTGTTTTGCATGATTTTTGAAGTTAGAGCCTGAAATGTCAGAAAACGGCGTTTCAGCACATAACAAACTTGGTTCAGGCAATGCAAGCTGAAACTCGGCCCAAAATTAAAATTGCAGTCTGTGCATGAATAAAACCTATTTTGCAACACAGAGAAACATATCTGAAGGTGTTAGAAGTGTTTTGCATGATTTTTGAAGTTGGAGCCTGAAATGTCAGAAAACGGCGTTTCAGCACATAACAAACTTGGTTCAGGCAATGCAAGCTGAAACTCGGTCCAAAATTAAAATTGCAGTGTGTGCATGAATAAAACCTATTTTGCAACACAGAGAAACATATCTGAAGGTGTTAGAAGTGTTTTGCATGATTTTTGAAGTTAGAGCCTGAAATGTCAGAAAACAGCGTTTCAGCACATAACAAACTTGGTTCTGGCAATGCAAGCTGAAACTCGGTCAGAAATTAAAATTGCAGTCTGTGCATGAATAAAACCTATTTTGCAACACAGAGAAAGATATCTGAAGGTGTTAGAAGTGTTTTGCATGATTTTTGAAGTTGGAGCCTGAAATGTCAGAAAACGGCGTTTCAGCACATAACAAACTTGGTTCAGGCAATGCAAGCTGAAACTCGGTCCAAAATTAAAATTGCAGTGTGTGCATGAATAAAACCTATTTTGCAACACAGAGAAACATATCTGAAGGTGTTAGAAGTGTTTTGCATGATTTTTGAAGTTAGAGCCTGAAAGGTCAGAAAACAGCGTTTCAGCACATAACAAACTTGGTTCTGGCAATGCAAGCTGAAACTCGGTCCAAAATAAAAATTGCAGTCTGTGCATGAATAAAACCTATTTTGCAACACAGAGAAACATATCTGAAGGTGTTAGAAGTGTTTTGCATGATTTTTGAAGTTAGAGCCTGAAATGTCAGAAAACGGCGTTTCAGCACATAACAAACTTGGTTCAGGCAATGCAAGCTGAAACTCGGCCCAAAATTAAAATTGCAGTCTGTGCATGAATAAAACCTATTTTGCAACACAGAGAAACATATCTGAAGGTGTTAGAAGTGTTTTGCATGATTTTTGAAGTTGGAGCCTGAAATGTCAGAAAACGGCGTTTCAGCACATAACAAACTTGGTTCAGGCAATGCAAGCTGAAACTCGGTCCAAAATTAAAATTGCAGTGTGTGCATGAATAAAACCTATTTTGCAACACAGAGAAACATATCTGAAGGTGTTAGAAGTGTTTTGCATGATTTTTGAAGTTAGAGCCTGAAATGTCAGAAAACAGCGTTTCAGCACATAACAAACTTGGTTCTGGCAATGCAAGCTGAAACTCGGTCAGAAATTAAAATTGCAGTCTGTGCATGAATAAAACCTATTTTGCAACACAGAGAAAGATATCTGAAGGTGTTAGAAGTGTTTTGCATGATTTTTGAAGTTGGAGCCTGAAATGTCAGAAAACGGCGTTTCAGCACATAACAAACTTGGTTCAGGCAATGCAAGCTGAAACT
The DNA here is from genome assembly GCF_049309525.1 of Garra rufa. Lineage (NCBI taxonomy): Eukaryota > Metazoa > Chordata > Actinopteri > Cypriniformes > Cyprinidae > Garra > Garra rufa. Next base: position 3,381,857 of record NW_027394276.1, on the reverse strand, counting down.
CGGTCCAAAATTAAAATTGCAGTGTGTGCATGAATAAAACCTATTTTGCAACACAGAGAAACATATCTGAAGGTGTTAGAAGTGTTTTGCATGATTTTTGAAGTTAGAGCCTGAAATGTCAGAAAACAGCGTTTCAGCACATAACAAACTTGGTTCTGGCAATGCAAGCTGAAACTCGGTCCAAAATAAAAATTGCAGTCTGTGCATGAATAAAACCTATTTTGCAACACAGAGAAACATATCTGAAGGTGTTAGAAGTGTTTTGCATGATTTTTGAAGTTAGAGCCTGAAATGTCAGAAAACGGCTTTTCAGCACATAACAAACTTGGTTCAGGCAATGCAAGCTGAAACTCGGTCCAAAATTAAAATTGCAGTCTGTGCATGAATGAAACGTATTTTTCAACACACAGAAACATATCTGAAGGTGTTAGAAGTGTTTTGCATGATTTTTTAAATTAGAGTCTGAAATGTCAGAAAACAGCCTTTCAGCGCAGAACAAACTTGGTTCAGGCAATGCAAGCTGAAACTCGGTCCAAAATTAAAATTGCAGTCTGTGCATGAATAAAACCTATTTTGCAACACAGAGAAACATATCTGAAGGTGTTAGAAGTGTTTTGCATGATTTTTGAAGTTAGAGCCTGAAATGTCAGAAAACAGCGTTTCAGCACATAACAAACTTGGTTCTGGCAATGCAAGCTGAAACTCGGTCAGAAATTGAAATTGCAGTCTGTGCATGAATAAAACCTATTTTGCAACACAGAGAAACATATCTGAAGGTGTTAGAAGTGTTTTGCATGATTTTTGAAGTTGGAGCCTGAAATGTCAGAAAACGGCGTTTCAGCACATAACAAACTTGGTTCAGGCAATGCAAGCTGAAACTCGGTCCAAAATTAAAATTGCAGTGTGTGCATGAATAAAACCTATTTTGCAACACAGAGAAACATATCTGAAGGTGTTAGAAGTGTTTTGCATGATTTTTGAAGTTAGAGCCTGAAATGTCAGAAAACAGCGTTTCAGCACATAACAAACTTGGTTCTGGCAACGCAAGCTGAAACTCGGTCAGAAATTAAAATTGCAGTCTGTGCATGAATAAAACCTATTTTGCAACACAGAGAAACATATCTGAAGGTGTTAGAAGTGTTTTGCATGATTTTTGAAGTTAGAGCCTGAAATGTCAGAAAACAGCGTTTCAGCACTTAACAAACTTGGTTCTGGCAATGCAAGCTGAAACTCTTTCCAAAATCAAAATTGCAGTCTGTGCATGAATAAAACCTATTTTGCAACACAGAGAAACATATCTGAAGCTGTTAGAAGTGTTTTGCATGATTTTTGAAGTTAGAGCCTGAAAGGTCAGAAAACAGCGTTTCAGCACATAACAAACTTGGTTCTGGCAATGCAAGCTGAAACTCGGTCCAAAATAAAAATTGCAGTCTGTGCATGAATAAAACCTATTTTGCAACACAGAGAAACATATCTGAAGGTGTTAGAAGTGTTTTGCATGATTTTTGAAGTTAGAGCCTGAAATGTCAGAAAACGGCGTTTCAGCACATAACAAACTTGGTTCAGGCAATGCAAGCTGAAACTCGGCCCAAAATTAAAATTGCAGTCTGTGCATGAATAAAACCTATTTTGCAACACAGAGAAACATATCTGAAGGTGTTAGAAGTGTTTTGCATGATTTTTGAAGTTGGAGCCTGAAATGTCAGAAAACGGCGTTTCAGCACATAACAAACTTGGTTCAGGCAATGCAAGCTGAAACTCGGTCCAAAATTAAAATTGCAGTGTGTGCATGAATAAAACCTATTTTGCAACACAGAGAAACATATCTGAAGGTGTTAGAAGTGTTTTGCATGATTTTTGAAGTTAGAGCCTGAAATGTCAGAAAACAGCGTTTCAGCACATAACAAACTTGGTTCTGGCAATGCAAGCTGAAACTCGGTCAGAAATTAAAATTGCAGTCTGTGCATTAATAAAACCTATTTTGCAACACAGAGAAAGATATCTGAAGGTGTTAGAAGTGTTTTGCATGATTTTTGAAGTTGGAGCCTGAAATGTCAGAAAACGGCGTTTCAGCACATAACAAACTTGGTTCAGGCAATGCAAGCTGAAACTCGGTCCAAAATTAAAATTGCAGTGTGTGCATGAATAAAACCTATTTTGCAACACAGAGAAACATATCTGAAGGTGTTAGAAGTGTTTTGCATGATTTTTGAAGTTAGAGCCTGAAATGTCAGAAAACAGCGTTTCAGCACATAACAAACTTGGTTCTGGCAATGCAAGCTGAAACTCGGTCCAAAATAAAAATTGCAGTCTGTGCATGAATAAAACCTATTTTGCAACACAGAGAAACATATCTGAAGGTGTTAGAAGTGTTTTGCATGATTTTTGAAGTTAGAGCCTGAAATGTCAGAAAACGGCTTTTCAGCACATAACAAACTTGTTTCAGGCAATGCAAGCTGAAACTCGGTCCAAAATTAAAATTGCAGTCTGTGCATGAATGAAACGTATTTTTCAACACACAGAAACATATCTGAAGGTGTTAGAAGTGTTTTGCATGATTTTTTAAATTAGAGTCTGAAATGTCAGAAAACAGCCTTTCAGCGCAGAACAAACTTGGTTCAGGCAATGCAAGCTGAAACTCGGTCCAAAATTAAAATTGCAGTCTGTGCATGAATAAAACCTATTTTGCAACACAGAGAAACATATCTGAAGGTGTTAGAAGTGTTTTGCATGATTTTTGAAGTTAGAGCCTGAAATGTCAGAAAACAGCGTTTCAGCACATAACAAACTTGGTTCTGGCAATGCAAGCTGAAACTCGGTCAGAAATTGAAATTGCAGTCTGTGCATGAATAAAACCTATTTTGCAACACAGAGAAACATATCTGAAGGTGTTAGAAGTGTTTTGCATGATTTTTGAAGTTGGAGCCTGAAATGTCAGAAAACGGCGTTTCAGCACATAACAAACTTGGTTCAGGCAATGCAAGCTGAAACTCGGTCCAAAATTAAAATTGCAGTGTGTGCATGGATAAAACCTATTTTGCAACACAGAGAAACATATCTGAAGGTGTTAGAAGTGTTTTGCATGATTTTTGAAGTTAGAGCCTGAAATGTCAGAAAACAGCGTTTCAGCACATAACAAACTTGGTTCTGGCAATGCAAGCTGAAACTCGGTCAGAAATTAAAATTGCAGTCTGTGCATGAATAAAACCTATTTTGCAACACAGAGAAACATATCTGAAGGTGTTAGAAGTGTTTTGCATGATTTTTGAAGTTGGAGCCTGAAATGTCAGAAAACGGCGTTTCAGCGCAGAACAAACTTGGTTCAGGCAATGCAAGCTGAAACTCGGTCCAAAATTAAAATTGCAGTCTGTGCATGAATAAAACCTATTTTGCAACACAGAGAAACATATCTGAAGCTGTTAGAAGTGTTTTGCATGATTTTTGAAGTTAGAGCCTGAAATGTCAGAAAACAGCGTTTCAGCACATAACAAACTTGGTTCTGGCAATGCAAGCTGAAACTCGGTCAGAAATTAAAATTGCAGTCTGTGCATGAATAAAACCTATTTTGCAACACAGAGAAACATATCTGAAGGTGTTAGAAGTGTTTTGCATGATTTTTGAAGTTGGAGCCTGAAATGTCAGAAAACGGCGTTTCAGCACATAACAAACTTGGTTCAGGCAATGCAAGCTGAAACTCGGTCCAAAATTAAAATTGCAGTGTGTGCATGAATAAAACCTATTTTGCAACACAGAGAAACATATCTGAAGGTGTTAGAAGTGTTTTGCATGATTTTTGAAGTTAGAGCCTGAAATGTCAGAAAAAGGCCTTTCAGCACATAACAAACTTGGTTCAGACAATGCAAGCTGAAACTCGGCCCAAAATTAAAATTGCAGTCTGTGCATGAATAAAACCTATTTTGCAACACAGAGAAACATATCTGAAGGTGTTAGAAGTGTTTTGCATGATTTTTGAAGTTAGAGCCTGAAATGTCAGAAAACAGCGTTTCAGCACATAACAAACTTGGTTCTGGCAATGCAAGCTGAAACTCGGTCCAAAATAAAAATTGCAGTCTGTGCATGAATAAAACCTATTTTGCAACACAGAGAAACATATCTGAAGGTGTTAGAAGTGTTTTGCATGATTTTTGAAGTTAGAGCCTGAAATGTCAGAAAACGCCGTTTCAGCACATAACAAACTTGGTTCAGGCAATGCAAGCTGAAACTCGGCCCAAAATTAAAATTGCAGTCTGTGCATGAATAAAACCTATTTTGCAACACAGAGAAACATATCTGAAGGTGTTAGAAGTGTTTTGCATGATTTTTGAAGTTAGAGCCTGAAATGTCAGAAAAAGGCCTTTCAGCACATAACAAATTTGGTTCAGACAATGCAAGCTGAAACTCGGCCCAAAATTAAAATTGCAGTCTGTGCATGAATAAAACCTATTTTGCAACACAGAGAAACATATCTGAAGGTGTTAGAAGTGTTTTGCATGATTTTTGAAGTTGGAGCCTGAAATGTCAGAAAACGGCGTTTCAGCACATAACAAACTTGGTTCAGGCAATGCAAGCTGAAACTCGGTCCAAAATTAAAATTGCAGTGTGTGCATGAATAAAACCTATTTTGCAACACAGAGAAACATATCTGAAGGTGTTAGAAGTGTTTTGCATGATTTTTGAAGTTGGAGCCTGAAATGTCAGAAAACGGCGTTTCAGCACATAACAAACTTGGTTCAGGCAATGCAAGCTGAAACTCGGTCCAAAATTAAAATTGCAGTGTGTGCATGAATAAAACCTATTTTGCAACACAGAGAAACATATCTGAAGGTGTTAGAAGTGTTTTGCATGATTTTTGAAGTTAGAGCCTGAAATGTCAGAAAACAGCGTTTCAGCACATAACAAACTTGGTTCTGGCAATGCAAGCTGAAACTCGGTCAGAAATTAAAATTGCAGTCTGTGCATGAATAAAACCTATTTTGCAACACAGAGAAAGATATCTGAAGGTGTTAGAAGTGTTTTGCATGATTTTTGAAGTTGGAGCCTGAAATGTCAGAAAACGGCGTTTCAGCACATAACAAACTTGGTTCAGGCAATGCAAGCTGAAACTCGGTCCAAAATAAAAATTGCAGTCTGTGCATGAATAAAACCTATTTTGCAACACAGAGAAACATATCTGAAGGTGTTAGAAGTGTTTTGCATGATTTTTGAAGTTAGAGCCTGAAATGTCAGAAAACGGCTTTTCAGCACATAACAAACTTGGTTCAGGCAATGCAAGCTGAAACTCGGTCCAAAATTAAAATTGCAGTCTGTGCATGAATGAAACGTATTTTTCAACACACAGAAACATATCTGAAGGTGTTAGAAGTGTTTTGCATGATTTTTTAAGTTAGAGTCTGAAATGTCAGAAAACAGCCTTTCAGCGCAGAACAAACTTGGTTCAGGCAATGCAAGCTGAAACTCGGTCCAAAATTAAAATTGCAGTCTGTGCATGAATAAAACCTATTTTGCAACACAGAGAAACATATCTGAAGGTGTTAGAAGTGTTTTGCATGATTTTTGAAGTTAGAGCCTGAAATGTCAGAAAACAGCGTTTCAGCACATAACAAACTTGGTTCTGGCAATGCAAGCTGAAACTCGGTCAGAAATTGAAATTGCAGTCTGTGCATGAATAAAACCTATTTTGCAACACAGAGAAACATATCTGAAGGTGTTAGAAGTGTTTTGCATGATTTTTGAAGTTGGAGCCTGAAATGTCAGAAAAAGGCGTTTCAGCACATAACAAACTTGGTTCAGGCAATGCAAGCTGAAACTCGGTCCAAAATTAAAATTGCAGTGTGTGCATGAATAAAACCTATTTTGCAACACAGAGAAACATATCTGAAGGTGTTAGAAGTGTTTTGCATGATTTTTGAAGTTAGAGCCTGAAATGTCAGAAAACAGCGTTTCAGCACATAACAAACTTGGTTCTGGCAACGCAAGCTGAAACTCGGTCAGAAATTAAAATTGCAGTCTGTGCATGAATAAAACCTATTTTGCAACACAGAGAAACATATCTGAAGGTGTTAGAAGTGTTTTGCATGATTTTTGAAGTTAGAGCCTGAAATGTCAGAAAACAGCGTTTCAGCACTTAACAAACTTGGTTCTGGCAATGCAAGCTGAAACTCTTTCCAAAATCAAAATTGCAGTCTGTGCATGAATAAAACCTATTTTGCAACACAGAGAAACATATCTGAAGCTGTTAGAAGTGTTTTGCATGATTTTTGAAGTTAGAGCCTGAAATGTCAGAAAACAGCGTTTCAGCACATAACAAACTTGGTTCTGGCAATGCAAGCTGAAACTCGGTCAGAAATTAAAATTGCAGTCTGTGCATGAATAAAACCTATTTTGCAACACAGAGAAACATATCTGAAGGTGTTAGAAGTGTTTTGCATGATTTTTGAAGTTGGAGCCTGAAATGTCAGAAAACGGCGTTTCAGCACATAACAAACTTGGTTCAGGCAATGCAAGCTGAAACTCGGTCCAAAATTAAAATTGCAGTGTGTGCATGAATAAAACCTATTTTGCAACACAGAGAAACATATCTGAAGGTGTTAGAAGTGTTTTGCATGATTTTTGAAGTTAGAGCCTGAAATGTCAGAAAAAGGCCTTTCAGCACATAACAAACTTGGTTCAGACAATGCAAGCTGAAACTCGGCCCAAAATTAAAATTGCAGTCTGTGCATGAATAAAACCTATTTTGCAACACAGAGAAACATATCTGAAGGTGTTAGAAGTGTTTTGCATGATTTTTGAAGTTAGAGCCTGAAATGTCAGAAAACAGCGTTTCAGCACATAACAAACTTGGTTCTGGCAATGCAAGCTGAAACTCGGTCCAAAATAAAAATTGCAGTCTGTGCATGAATAAAACCTATTTTGCAACACAGAGAAACATATCTGAAGGTGTTAGAAGTGTTTTGCATGATTTTTGAAGTTAGAGCCTGAAATGTCAGAAAACGGCGTTTCAGCACATAACAAACTTGGTTCAGGCAATGCAAGCTGAAACTCGGCCCAAAATTAAAATTGCAGTCTGTGCATGAATAAAACCTATTTTGCAACACAGAGAAACATATCTGAAGGTGTTAGAAGTGTTTTGCATGATTTTTGAAGTTGGAGCCTGAAATGTCAGAAAACGGCGTTTCAGCACATAACAAACTTGGTTCAGGCAATGCAAGCTGAAACTCGGTCCAAAATTAAAATTGCAGTGTGTGCATGAATAAAACCTATTTTGCAACACAGAGAAACATATCTGAAGGTGTTAGAAGTGTTTTGCATGATTTTTGAAGTTAGAGCCTGAAATGTCAGAAAACAGCGTTTCAGCACATAACAAACTTGGTTCTGGCAATGCAAGCTGAAACTCGGTCAGAAATTAAAATTGCAGTCTGTGCATGAATAAAACCTATTTTGCAACACAGAGAAAGATATCTGAAGGTGTTAGAAGTGTTTTGCATGATTTTTGAAGTTAGAGCCTGAAATGTCAGAAAACAGCGTTTCAGCACATAACAAACTTGGTTCTGGCAATGCAAGCTGAAACTCGGTCCAAAATTAAAATTGCAGTCTGTGCATGAATAAAACCTATTTTGCAACACAGAGAAACATATCTGAAGGTGTTAGAAGTGTTTTGCATGATTTTTGAAGTTAGAGCCTGAAATGTCAGAAAACGCCGTTTCAGCACATAACAAACTTGGTTCAGGCAATGCAAGCTGAAACTCGGCCCAAAATTAAAATTGCAGTCTGTGCATGAATAAAGCCTATTTTGCAACACAGAGAAAGATATCTGAAGGTGTTAGAAGTGTTTTGCATGATTTTTGAAGTTAGAGCCTGAAATGTCAGAAAACAGCGTTTCAGCACATAACAAACTTGGTTCTGGCAATGCAAGCTGAAACTCGGTCAGAAATTAAAATTGCAGTCTGTGCATGAATAAAACCTATTTTGCAACACAGAGAAACATATCTGAAGGTGTTAGAAGTGTTTTGCATGATTTTTGAAGTTAGAGCCTGAAATGTCAGAAAAAGGCCTTTCAGCACATAACAAACTTGGTTCAGACAATGCAAGCTGAAACTCGGCCCAAAATTAAAATTGCAGTCTGTGCATGAATAAAACCTATTTTGCAACACAGAGAAACATATCTGAAGGTGTTAGAAGTGTTTTGCATGATTTTTGAAGTTAGAGCCTGAAATGTCAGAAAACAGCGTTTCAGCACATAACAAACTTGGTTCTGGCAATGCAAGCTGAAACTCGGTCCAAAATAAAAATTGCAGTCTGTGCATGAATAAAACCTATTTTGCAACACAGAGAAACATATCTGAAGGTGTTAGAAGTGTTTTGCATGATTTTTGAAGTTAGAGCCTGAAATGTCAGAAAACGGCGTTTCAGCACATAACAAACTTGGTTCAGGCAATGCAAGCTGAAACTCGGCCCAAAATTAAAATTGCAGTCTGTGCATGAATAAAACCTATTTTGCAACACAGAGAAACATATCTGAAGGTGTTAGAAGTGTTTTGCATGATTTTTGAAGTTAGAGCCTGAAATGTCAGAAAACAGCGTTTCAGCACATAACAAACTTGGTTCTGGCAATGCAAGCTGAAACTCGGTCCAAAATAAAAATTGCAGTCTGTGCATGAATAAAACCTATTTTGCAACACAGAGAAACATATCTGAAGGTGTTAGAAGTGTTTTGCATGATTTTTGAAGTTAGAGCCTGAAATGTCAGAAAACGGCGTTTCAGCACATAACAAACTTGGTTCAGGCAATGCAAGCTGAAACTCGGCCCAAAATTAAAATTGCAGTCTGTGCATGAATAAAACCTATTTTGCAACACAGAGAAACATATCTGAAGGTGTTAGAAGTGTTTTGCATGATTTTTGAAGTTGGAGCCTGAAATGTCAGAAAACGGCATTTCAGCACATAACAAACTTGGTTCAGGCAATGCAAGCTGAAACTCGGTCCAAAATTAAAATTGCAGTGTGTGCATGAATAAAACCTATTTTGCAACACAGAGAAACATATCTGAAGGTGTTAGAAGTGTTTTGCATGATTTTTGAAGTTAGAGCCTGAAATGTCAGAAAACAGCGTTTCAGCACATAACAAACTTGGTTCTGGCAATGCAAGCTGAAACTCGGTCAGAAATTAAAATTGCAGTCTGTGCATGAATAAAACCTATTTTGCAACACAGAGAAAGATATCTGAAGGTGTTAGAAGTGTTTTGCATGATTTTTGAAGTTGGAGCCTGAAATGTCAGAAAACGGCGTTTCAGCACATAACAAACTTGGTTCAGGCAATGCAAGCTGAAACTCGGTCCAAAATTAAAATTGCAGTGTGTGCATGAATAAAACCTATTTTGCAACACAGAGAAACATATCTGAAGGTGTTAGAAGTGTTTTGCATGATTTTTGAAGTTAGAGCCTGAAATGTCAGAAAACAGCGTTTCAGCACATAACAAACTTGGTTCTGGCAATGCAAGCTGAAACTCGGTCCAAAATTAAAATTGCAGTCTGTGCATGAATAAAACCTATTTTGCAACACAGAGAAACATATCTGAAGGTGTTAGAAGTGTTTTGCATGATTTTTGAAGTTAGAGCCTGAAATGTCAGAAAACAGCGTTTCAGCACTTAACAAACTTGGTTCTGGCAATGCAAGCTGAAACTCGGTCCAAAATAAAAATTGCAGTCTGTGCATGAATAAAACCTATTTTGCAACACAGAGAAACATATCTGAAGGTGTTAGAAGTGTTTTGCATGATTTTTGAAGTTAGAGCCTGAAATGTCAGAAAACGCCGTTTCAGCACATAACAAACTTGGTTCAGGCAATGCAAGCTGAAACTCGGCCCAAAATTAAAATTGCAGTCTGTGTATGAATAAAGCCTATTTTGCAACACAGAGAAAGATATCTGAAGGTGTTAGAAGTGTTTTGCATGATTTTTGAAGTTAGAGCCTGAAATGTCAGAAAACAGCGTTTCAGCACATAACAAACTTGGTTCTGGCAATGCAAGCTGAAACTCGGTCAGAAATTAAAATTGCAGTCTGTGCATGAATAAAACCTATTTTGCAACACAGAGAAACATATCTGAAGGTGTTAGAAGTGTTTTGCATGACTTTTGAAGTTGGAGCCTGAAATGTCAGAAAACGGCGTTTCAGCACATAACAAACTTGGTTCAGGCAATGCAAGCTGAAACTCGGTCCAAAATTAAAATTGCAGTGTGTGCATGAATAAAACCTATTTTGCAACACAGAGAAACATATCTGAAGGTGTTAGAAGTGTTTTGCATGATTTTTGAAGTTAGAGCCTGAAATGTCAGAAAACAGCGTTTCAGCACATAACAAACTTGGTTCTGGCAATGCAAGCTGAAACTCGGTCCAAAATTAAAATTGCAGTCTGTGCATGAATAAAACCTATTTTGCAACACAGAGAAACATATCTGAAGGTGTTAGAAGTGTTTTGCATGATTTTTGAAGTTAGAGCCTGAAATGTCAGAAAACAGCGTTTCAGCACTTAACAAACTTGGTTCTGGCAATGCAAGCTGAAACTCGGTCCAAAATAAAAATTGCAGTCTGTGCATGAATAAAACCTATTTTGCAACACAGAGAAACATATCTGAAGGTGTTAGAAGTGTTTTGCATGATTTTTGAAGTTAGAGCCTGAAATGTCAGAAAACGGCGTTTCAGCACATAACAAACTTGGTTCAGGCAATGCAAGCTGAAACTCGGCCCAAAATTAAAATTGCAGTGTGTGCATGAATAAAACCTATTTTGCAACACAGAGAAACATATCTGAAGGTGTTAGAAGTGTTTTGCATGATTTTTGAAGTTAGAGCCTGAAATGTCAGAAAACAGCGTTTCAGCACATAACAAACTTGGTTCTGGCAATGCAAGCTGAAACTCGGTCCAAAATAAAAATTGCAGTCTGTGCATGAATAAAACCTATTTCGCAACACAGAGAAACATATCTGAAGGTGTTAGAAGTGTTTTGCATGATTTTTGAAGTTAGAGCCTGAAATGTCAGAAAACGGCTTTTCAGCACATAACAAACTTGGTTCAGGCAATGCAAGCTGAAACTCGGCCCAAAATTAAAATTGCAGTCTGTGCATGAATAAAACCTATTTTGCAACACAGAGAAACATATCTGAAGGTGTTAGAAGTGTTTTGCATGATTTTTGAAGTTAGAGCCTGAAATGTCAGAAAACGCCGTTTCAGCACATAACAAACTTGGTTCAGGCAATGCAAGCTGAAACTCGGCCCAAAATTAAAATTGCAGTCTGTGCATGAATAAAGCCTATTTTGCAACACAGAGAAAGATATCTGAAGGTGTTAGAAGTGTTTTGCATGATTTTTGAAGTTAGAGCCTGAAATGTCAGAAAACAGCGTTTCAGCACATAACAAACTTGGTTCTGGCAATGCAAGCTGAAACTCGGTCAGAAATTAAAATTGCAGTCTGTGCATGAATAAAACCTATTTTGCAACACAGAGAAACATATCTGAAGGTGTTAGAAGTGTTTTGCATGATTTTTGAAGTTAGAGCCTGAAATGTCAGAAAAAGGCCTTTCAGCACATAACAAACTTGGTTCAGACAATGCAAGCTGAAACTCGGCCCAAAATTAAAATTGCAGTCTGTGCATGAATAAAACCTATTTTGCAACACAGAGAAACATATCTGAAGGTGTTAGAAGTGTTTTGCATGATTTTTGAAGTTAGAGCCTGAAATGTCAGAAAACAGCGTTTCAGCACATAACAAACTTGGTTCTGGCAATGCAAGCTGAAACTCGGTCCAAAATAAAAATTGCAGTCTGTGCATGAATAAAACCTATTTTGCAACACAGAGAAACATATCTGAAGGTGTTAGAAGTGTTTTGCATGATTTTTGAAGTTAGAGCCTGAAATGTCAGAAAACGGCGTTTCAGCACATAACAAACTTGGTTCAGGCAATGCAAGCTGAAACTCGGCCCAAAATTAAAATTGCAGTCTGTGCATGAATAAAACCTATTTTGCAACACAGAGAAACATATCTGAAGGTGTTAGAAGTGTTTTGCATGATTTTTGAAGTTGGAGCCTGAAATGTCAGAAAACGGCGTTTCAGCACATAACAAACTTGGTTCAGGCAATGCAAGCTGAAACTCGGTCCAAAATTAAAATTGCAGTGTGTGCATGAATAAAACCTATTTTGCAACACAGAGAAACATATCTGAAGGTGTTAGAAGTGTTTTGCATGATTTTTGAAGTTAGAGCCTGAAATGTCAGAAAACAGCGTTTCAGCACATAACAAACTTGGTTCTGGCAATGCAAGCTGAAACTCGGTCAGAAATTAAAATTGCAGTCTGTGCATGAATAAAACCTATTTTGCAACACAGAGAAACATATCTGAAGGTGTTAGAAGTGTTTTGCATGATTTTTGAAGTTGGAGCCTGAAATGTCAGAAAACGGCGTTTCAGCGCAGAACAAACTTGGTTCAGGCAATGCAAGCTGAAACTCGGTCCAAAATTAAAATTGCAGTCTGTGCATGAATAAAACCTATTTTGCAACACAGAGAAACATATCTGAAGGTGTTAGAAGTGTTTTGCATGATTTTTGAAGTTAGAGCCTGAAATGTCAGAAAACAGCGTTTCAGCACATAACAAACTTGGTTCTGGCAATGCAAGCTGAAACTCGGTCAGAAATTGAAATTGCAGTCTGTGCATGAATAAAACCTATTTTGCAACACAGAGAAACATATCTGAAGGTGTTAGAAGTGTTTTGCATGATTTTTGAAGTTGGAGCCTGAAATGTCAGAAAACGGCGTTTCAGCACATAACAAACTTGGTTCAGGCAATGCAAGCTGAAACTCGGTCCAAAATTAAAATTGCAGTGTGTGCATGAATAAAACCTATTTTGCAACACAGAGAAACATATCTGAAGGTGTTAGAAGTGTTTTGCATGATTTTTGAAGTTAGAGCCTGAAATGTCAGAAAACAGCGTTTCAGCACATAACAAACTTGGTTCTGGCAACGCAAGCTGAAACTCGGTCAGAAATTAAAATTGCAGTCTGTACATGAATAAAACCTATTTTGCAACACAGAGAAACATATCTGAAGGTGTTAGAAGTGTTTTGCATGATTTTTGAAGTTAGAGCCTGAAATGTCAGAAAACAGCGTTTCAGCACTTAACAAACTTGGTTCTGGCAATGCAAGCTGAAACTCTTTCCAAAATCAAAATTGCAGTCTGTGCATGAATAAAACCTATTTTGCAACACAGAGAAACATATCTGAAGGTGTTAGAAGTGTTTTGCATGATTTTTGAAGTTGGAGCCTGAAATGTCAGAAAACGGCGTTTCAGCACATAACAAACTTGGTTCAGGCAATGCAAGCTGAAACTCGGTCCAAAATTAAAATTGCAGTGTGTGCATGAATAAAACCTATTTTGCAACACAGAGAAACATATCTGAAGGTGTTAGAAGTGTTTTGCATGATTTTTGAAGTTAGAGCCTGAAATGTCAGAAAAAGGCCTTTCAGCACATAACAAACTTGGTTCAGACAATGCAAGCTGAAACTCGGCCCAAAATTAAAATTGCAGTCTGTGCATGAATAAAACCTATTTTGCAACACAGAGAAACATATCTGAAGGTGTTAGAAGTGTTTTGCATGATTTTTGAAGTTAGAGCCTGAAATGTCAGAAAACAGCGTTTCAGCACATAACAAACTTGGTTCTGGCAATGCAAGCTGAAACTCGGTCCAAAATTAAAATTGCAGTCTGTGCATGAATAAAACCTATTTTGCAACACAGAGAAACATATCTGAAGGTGTTAGAAGTGTTTTGCATGATTTTTGAAGTTAGAGCCTGAAATGTCAGAAAACGGCGTTTCAGCACATAACAAACTTGGTTCAGGCAATGCAAGCTGAAACTCGGCCCAAAATTAAAATTGCAGTCTGTGCATGAATAAAACCTATTTTGCAACACAGAGAAACATATCTGAAGGTGTTAGAAGTGTTTTGCATGATTTTTGAAGTTGGAGCCTGAAATGTCAGAAAACGGCGTTTCAGCACATAACAAACTTGGTTCAGGCAATGCAAGCTGAAACTCGGTCCAAAATTAAAATTGCAGTGTGTGCATGAATAAAACCTATTTTGCAACACAGAGAAACATATCTGAAGGTGTTAGAAGTGTTTTGCATGATTTTTGAAGTTAGAGCCTGAAATGTCAGAAAACAGCGTTTCAGCACATAACAAACTTGGTTCTGGCAATGCAAGCTGAAACTCGGTCAGAAATTAAAATTGCAGTCTGTGCATGAATAAAACCTATTTTGCAACACAGAGAAAGATATCTGAAGGTGTTAGAAGTGTTTTGCATGATTTTTGAAGTTGGAGCCTGAAATGTCAGAAAACGGCGTTTCAGCACATAACAAACTTGGTTCAGGCAATGCAAGCTGAAACTCGGTCCAAAATTAAAATTGCAGTGTGTGCATGAATAAAACCTATTTTGCAACACAGAGAAACATATCTGAAGGTGTTAGAAGTGTTTTGCATGATTTTTGAAGTTAGAGCCTGAAAGGTCAGAAAACAGCGTTTCAGCACATAACAAACTTGGTTCTGGCAATGCAAGCTGAAACTCGGTCCAAAATAAAAATTGCAGTCTGTGCATGAATAAAACCTATTTTGCAACACAGAGAAACATATCTGAAGGTGTTAGAAGTGTTTTGCATGATTTTTGAAGTTAGAGCCTGAAATGTCAGAAAACGGCGTTTCAGCACATAACAAACTTGGTTCAGGCAATGCAAGCTGAAACTCGGCCCAAAATTAAAATTGCAGTCTGTGCATGAATAAAACCTATTTTGCAACACAGAGAAACATATCTGAAGGTGTTAGAAGTGTTTTGCATGATTTTTGAAGTTGGAGCCTGAAATGTCAGAAAACGGCGTTTCAGCACATAACAAACTTGGTTCAGGCAATGCAAGCTGAAACTCGGTCCAAAATTAAAATTGCAGTGTGTGCATGAATAAAACCTATTTTGCAACACAGAGAAACATATCTGAAGGTGTTAGAAGTGTTTTGCATGATTTTTGAAGTTAGAGCCTGAAATGTCAGAAAACAGCGTTTCAGCACATAACAAACTTGGTTCTGGCAATGCAAGCTGAAACTCGGTCAGAAATTAAAATTGCAGTCTGTGCATGAATAAAACCTATTTTGCAACACAGAGAAAGATATCTGAAGGTGTTAGAAGTGTTTTGCATGATTTTTGAAGTTGGAGCCTGAAATGTCAGAAAACGGCGTTTCAGCACATAACAAACTTGGTTCAGGCAATGCAAGCTGAAACTCGGTCCAAAATTAAAATTGCAGTGTGTGCATGAATAAAACCTATTTTGCAACACAGAGAAACATATCTGAAGGTGTTAGAAGTGTTTTGCATGATTTTTGAAGTTAGAGCCTGAAATGTCAGAAAACAGCGTTTCAGCACATAACAAACTTGGTTCTGGCAATGCAAGCTGAAACTCGGTCCAAAATAAAAATTGCAGTCTGTGCATGAATAAAACCTATTTTGCAACACAGAGAAACATATCTGAAGGTGTTAGAAGTGTTTTGCATGATTTTTGAAGTTAGAGCCTGAAATGTCAGAAAACGGCTTTTCAGCACATAACAAACTTGGTTCAGGCAATGCAAGCTGAAACTCGGTCCAAAATTAAAATTGCAGTCTGTGCATGAATGAAACGTATTTTTCAACACACAGAAACATATCTGAAGGTGTTAGAAGTGTTTTGCATGATTTTTTAAATTAGAGTCTGAAATGTCAGAAAACAGCCTTTCAGCGCAGAACAAACTTGGTTCAGGCAATGCAAGCTGAAACTCGGTCCAAAATTAAAATTGCAGTCTGTGCATGAATAAAACCTATTTTGCAACACAGAGAAACATATCTGAAGGTGTTAGAAGTGTTTTGCATGATTTTTGAAGTTAGAGCCTGAAATGTCAGAAAAAGGCCTTTCAGCACATAACAAACTTGGTTCAGACAATGCAAGCTGAAACTCGGCCCAAAATTAAAATTGCAGTCTGTGCATGAATAAAACCTATTTTGCAACACAGAGAAACATATCTGAAGGTGTTAGAAGTGTTTTGCATGATTTTTGAAGTTAGAGCCTGAAATGTCAGAAAACAGCGTTTCAGCACATAACAAACTTGGTTCTGGCAATGCAAGCTGAAACTCGGTCCAAAATAAAAATTGCAGTCTGTGCATGAATAAAACCTATTTTGCAACACAGAGAAACATATCTGAAGGTGTTAGAAGTGTTTTGCATGATTTTTGAAGTTAGAGCCTGAAATGTCAGAAAACGGCGTTTCAGCACATAACAAACTTGGTTCAGGCAATGCAAGCTGAAACTCGGCCCAAAATTAAAATTGCAGTCTGTGCATGAATAAAACCTATTTTGCAACACAGAGAAACATATCTGAAGGTGTTAGAAGTGTTTTGCATGATTTTTGAAGTTGGAGCCTGAAATGTCAGAAAACGGCGTTTCAGCACATAACAAACTTGGTTCAGGCAATGCAAGCTGAAACTCGGTCCAAAATTAAAATTGCAGTGTGTGCATGAATAAAACCTATTTTGCAACACAGAGAAACATATCTGAAGGTGTTAGAAGTGTTTTGCATGATTTTTGAAGTTAGAGCCTGAAATGTCAGAAAACAGCGTTTCAGCACATAACAAACTTGGTTCTGGCAATGCAAGCTGAAACTCGGTCAGAAATTAAAATTGCAGTCTGTGCATGAATAAAACCTATTTTGCAACACAGAGAAACATATCTGAAGGTGTTAGAAGTGTTTTGCATGATTTTTGAAGTTGGAGCCTGAAATGTCAGAAAACGGCGTTTCAGCGCAGAACAAACTTGGTTCAGGCAATGCAAGCTGAAACTCGGTCCAAAATTAAAATTGCAGTCTGTGCATGAATAAAACCTATTTTGCAACACAGAGAAACATATCTGAAGGTGTTAGAAGTGTTTTGCATGATTTTTGAAGTTAGAGCCTGAAATGTCAGAAAACAGCGTTTCAGCACATAACAAACTTGGTTCTGGCAATGCAAGCTGAAACTCGGTCAGAAATTGAAATTGCAGTCTGTGCATGAATAAAACCTATTTTGCAACACAGAGAAACATATCTGAAGGTGTTAGAAGTGTTTTGCATGATTTTTGAAGTTGGAGCCTGAAATGTCAGAAAACGGCGTTTCAGCACATAACAAACTTGGTTCAGGCAATGCAAGCTGAAACTCGGTCCAAAATTAAAATTGCAGTGTGTGCATGAATAAAACCTATTTTGCAACACAGAGAAACATATCTGAAGGTGTTAGAAGTGTTTTGCATGATTTTTGAAGTTAGAGCCTGAAATGTCAGAAAACAGCGTTTCAGCACATAACAAACTTGGTTCTGGCAACGCAAGCTGAAACTCGGTCAGAAATTAAAATTGCAGTCTGTGCATGAATAAAACCTATTTTGCAACACAGAGAAACATATCTGAAGGTGTTAGAAGTGTTTTGCATGATTTTTGAAGTTAGAGCCTGAAATGTCAGAAAACAGCGTTTCAGCACTTAACAAACTTGGTTCTGGCAATGCAAGCTGAAACTCTTTCCAAAATCAAAATTGCAGTCTGTGCATGAATAAAACCTATTTTGCAACACAGAGAAACATATCTGAAGGTGTTAGAAGTGTTTTGCATGATTTTTGAAGTTGGAGCCTGAAATGTCAGAAAACGGCGTTTCAGCACATAACAAACTTGGTTCAGGCAATGCAAGCTGAAACTCGGTCCAAAATTAAAATTGCAGTGTGTGCATGAATAAAACCTATTTTGCAACACAGAGAAACATATCTGAAGGTGTTAGAAGTGTTTTGCATGATTTTTGAAGTTAGAGCCTGAAATGTCAGAAAAAGGCCTTTCAGCACATAACAAACTTGGTTCAGACAATGCAAGCTGAAACTCGGCCCAAAATTAAAATTGCAGTCTGTGCATGAATAAAACCTATTTTGCAACACAGAGAAACATATCTGAAGGTGTTAGAAGTGTTTTGCATGATTTTTGAAGTTAGAGCCTGAAATGTCAGAAAACAGCGTTTCAGCACATAACAAACTTGGTTCTGGCAATGCAAGCTGAAACTCGGTCCAAAATTAAAATTGCAGTCTGTGCATGAATAAAACCTATTTTGCAACACAGAGAAACATATCTGAAGGTGTTAGAAGTGTTTTGCATGATTTTTGAAGTTAGAGCCTGAAATGTCAGAAAACGGCGTTTCAGCACATAACAAACTTGGTTCAGGCAATGCAAGCTGAAACTCGGCCCAAAATTAAAATTGCAGTCTGTGCATGAATAAAACCTATTTTGCAACACAGAGAAACATATCTGAAGGTGTTAGAAGTGTTTTGCATGATTTTTGAAGTTGGAGCCTGAAATGTCAGAAAACGGCGTTTCAGCACATAACAAACTTGGTTCAGGCAATGCAAGCTGAAACTCGGTCCAAAATTAAAATTGCAGTGTGTGCATGAATAAAACCTATTTTGCAACACAGAGAAACATATCTGAAGGTGTTAGAAGTGTTTTGCATGATTTTTGAAGTTAGAGCCTGAAATGTCAGAAAACAGCGTTTCAGCACATAACAAACTTGGTTCTGGCAATGCAAGCTGAAACTCGGTCAGAAATTAAAATTGCAGTCTGTGCATGAATAAAACCTATTTTGCAACACAGAGAAAGATATCTGAAGGTGTTAGAAGTGTTTTGCATGATTTTTGAAGTTGGAGCCTGAAATGTCAGAAAACGGCGTTTCAGCACATAACAAACTTGGTTCAGGCAATGCAAGCTGAAACTCGGTCCAAAATTAAAATTGCAGTGTGTGCATGAATAAAACCTATTTTGCAACACAGAGAAACATATCTGAAGGTGTTAGAAGTGTTTTGCATGATTTTTGAAGTTAGAGCCTGAAAGGTCAGAAAACAGCGTTTCAGCACATAACAAACTTGGTTCTGGCAATGCAAGCTGAAACTCGGTCCAAAATAAAAATTGCAGTCTGTGCATGAATAAAACCTATTTTGCAACACAGAGAAACATATCTGAAGGTGTTAGAAGTGTTTTGCATGATTTTTGAAGTTAGAGCCTGAAATGTCAGAAAACGGCGTTTCAGCACATAACAAACTTGGTTCAGGCAATGCAAGCTGAAACTCGGCCCAAAATTAAAATTGCAGTCTGTGCATGAATAAAACCTATTTTGCAACACAGAGAAACATATCTGAAGGTGTTAGAAGTGTTTTGCATGATTTTTGAAGTTGGAGCCTGAAATGTCAGAAAACGGCGTTTCAGCACATAACAAACTTGGTTCAGGCAATGCAAGCTGAAACTCGGTCCAAAATTAAAATTGCAGTGTGTGCATGAATAAAACCTATTTTGCAACACAGAGAAACATATCTGAAGGTGTTAGAAGTGTTTTGCATGATTTTTGAAGTTAGAGCCTGAAATGTCAGAAAACAGCGTTTCAGCACATAACAAACTTGGTTCTGGCAATGCAAGCTGAAACTCGGTCAGAAATTAAAATTGCAGTCTGTGCATGAATAAAACCTATTTTGCAACACAGAGAAAGATATCTGAAGGTGTTAGAAGTGTTTTGCATGATTTTTGAAGTTGGAGCCTGAAATGTCAGAAAACGGCGTTTCAGCACATAACAAACTTGGTTCAGGCAATGCAAGCTGAAACTCGGTCCAAAATTAAAATTGCAGTGTGTGCATGAATAAAACCTATTTTGCAACACAGAGAAACATATCTGAAGGTGTTAGAAGTGTTTTGCATGATTTTTGAAGTTAGAGCCTGAAATGTCAGAAAACAGCGTTTCAGCACATAACAAACTTGGTTCTGGCAATGCAAGCTGAAACTCGGTCCAAAATAAAAATTGCAGTCTGTGCATGAATAAAACCTATTTTGCAACACAGAGAAACATATCTGAAGGTGTTAGAAGTGTTTTGCATGATTTTTGAAGTTAGAGCCTGAAATGTCAGAAAACGGCTTTTCAGCACATAACAAACTTGGTTCAGGCAATGCAAGCTGAAACTCGGTCCAAAATTAAAATTGCAGTCTGTGCATGAATGAAACGTATTTTTCAACACACAGAAACATATCTGAAGGTGTTAGAAGTGTTTTGCATGATTTTTTAAATTAGAGTCTGAAATGTCAGAAAACAGCCTTTCAGCGCAGAACAAACTTGGTTCAGGCAATGCAAGCTGAAACTCGGTCCAAAATTAAAATTGCAGTCTGTGCATGAATAAAACCTATTTTGCAACACAGAGAAACATATCTGAAGGTGTTAGAAGTGTTTTGCATGATTTTTGAAGTTAGAGCCTGAAATGTCAGAAAACAGCGTTTCAGCACATAACAAACTTGGTTCTGGCAATGCAAGCTGAAACTCGGTCAGAAATTGAAATTGCAGTCTGTGCATGAATAAAACCTATTTTGCAACACAGAGAAACATATCTGAAGGTGTTAGAAGTGTTTTGCATGATTTTTGAAGTTGGAGCCTGAAATGTCAGAAAACGGCGTTTCAGCACATAACAAACTTGGTTCAGGCAATGCAAGCTGAAACTCGGTCCAAAATTAAAATTGCAGTGTGTGCATGAATAAAACCTATTTTGCAACACAGAGAAACATATCTGAAGGTGTTAGAAGTGTTTTGCATGATTTTTGAAGTTAGAGCCTGAAATGTCAGAAAACAGCGTTTCAGCACATAACAAACTTGGTTCTGGCAATGCAAGCTGAAACTCGGTCAGAAATTAAAATTGCAGTCTGTGCATGAATAAAACCTATTTTGCAACACAGAGAAACATATCTGAAGGTGTTAGAAGTGTTTTGCATGATTTTTGAAGTTGGAGCCTGAAATGTCAGAAAACGGCGTTTCAGCGCAGAACAAACTTGGTTCAGGCAATGCAAGCTGAAACTCGGTCCAAAATTAAAATTGCAGTCTGTGCATGAATAAAACCTATTTTGCAACACAGAGAAACATATCTGAAGCTGTTAGAAGTGTTTTGCATGATTTTTGAAGTTAGAGCCTGAAATGTCAGAAAACAGCGTTTCAGCACATAACAAACTTGGTTCTGGCAATGCAAGCTGAAACTCGGTCAGAAATTAAAATTGCAGTCTGTGCATGAATAAAACCTATTTTGCAACACAGAGAAACATATCTGAAGGTGTTAGAAGTGTTTTGCATGATTTTTGAAGTTGGAGCCTGAAATGTCAGAAAACGGCGTTTCAGCACATAACAAACTTGGTTCAGGCAATGCAAGCTGAAACTCGGTCCAAAATTAAAATTGCAGTGTGTGCATGAATAAAACCTATTTTGCAACACAGAGAAACATATCTGAAGGTGTTAGAAGTGTTTTGCATGATTTTTGAAGTTAGAGCCTGAAATGTCAGAAAAAGGCCTTTCAGCACATAACAAACTTGGTTCAGACAATGCAAGCTGAAACTCGGCCCAAAATTAAAATTGCAGTCTGTGCATGAATAAAACCTATTTTGCAACACAGAGAAACATATCTGAAGGTGTTAGAAGTGTTTTGCATGATTTTTGAAGTTAGAGCCTGAAATGTCAGAAAACAGCGTTTCAGCACATAACAAACTTGGTTCTGGCAATGCAAGCTGAAACTCGGTCCAAAATAAAAATTGCAGTCTGTGCATGAATAAAACCTATTTTGCAACACAGAGAAACATATCTGAAGGTGTTAGAAGTGTTTTGCATGATTTTTGAAGTTAGAGCCTGAAATGTCAGAAAACGCCGTTTCAGCACATAACAAACTTGGTTCAGGCAATGCAAGCTGAAACTCGGCCCAAAATTAAAATTGCAGTCTGTGCATGAATAAAACCTATTTTGCAACACAGAGAAACATATCTGAAGGTGTTAGAAGTGTTTTGCATGATTTTTGAAGTTAGAGCCTGAAATGTCAGAAAAAGGCCTTTCAGCACATAACAAACTTGGTTCAGACAATGCAAGCTGAAACTCGGCCCAAAATTAAAATTGCAGTCTGTGCATGAATAAAACCTATTTTGCAACACAGAGAAACATATCTGAAGGTGTTAGAAGTGTTTTGCATGATTTTTGAAGTTGGAGCCTGAAATGTCAGAAAACGGCGTTTCAGCACATAACAAACTTGGTTCAGGCAATGCAAGCTGAAACTCGGTCCAAAATTAAAATTGCAGTGTGTGCATGAATAAAACCTATTTTGCAACACAGAGAAACATATCTGAAGGTGTTAGAAGTGTTTTGCATGATTTTTGAAGTTGGAGCCTGAAATGTCAGAAAACGGCGTTTCAGCACATAACAAACTTGGTTCAGGCAATGCAAGCTGAAACTCGGTCCAAAATTAAAATTGCAGTGTGTGCATGAATAAAACCTATTTTGCAACACAGAGAAACATATCTGAAGGTGTTAGAAGTGTTTTGCATGATTTTTGAAGTTAGAGCCTGAAATGTCAGAAAACAGCGTTTCAGCACATAACAAACTTGGTTCTGGCAATGCAAGCTGAAACTCGGTCAGAAATTAAAATTGCAGTCTGTGCATGAATAAAACCTATTTTGCAACACAGAGAAAGATATCTGAAGGTGTTAGAAGTGTTTTGCATGATTTTTGAAGTTGGAGCCTGAAATGTCAGAAAACGGCGTTTCAGCACATAACAAACTTGGTTCAGGCAATGCAAGCTGAAACTCGGTCCAAAATAAAAATTGCAGTCTGTGCATGAATAAAACCTATTTTGCAACACAGAGAAACATATCTGAAGGTGTTAGAAGTGTTTTGCATGATTTTTGAAGTTAGAGCCTGAAATGTCAGAAAACGGCTTTTCAGCACATAACAAACTTGGTTCAGGCAATGCAAGCTGAAACTCGGTCCAAAATTAAAATTGCAGTCTGTGCATGAATGAAACGTATTTTTCAACACACAGAAACATATCTGAAGGTGTTAGAAGTGTTTTGCATGATTTTTTAAGTTAGAGTCTGAAATGTCAGAAAACAGCCTTTCAGCGCAGAACAAACTTGGTTCAGGCAATGCAAGCTGAAACTCGGTCCAAAATTAAAATTGCAGTCTGTGCATGAATAAAACCTATTTTGCAACACAGAGAAACATATCTGAAGGTGTTAGAAGTGTTTTGCATGATTTTTGAAGTTAGAGCCTGAAATGTCAGAAAACAGCGTTTCAGCACATAACAAACTTGGTTCTGGCAATGCAAGCTGAAACTCGGTCAGAAATTGAAATTGCAGTCTGTGCATGAATAAAACCTATTTTGCAACACAGAGAAACATATCTGAAGGTGTTAGAAGTGTTTTGCATGATTTTTGAAGTTGGAGCCTGAAATGTCAGAAAAAGGCGTTTCAGCACATAACAAACTTGGTTCAGGCAATGCAAGCTGAAACTCGGTCCAAAATTAAAATTGCAGTGTGTGCATGAATAAAACCTATTTTGCAACACAGAGAAACATATCTGAAGGTGTTAGAAGTGTTTTGCATGATTTTTGAAGTTAGAGCCTGAAATGTCAGAAAACAGCGTTTCAGCACATAACAAACTTGGTTCTGGCAACGCAAGCTGAAACTCGGTCAGAAATTAAAATTGCAGTCTGTGCATGAATAAAACCTATTTTGCAACACAGAGAAACATATCTGAAGGTGTTAGAAGTGTTTTGCATGATTTTTGAAGTTAGAGCCTGAAATGTCAGAAAACAGCGTTTCAGCACTTAACAAACTTGGTTCTGGCAATGCAAGCTGAAACTCTTTCCAAAATCAAAATTGCAGTCTGTGCATGAATAAAACCTATTTTGCAACACAGAGAAACATATCTGAAGCTGTTAGAAGTGTTTTGCATGATTTTTGAAGTTAGAGCCTGAAATGTCAGAAAACAGCGTTTCAGCACATAACAAACTTGGTTCTGGCAATGCAAGCTGAAACTCGGTCAGAAATTAAAATTGCAGTCTGTGCATGAATAAAACCTATTTTGCAACACAGAGAAACATATCTGAAGGTGTTAGAAGTGTTTTGCATGATTTTTGAAGTTGGAGCCTGAAATGTCAGAAAACGGCGTTTCAGCACATAACAAACTTGGTTCAGGCAATGCAAGCTGAAACTCGGTCCAAAATTAAAATTGCAGTGTGTGCATGAATAAAACCTATTTTGCAACACAGAGAAACATATCTGAAGGTGTTAGAAGTGTTTTGCATGATTTTTGAAGTTAGAGCCTGAAATGTCAGAAAAAGGCCTTTCAGCACATAACAAACTTGGTTCAGACAATGCAAGCTGAAACTCGGCCCAAAATTAAAATTGCAGTCTGTGCATGAATAAAACCTATTTTGCAACACAGAGAAACATATCTGAAGGTGTTAGAAGTGTTTTGCATGATTTTTGAAGTTAGAGCCTGAAATGTCAGAAAACAGCGTTTCAGCACATAACAAACTTGGTTCTGGCAATGCAAGCTGAAACTCGGTCCAAAATAAAAATTGCAGTCTGTGCATGAATAAAACCTATTTTGCAACACAGAGAAACATATCTGAAGGTGTTAGAAGTGTTTTGCATGATTTTTGAAGTTAGAGCCTGAAATGTCAGAAAACGGCGTTTCAGCACATAACAAACTTGGTTCAGGCAATGCAAGCTGAAACTCGGCCCAAAATTAAAATTGCAGTCTGTGCATGAATAAAACCTATTTTGCAACACAGAGAAACATATCTGAAGGTGTTAGAAGTGTTTTGCATGATTTTTGAAGTTAGAGCCTGAAATGTCAGAAAACAGCGTTTCAGCACTTAACAAACTTGGTTCTGGCAATGCAAGCTGAAACTCTTTCCAAAATCAAAATTGCAGTCTGTGCATGAATAAAACCTATTTTGCAACACAGAGAAACATATCTGAAGCTGTTAGAAGTGTTTTGCATGATTTTTGAAGTTAGAGCCTGAAATGTCAGAAAACAGCGTTTCAGCACATAACAAACTTGGTTCTGGCAATGCAAGCTGAAACTCGGTCAGAAATTAAAATTGCAGTCTGTGCATGAATAAAACCTATTTTGCAACACAGAGAAACATATCTGAAGGTGTTAGAAGTGTTTTGCATGATTTTTGAAGTTGGAGCCTGAAATGTCAGAAAACGGCGTTTCAGCACATAACAAACTTGGTTCAGGCAATGCAAGCTGAAACTCGGTCCAAAATTAAAATTGCAGTGTGTGCATGAATAAAACCTATTTTGCAACACAGAGAAACATATCTGAAGGTGTTAGAAGTGTTTTGCATGATTTTTGAAGTTAGAGCCTGAAATGTCAGAAAAAGGCCTTTCAGCACATAACAAACTTGGTTCAGACAATGCAAGCTGAAACTCGGCCCAAAATTAAAATTGCAGTCTGTGCATGAATAAAACCTATTTTGCAACACAGAGAAACATATCTGAAGGTGTTAGAAGTGTTTTGCATGATTTTTGAAGTTAGAGCCTGAAATGTCAGAAAACAGCGTTTCAGCACATAACAAACTTGGTTCTGGCAATGCAAGCTGAAACTCGGTCCAAAATAAAAATTGCAGTCTGTGCATGAATAAAACCTATTTTGCAACACAGAGAAACATATCTGAAGGTGTTAGAAGTGTTTTGCATGATTTTTGAAGTTAGAGCCTGAAATGTCAGAAAACGGCGTTTCAGCACATAACAAACTTGGTTCAGGCAATGCAAGCTGAAACTCGGCCCAAAATTAAAATTGCAGTCTGTGCATGAATAAAACCTATTTTGCAACACAGAGAAACATATCTGAAGGTGTTAGAAGTGTTTTGCATGATTTTTGAAGTTGGAGCCTGAAATGTCAGAAAACGGCGTTTCAGCACATAACAAACTTGGTTCAGGCAATGCAAGCTGAAACTCGGTCCAAAATTAAAATTGCAGTGTGTGCATGAATAAAACCTATTTTGCAACACAGAGAAACATATCTGAAGGTGTTAGAAGTGTTTTGCATGATTTTTGAAGTTAGAGCCTGAAATGTCAGAAAACAGCGTTTCAGCACATAACAAACTTGGTTCTGGCAATGCAAGCTGAAACTCGGTCAGAAATTAAAATTGCAGTCTGTGCATGAATAAAACCTATTTTGCAACACAGAGAAAGATATCTGAAGGTGTTAGAAGTGTTTTGCATGATTTTTGAAGTTAGAGCCTGAAATGTCAGAAAACAGCGTTTCAGCACATAACAAACTTGGTTCTGGCAATGCAAGCTGAAACTCGGTCCAAAATTAAAATTGCAGTCTGTGCATGAATAAAACCTATTTTGCAACACAGAGAAACATATCTGAAGGTGTTAGAAGTGTTTTGCATGATTTTTGAAGTTAGAGCCTGAAATGTCAGAAAACGCCGTTTCAGCACATAACAAACTTGGTTCAGGCAATGCAAGCTGAAACTCGGCCCAAAATTAAAATTGCAGTCTGTGCATGAATAAAGCCTATTTTGCAACACAGAGAAAGATATCTGAAGGTGTTAGAAGTGTTTTGCATGATTTTTGAAGTTAGAGCCTGAAATGTCAGAAAACAGCGTTTCAGCACATAACAAACTTGGTTCTGGCAATGCAAGCTGAAACTCGGTCAGAAATTAAAATTGCAGTCTGTGCATGAATAAAACCTATTTTGCAACACAGAGAAACATATCTGAAGGTGTTAGAAGTGTTTTGCATGATTTTTGAAGTTAGAGCCTGAAATGTCAGAAAAAGGCCTTTCAGCACATAACAAACTTGGTTCAGACAATGCAAGCTGAAACTCGGCCCAAAATTAAAATTGCAGTCTGTGCATGAATAAAACCTATTTTGCAACACAGAGAAACATATCTGAAGGTGTTAGAAGTGTTTTGCATGATTTTTGAAGTTAGAGCCTGAAATGTCAGAAAACAGCGTTTCAGCACATAACAAACTTGGTTCTGGCAATGCAAGCTGAAACTCGGTCCAAAATAAAAATTGCAGTCTGTGCATGAATAAAACCTATTTTGCAACACAGAGAAACATATCTGAAGGTGTTAGAAGTGTTTTGCATGATTTTTGAAGTTAGAGCCTGAAATGTCAGAAAACGGCGTTTCAGCACATAACAAACTTGGTTCAGGCAATGCAAGCTGAAACTCGGCCCAAAATTAAAATTGCAGTCTGTGCATGAATAAAACCTATTTTGCAACACAGAGAAACATATCTGAAGGTGTTAGAAGTGTTTTGCATGATTTTTGAAGTTAGAGCCTGAAATGTCAGAAAACAGCGTTTCAGCACATAACAAACTTGGTTCTGGCAATGCAAGCTGAAACTCGGTCCAAAATAAAAATTGCAGTCTGTGCATGAATAAAACCTATTTTGCAACACAGAGAAACATATCTGAAGGTGTTAGAAGTGTTTTGCATGATTTTTGAAGTTAGAGCCTGAAATGTCAGAAAACGGCGTTTCAGCACATAACAAACTTGGTTCAGGCAATGCAAGCTGAAACTCGGCCCAAAATTAAAATTGCAGTCTGTGCATGAATAAAACCTATTTTGCAACACAGAGAAACATATCTGAAGGTGTTAGAAGTGTTTTGCATGATTTTTGAAGTTAGAGCCTGAAATGTCAGAAAACAGCGTTTCAGCACATAACAAACTTGGTTCTGGCAATGCAAGCTGAAACTCGGTCCAAAATAAAAATTGCAGTCTGTGCATGAATAAAACCTATTTTGCAACACAGAGAAACATATCTGAAGGTGTTAGAAGTGTTTTGCATGATTTTTGAAGTTGGAGCCTGAAATGTCAGAAAACGGCGTTTCAGCACATAACAAACTTGGTTCAGGCAATGCAAGCTGAAACTCGGTCCAAAATTAAAATTGCAGTGTGTGCATGAATAAAACCTATTTTGCAACACAGAGAAACATATCTGAAGGTGTTAGAAGTGTTTTGCATGATTTTTGAAGTTAGAGCCTGAAATGTCAGAAAACAGCGTTTCAGCACATAACAAACTTGGTTCTGGCAATGCAAGCTGAAACTCGGTCCAAAATAAAAATTGCAGTCTGTGCATGAATAAAACCTATTTTGCAACACAGAGAAACATATCTGAAGGTGTTAGAAGTGTTTTGCATGATTTTTGAAGTTAGAGCCTGAAATGTCAGAAAACGGCTTTTCAGCACATAACAAACTTGGTTCAGGCAATGCAAGCTGAAACTCGGTCCAAAATTAAAATTGCAGTCTGTGCATGAATGAAACGTATTTTTCAACACACAGAAACATATCTGAAGGTGTTAGAAGTGTTTTGCATGATTTTTTAAATTAGAGTCTGAAATGTCAGAAAACAGCCTTTCAGCGCAGAACAAACTTGGTTCAGGCAATGCAAGCTGAAACTCGGTCCAAAATTAAAATTGCAGTCTGTGCATGAATAAAACCTATTTTGCAACACAGAGAAACATATCTGAAGGTGTTAGAAGTGTTTTGCATGATTTTTGAAGTTAGAGCCTGAAATGTCAGAAAACAGCGTTTCAGCACATAACAAACTTGGTTCTGGCAATGCAAGCTGAAACTCGGTCAGAAATTGAAATTGCAGTCTGTGCATGAATAAAACCTATTTTGCAACACAGAGAAACATATCTGAAGGTGTTAGAAGTGTTTTGCATGATTTTTGAAGTTGGAGCCTGAAATGTCAGAAAACGGCGTTTCAGCACATAACAAACTTGGTTCAGGCAATGCAAGCTGAAACTCGGTCCAAAATTAAAATTGCAGTGTGTGCATGAATAAAACCTATTTTGCAACACAGAGAAACATATCTGAAGGTGTTAGAAGTGTTTTGCATGATTTTTGAAGTTAGAGCCTGAAATGTCAGAAAACAGCGTTTCAGCACATAACAAACTTGGTTCTGGCAATGCAAGCTGAAACTCGGTCAGAAATTAAAATTGCAGTCTGTGCATGAATAAAACCTATTTTGCAACACAGAGAAACATATCTGAAGGTGTTAGAAGTGTTTTGCATGATTTTTGAAGTTGGAGCCTGAAATGTCAGAAAACGGCGTTTCAGCGCAGAACAAACTTGGTTCAGGCAATGCAAGCTGAAACTCGGTCCAAAATTAAAATTGCAGTCTGTGCATGAATAAAACCTATTTTGCAACACAGAGAAACATATCTGAAGCTGTTAGAAGTGTTTTGCATGATTTTTGAAGTTAGAGCCTGAAATGTCAGAAAACAGCGTTTCAGCACATAACAAACTTGGTTCTGGCAATGCAAGCTGAAACTCGGTCAGAAATTAAAATTGCAGTCTGTGCATGAATAAAACCTATTTTGCAACACAGAGAAACATATCTGAAGGTGTTAGAAGTGTTTTGCATGATTTTTGAAGTTGGAGCCTGAAATGTCAGAAAACGGCGTTTCAGCACATAACAAACTTGGTTCAGGCAATGCAAGCTGAAACTCGGTCCAAAATTAAAATTGCAGTGTGTGCATGAATAAAACCTATTTTGCAACACAGAGAAACATATCTGAAGGTGTTAGAAGTGTTTTGCATGATTTTTGAAGTTAGAGCCTGAAATGTCAGAAAAAGGCCTTTCAGCACATAACAAACTTGGTTCAGACAATGCAAGCTGAAACTCGGCCCAAAATTAAAATTGCAGTCTGTGCATGAATAAAACCTATTTTGCAACACAGAGAAACATATCTGAAGGTGTTAGAAGTGTTTTGCATGATTTTTGAAGTTAGAGCCTGAAATGTCAGAAAACAGCGTTTCAGCACATAACAAACTTGGTTCTGGCAATGCAAGCTGAAACTCGGTCCAAAATAAAAATTGCAGTCTGTGCATGAATAAAACCTATTTTGCAACACAGAGAAACATATCTGAAGGTGTTAGAAGTGTTTTGCATGATTTTTGAAGTTAGAGCCTGAAATGTCAGAAAACGCCGTTTCAGCACATAACAAACTTGGTTCAGGCAATGCAAGCTGAAACTCGGCCCAAAATTAAAATTGCAGTCTGTGCATGAATAAAACCTATTTTGCAACACAGAGAAACATATCTGAAGGTGTTAGAAGTGTTTTGCATGATTTTTGAAGTTAGAGCCTGAAATGTCAGAAAAAGGCCTTTCAGCACATAACAAACTTGGTTCAGACAATGCAAGCTGAAACTCGGCCCAAAATTAAAATTGCAGTCTGTGCATGAATAAAACCTATTTTGCAACACAGAGAAACATATCTGAAGGTGTTAGAAGTGTTTTGCATGATTTTTGAAGTTGGAGCCTGAAATGTCAGAAAACGGCGTTTCAGCACATAACAAACTTGGTTCAGGCAATGCAAGCTGAAACTCGGTCCAAAATTAAAATTGCAGTGTGTGCATGAATAAAACCTATTTTGCAACACAGAGAAACATATCTGAAGGTGTTAGAAGTGTTTTGCATGATTTTTGAAGTTGGAGCCTGAAATGTCAGAAAACGGCGTTTCAGCACATAACAAACTTGGTTCAGGCAATGCAAGCTGAAACTCGGTCCAAAATTAAAATTGCAGTGTGTGCATGAATAAAACCTATTTTGCAACACAGAGAAACATATCTGAAGGTGTTAGAAGTGTTTTGCATGATTTTTGAAGTTAGAGCCTGAAATGTCAGAAAACAGCGTTTCAGCACATAACAAACTTGGTTCTGGCAATGCAAGCTGAAACTCGGTCAGAAATTAAAATTGCAGTCTGTGCATGAATAAAACCTATTTTGCAACACAGAGAAAGATATCTGAAGGTGTTAGAAGTGTTTTGCATGATTTTTGAAGTTGGAGCCTGAAATGTCAGAAAACGGCGTTTCAGCACATAACAAACTTGGTTCAGGCAATGCAAGCTGAAACTCGGTCCAAAATAAAAATTGCAGTCTGTGCATGAATAAAACCTATTTTGCAACACAGAGAAACATATCTGAAGGTGTTAGAAGTGTTTTGCATGATTTTTGAAGTTAGAGCCTGAAATGTCAGAAAACGGCTTTTCAGCACATAACAAACTTGGTTCAGGCAATGCAAGCTGAAACTCGGTCCAAAATTAAAATTGCAGTCTGTGCATGAATGAAACGTATTTTTCAACACACAGAAACATATCTGAAGGTGTTAGAAGTGTTTTGCATGATTTTTTAAGTTAGAGTCTGAAATGTCAGAAAACAGCCTTTCAGCGCAGAACAAACTTGGTTCAGGCAATGCAAGCTGAAACTCGGTCCAAAATTAAAATTGCAGTCTGTGCATGAATAAAACCTATTTTGCAACACAGAGAAACATATCTGAAGGTGTTAGAAGTGTTTTGCATGATTTTTGAAGTTAGAGCCTGAAATGTCAGAAAACAGCGTTTCAGCACATAACAAACTTGGTTCTGGCAATGCAAGCTGAAACTCGGTCAGAAATTGAAATTGCAGTCTGTGCATGAATAAAACCTATTTTGCAACACAGAGAAACATATCTGAAGGTGTTAGAAGTGTTTTGCATGATTTTTGAAGTTGGAGCCTGAAATGTCAGAAAAAGGCGTTTCAGCACATAACAAACTTGGTTCAGGCAATGCAAGCTGAAACTCGGTCCAAAATTAAAATTGCAGTGTGTGCATGAATAAAACCTATTTTGCAACACAGAGAAACATATCTGAAGGTGTTAGAAGTGTTTTGCATGATTTTTGAAGTTAGAGCCTGAAATGTCAGAAAACAGCGTTTCAGCACATAACAAACTTGGTTCTGGCAACGCAAGCTGAAACTCGGTCAGAAATTAAAATTGCAGTCTGTGCATGAATAAAACCTATTTTGCAACACAGAGAAACATATCTGAAGGTGTTAGAAGTGTTTTGCATGATTTTTGAAGTTAGAGCCTGAAATGTCAGAAAACAGCGTTTCAGCACTTAACAAACTTGGTTCTGGCAATGCAAGCTGAAACTCTTTCCAAAATCAAAATTGCAGTCTGTGCATGAATAAAACCTATTTTGCAACACAGAGAAACATATCTGAAGCTGTTAGAAGTGTTTTGCATGATTTTTGAAGTTAGAGCCTGAAATGTCAGAAAACAGCGTTTCAGCACATAACAAACTTGGTTCTGGCAATGCAAGCTGAAACTCGGTCAGAAATTAAAATTGCAGTCTGTGCATGAATAAAACCTATTTTGCAACACAGAGAAACATATCTGAAGGTGTTAGAAGTGTTTTGCATGATTTTTGAAGTTGGAGCCTGAAATGTCAGAAAACGGCGTTTCAGCACATAACAAACTTGGTTCAGGCAATGCAAGCTGAAACTCGGTCCAAAATTAAAATTGCAGTGTGTGCATGAATAAAACCTATTTTGCAACACAGAGAAACATATCTGAAGGTGTTAGAAGTGTTTTGCATGATTTTTGAAGTTAGAGCCTGAAATGTCAGAAAAAGGCCTTTCAGCACATAACAAACTTGGTTCAGACAATGCAAGCTGAAACTCGGCCCAAAATTAAAATTGCAGTCTGTGCATGAATAAAACCTATTTTGCAACACAGAGAAACATATCTGAAGGTGTTAGAAGTGTTTTGCATGATTTTTGAAGTTAGAGCCTGAAATGTCAGAAAACAGCGTTTCAGCACATAACAAACTTGGTTCTGGCAATGCAAGCTGAAACTCGGTCCAAAATAAAAATTGCAGTCTGTGCATGAATAAAACCTATTTTGCAACACAGAGAAACATATCTGAAGGTGTTAGAAGTGTTTTGCATGATTTTTGAAGTTAGAGCCTGAAATGTCAGAAAACGGCGTTTCAGCACATAACAAACTTGGTTCAGGCAATGCAAGCTGAAACTCGGCCCAAAATTAAAATTGCAGTCTGTGCATGAATAAAACCTATTTTGCAACACAGAGAAACATATCTGAAGGTGTTAGAAGTGTTTTGCATGATTTTTGAAGTTGGAGCCTGAAATGTCAGAAAACGGCGTTTCAGCACATAACAAACTTGGTTCAGGCAATGCAAGCTGAAACTCGGTCCAAAATTAAAATTGCAGTGTGTGCATGAATAAAACCTATTTTGCAACACAGAGAAACATATCTGAAGGTGTTAGAAGTGTTTTGCATGATTTTTGAAGTTAGAGCCTGAAATGTCAGAAAACAGCGTTTCAGCACATAACAAACTTGGTTCTGGCAATGCAAGCTGAAACTCGGTCAGAAATTAAAATTGCAGTCTGTGCATGAATAAAACCTATTTTGCAACACAGAGAAAGATATCTGAAGGTGTTAGAAGTGTTTTGCATGATTTTTGAAGTTAGAGCCTGAAATGTCAGAAAACAGCGTTTCAGCACATAACAAACTTGGTTCTGGCAATGCAAGCTGAAACTCGGTCCAAAATTAAAATTGCAGTCTGTGCATGAATAAAACCTATTTTGCAACACAGAGAAACATATCTGAAGGTGTTAGAAGTGTTTTGCATGATTTTTGAAGTTAGAGCCTGAAATGTCAGAAAACGCCGTTTCAGCACATAACAAACTTGGTTCAGGCAATGCAAGCTGAAACTCGGCCCAAAATTAAAATTGCAGTCTGTGCATGAATAAAGCCTATTTTGCAACACAGAGAAAGATATCTGAAGGTGTTAGAAGTGTTTTGCATGATTTTTGAAGTTAGAGCCTGAAATGTCAGAAAACAGCGTTTCAGCACATAACAAACTTGGTTCTGGCAATGCAAGCTGAAACTCGGTCAGAAATTAAAATTGCAGTCTGTGCATGAATAAAACCTATTTTGCAACACAGAGAAACATATCTGAAGGTGTTAGAAGTGTTTTGCATGATTTTTGAAGTTAGAGCCTGAAATGTCAGAAAAAGGCCTTTCAGCACATAACAAACTTGGTTCAGACAATGCAAGCTGAAACTCGGCCCAAAATTAAAATTGCAGTCTGTGCATGAATAAAACCTATTTTGCAACACAGAGAAACATATCTGAAGGTGTTAGAAGTGTTTTGCATGATTTTTGAAGTTAGAGCCTGAAATGTCAGAAAACAGCGTTTCAGCACATAACAAACTTGGTTCTGGCAATGCAAGCTGAAACTCGGTCCAAAATAAAAATTGCAGTCTGTGCATGAATAAAACCTATTTTGCAACACAGAGAAACATATCTGAAGGTGTTAGAAGTGTTTTGCATGATTTTTGAAGTTAGAGCCTGAAATGTCAGAAAACGGCGTTTCAGCACATAACAAACTTGGTTCAGGCAATGCAAGCTGAAACTCGGCCCAAAATTAAAATTGCAGTCTGTGCATGAATAAAACCTATTTTGCAACACAGAGAAACATATCTGAAGGTGTTAGAAGTGTTTTGCATGATTTTTGAAGTTAGAGCCTGAAATGTCAGAAAACAGCGTTTCAGCACATAACAAACTTGGTTCTGGCAATGCAAGCTGAAACTCGGTCCAAAATAAAAATTGCAGTCTGTGCATGAATAAAACCTATTTTGCAACACAGAGAAACATATCTGAAGGTGTTAGAAGTGTTTTGCATGATTTTTGAAGTTAGAGCCTGAAATGTCAGAAAACGGCGTTTCAGCACATAACAAACTTGGTTCAGGCAATGCAAGCTGAAACTCGGCCCAAAATTAAAATTGCAGTCTGTGCATGAATAAAACCTATTTTGCAACACAGAGAAACATATCTGAAGGTGTTAGAAGTGTTTTGCATGATTTTTGAAGTTGGAGCCTGAAATGTCAGAAAACGGCATTTCAGCACATAACAAACTTGGTTCAGGCAATGCAAGCTGAAACTCGGTCCAAAATTAAAATTGCAGTGTGTGCATGAATAAAACCTATTTTGCAACACAGAGAAACATATCTGAAGGTGTTAGAAGTGTTTTGCATGATTTTTGAAGTTAGAGCCTGAAATGTCAGAAAACAGCGTTTCAGCACATAACAAACTTGGTTCTGGCAATGCAAGCTGAAACTCGGTCAGAAATTAAAATTGCAGTCTGTGCATGAATAAAACCTATTTTGCAACACAGAGAAAGATATCTGAAGGTGTTAGAAGTGTTTTGCATGATTTTTGAAGTTGGAGCCTGAAATGTCAGAAAACGGCGTTTCAGCACATAACAAACTTGGTTCAGGCAATGCAAGCTGAAACTCGGTCCAAAATTAAAATTGCAGTGTGTGCATGAATAAAACCTATTTTGCAACACAGAGAAACATATCTGAAGGTGTTAGAAGTGTTTTGCATGATTTTTGAAGTTAGAGCCTGAAATGTCAGAAAACAGCGTTTCAGCACATAACAAACTTGGTTCTGGCAATGCAAGCTGAAACTCGGTCCAAAATTAAAATTGCAGTCTGTGCATGAATAAAACCTATTTTGCAACACAGAGAAACATATCTGAAGGTGTTAGAAGTGTTTTGCATGACTTTTGAAGTTGGAGCCTGAAATGTCAGAAAACGGCGTTTCAGCACATAACAAACTTGGTTCAGGCAATGCAAGCTGAAACTCGGTCCAAAATTAAAATTGCAGTGTGTGCATGAATAAAACCTATTTTGCAACACAGAGAAACATATCTGAAGGTGTTAGAAGTGTTTTGCATGATTTTTGAAGTTAGAGCCTGAAATGTCAGAAAACAGCGTTTCAGCACATAACAAACTTGGTTCTGGCAATGCAAGCTGAAAATCGGTCCAAAATAAAAATTGCAGTCTGTGCATGAATAAAACCTATTTTGCAACACAGAGAAACATATCTGAAGGTGTTAGAAGTGTTTTGCATGATTTTTGAAGTTAGAGCCTGAAATGTCAGAAAACAGCGTTTCAGCACATAACAAACTTGGTTCTGGCAATGCAAGCTGAAACTCGGTCAGAAATTAAAATTGCAGTCTGTGCATGAATAAAACCTATTTTGGAACACAGAGAAACATATCTGAAGGTGTTAGAAGTGTTTTGCATGATTTTTGAAGTTAGAGCCTGAAATGTCAGAAAAAGGCCTTTCAGCACATAACAAACTTGGTTCAGACAATGCAAGCTAAAACTCGGCCCAAAATTAAAATTGCAGTCTGTGCATGAATAAAACCTATTTTGCAACACAGAGAAACATATCTGAAGGTGTTAGAAGTGTTTTGCATGATTTTTGAAGTTAGAGCCTGAAAGGTCAGAAAACAGCGTTTCAGCACATAACAAACTTGGTTCTGGCAATGCAAGCTGAAACTCGGTCCAAAATAAAAATTGCAGTCTGTGCATGAATAAAACCTATTTTGCAACACAGAGAAACATATCTGAAGGTGTTAGAAGTGTTTTGCATGATTTTTGAAGTTAGAGCCTGAAATGTCAGAAAACGGCGTTTCAGCACATAACAAACTTGGTTCAGGCAATGCAAGCTGAAACTCGGCCCAAAATTAAAATTGCAGTCTGTGCATGAATAAAACCTATTTTGCAACACAGAGAAACATATCTGAAGGTGTTAGAAGTGTTTTGCATGATTTTTGAAGTTGGAGCCTGAAATGTCAGAAAAAGGCCTTTCAGCACATAACAAACTTGGTTCTGGCAATGCAAGCTGAAACTCGGTCCAAAATAAAAATTGCAGTCTGTGCATGAATAAAACCTATTTTGCAACACAGAGAAACATATCTGAAGGTGTTAGAAGTGTTTTGCATGATTTTTGAAGTTAGAGCCTGAAATGTCAGAAAACGGCGTTTCAGCACATAACAAACTTGGTTCAGGCAATGCAAGCTGAAACTCGGCCCAAAATTAAAATTGCAGTCTGTGCATGAATAAAACCTATTTTGCAACACAGAGAAACATATCTGAAGGTGTTAGAAGTGTTTTGCATGATTTTTGAAGTTAGAGCCTGAAATGTCAGAAAACAGCGTTTCAGCACTTAACAAACTTGGTTCTGGCAATGCAAGCTGAAACTCTTTCCAAAATCAAAATTGCAGTCTGTGCATGAATAAAACCTATTTTGCAACACAGAGAAACATATCTGAAGGTGTTAGAAGTGTTTTGCATGATTTTTGAAGTTAGAGCCTGAAATGTCAGAAAACAGCGTTTCAGCACATAACAAACTTGGTTCTGGCAATGCAAGCTGAAACTCGGTCAGAAATTAAAATTGCAGTCTGTGCATGAATAAAACCTATTTTGCAACACAGAGAAACATATCTGAAGGTGTTAGAAGTGTTTTGCATGATTTTTGAAGTTGGAGCCTGAAATGTCAGAAAACGGCGTTTCAGCACATAACAAACTTGGTTCAGGCAATGCAAGCTGAAACTCGGTCCAAAATTAAAATTGCAGTGTGTGCATGAATAAAACCTATTTTGCAACACAGAGAAACATATCTGAAGGTGTTAGAAGTGTTTTGCATGATTTTTGAAGTTAGAGCCTGAAATGTCAGAAAAAGGCCTTTCAGCACATAACAAACTTGGTTCAGACAATGCAAGCTGAAACTCGGCCCAAAATTAAAATTGCAGTCTGTGCATGAATAAAACCTATTTTGCAACACAGAGAAACATATCTGAAGGTGTTAGAAGTGTTTTGCATGATTTTTGAAGTTAGAGCCTGAAATGTCAGAAAACAGCGTTTCAGCACATAACAAACTTGGTTCTGGCAATGCAAGCTGAAACTCGGTCCAAAATAAAAATTGCAGTCTGTGCATGAATAAAACCTATTTTGCAACACAGAGAAACATATCTGAAGGTGTTAGAAGTGTTTTGCATGATTTTTGAAGTTAGAGCCTGAAATGTCAGAAAACGGCGTTTCAGCACATAACAAACTTGGTTCAGGCAATGCAAGCTGAAACTCGGCCCAAAATTTAAATTGCAGTCTGTGCATGAATAAAACCTATTTTGCAACACAGAGAAACATATCTGAAGGTGTTAGAAGTGTTTTGCATGATTTTTGAAGTTAGAGCCTGAAATGTCAGAAAACAGCGTTTCAGCACTTAACAAACTTGGTTCTGGCAATGCAAGCTGAAACTCTTTCCAAAATCAAAATTGCAGTCTGTGCATGAATAAAACCTATTTTGCAACACAGAGAAACATATCTGAAGGTGTTAGAAGTGTTTTGCATGATTTTTGAAGTTAGAGCCTGAAATGTCAGAAAAAGGCCTTTCAGCACATAACAAACTTGGTTCAGACAATGCAAGCTGAAACTCGGCCCAAAATTAAAATTGCAGTCTGTGCATGAATAAAACCTATTTTGCAACACAGAGAAACATATCTGAAGGTGTTAGAAGTGTTTTGCATGATTTTTGAAGTTAGAGCCTGAAATGTCAGAAAACGCCGTTTCAGCACATAACAAACTTGGTTCAGGCAATGCAAGCTGAAACTCGGCCCAAAATTAAAATTGCAGTCTGTGCATGAATAAAGTCTATTTTGCAACACAGAGAAAGATATCTGAAGGTGTTAGAAGTGTTTTGCATGATTTTTGAAGTTAGAGCCTGAAATGTCAGAAAACAGCGTTTCAGCACATAACAAACTTGGTTCTGGCAATGCAAGCTGAAACTCGGTCAGAAATTAAAATTGCAGTCTGTGCATGAATAAAACCTATTTTGCAACACAGAGAAACATATCTGAAGGTGTTAGAAGTGTTTTGCATGATTTTTGAAGTTAGAGCCTGAAATGTCAGAAAAAGGCCTTTCAGCACATAACAAACTTGGTTCAGACAATGCAAGCTGAAACTCGGCCCAAAATTAAAATTGCAGTCTGTGCATGAATAAAACCTATTTTGCAACACAGAGAAACATATCTGAAGGTGTTAGAAGTGTTTTGCATGATTTTTGAAGTTAGAGCCTGAAATGTCAGAAAACAGCGTTTCAGCACATAACAAACTTGGTTCTGGCAATGCAAGCTGAAACTCGGTCCAAAATAAAAATTGCAGTCTGTGCATGAATAAAACCTATTTTGCAACACAGAGAAACATATCTGAAGGTGTTAGAAGTGTTTTGCATGATTTTTGAAGTTAGAGCCTGAAATGTCAGAAAACGGCGTTTCAGCACATAACAAACTTGGTTCAGGCAATGCAAGCTGAAACTCGGCCCAAAATTAAAATTGCAGTCTGTGCATGAATAAAACCTATTTTGCAACACAGAGAAACATATCTGAAGGTGTTAGAAGTGTTTTGCATGATTTTTAAAGTTAGAGCCTGAAATGTCAGAAAACAGCGTTTCAGCACATAACAAACTTGGTTCTGGCAATGCAAGCTGAAACTCGGTCCAAAATAAAAATTGCAGTCTGTGCATGAATAAAACCTATTTTGCAACACAGAGAAACATATCTGAAGGTGTTAGAAGTGTTTTGCATGATTTTTGAAGTTGGAGCCTGAAATGTCAGAAAACGGCGTTTCAGCACATAACAAACTTGGTTCAGGCAATGCAAGCTGAAACTCGGTCCAAAATTAAAATTGCAGTGTGTGCATGAATAAAACCTATTTTGCAACACAGAGAAACATATCTGAAGGTGTTAGAAGTGTTTTGCATGATTTTTGAAGTTAGAGCCTGAAATGTCAGAAAACAGCGTTTCAGCACATAACAAACTTGGTTCTGGCAATGCAAGCTGAAACTCGGTCAGAAATTAAAATTGCAGTCTGTGCATGAATAAAACCTATTTTGCAACACAGAGAAAGATATCTGAAGGTGTTAGAAGTGTTTTGCATGATTTTTGAAGTTGGAGCCTGAAATGTCAGAAAACGGCGTTTCAGCACATAACAAACTTGGTTCAGGCAATGCAAGCTGAAACTCGGTCCAAAATTAAAATTGCAGTCTGTGCATGAATAAAACCTATTTTGCAACACAGAGAAACATATCTGAAGGTGTTAGAAGTGTTTTGCATGATTTTTGAAGTTAGAGCCTGAAATGTCAGAAAACAGCGTTTCAGCACTTAACAAACTTGGTTCTGGCAATGCAAGCTGAAACTCGGTCCAAAATAAAAATTGCAGTCTGTGCATGAATAAAACCTATTTTGCAACACAGAGAAACATATCTGAAGGTGTTAGAAGTGTTTTGCATGATTTTTGAAGTTAGAGCCTGAAATGTCAGAAAACGGCGTTTCAGCACATAACAAACTTGGTTCAGGCAATGCAAGCTGAAACTCGGCCCAAAATTAAAATTGCAGTGTGTGCATGAATAAAACCTATTTTGCAACACAGAGAAACATATCTGAAGGTGTTAGAAGTGTTTTGCATGATTTTTGAAGTTAGAGCCTGAAATGTCAGAAAACAGCGTTTCAGCACATAACAAACTTGGTTCTGGCAATGCAAGCTGAAACTCGGTCCAAAATAAAAATTGCAGTCTGTGCATGAATAAAACCTATTTCGCAACACAGAGAAACATATCTGAAGGTGTTAGAAGTGTTTTGCATGATTTTTGAAGTTAGAGCCTGAAATGTCAGAAAACGGCTTTTCAGCACATAACAAACTTGGTTCAGGCAATGCAAGCTGAAACTCGGCCCAAAATTAAAATTGCAGTCTGTGCATGAATAAAACCTATTTTGCAACACAGAGAAACATATCTGAAGGTGTTAGAAGTGTTTTGCATGATTTTTGAAGTTAGAGCCTGAAATGTCAGAAAACGCCGTTTCAGCACATAACTAACTTGGTTCAGGCAATGCAAGCTGAAACTCGGCCCAAAATTAAAATTGCAGTCTGTGTATGAATAAAGCCTATTTTGCAACACAGAGAAAGATATCTGAAGGTGTTAGAAGTGTTTTGCATGATTTTTGAAGTTAGAGCCTGAAATGTCAGAAAACAGCGTTTCAGCACATAACAAACTTGGTTCTGGCAATGCAAGCTGAAACTCGGTCAGAAATTAAAATTGCAGTCTGTGCATGAATAAAACCTATTTCGCAACACAGAGAAACATATCTGAAGGTGTTAGAAGTGTTTTGCATGATTTTTGAAGTTAGAGCCTGAAATGTCAGAAAACAGCGTTTCAGCACATAACAAACTTGGTTCTGGCAATGCAAGCTGAAACTCGGTCAGAAATTAAAATTGCAGTCTGTGCATGAATAAAACCTATTTTGCAACACAGAGAAACATATCTGAAGGTGTTAGAAGTGTTTTGCATGACTTTTGAAGTTGGAGCCTGAAATGTCAGAAAACGGCGTTTCAGCACATAACAAACTTGGTTCAGGCAATGCAAGCTGAAACTCGGTCCAAAATTAAAATTGCAGTGTGTGCATGAATAAAACCTATTTTGCAACACAGAGAAACATAT
Organism: Garra rufa; assembly: GCF_049309525.1. NCBI lineage: Eukaryota > Metazoa > Chordata > Actinopteri > Cypriniformes > Cyprinidae > Garra > Garra rufa. The sequence goes on along the minus strand of NW_027394276.1, from coordinate 3,340,783 downwards.
CTGAAGGTGTTAGAAGTGTTTTGCATGATTTTTGAAGTTAGAGCCTGAAATGTCAGAAAACAGCGTTTCAGCACATAACAAACTTGGTTCTGGCAATGCAAGCTGAAAATCGGTCCAAAATAAAAATTGCAGTCTGTGCATGAATAAAACCTATTTTGCAACACAGAGAAACATATCTGAAGGTGTTAGAAGTGTTTTGCATGATTTTTGAAGTTAGAGCCTGAAATGTCAGAAAACAGCGTTTCAGCACATAACAAACTTGGTTCTGGCAATGCAAGCTGAAACTCGGTCAGAAATTAAAATTGCAGTCTGTGCATGAATAAAACCTATTTTGCAACACAGAGAAACATATCTGAAGGTGTTAGAAGTGTTTTGCATGATTTTTGAAGTTAGAGCCTGAAATGTCAGAAAAAGGCCTTTCAGCACATAACAAACTTGGTTCAGACAATGCAAGCTAAAACTCGGCCCAAAATTAAAATTGCAGTCTGTGCATGAATAAAACCTATTTTGCAACACAGAGAAACATATCTGAAGGTGTTAGAAGTGTTTTGCATGATTTTTGAAGTTAGAGCCTGAAATGTCAGAAAACAGCGTTTCAGCACATAACAAACTTGGTTCTGGCAATGCAAGCTGAAACTCGGTCCAAAATAAAAATTGCAGTCTGTGCATGAATAAAACCTATTTTGCAACACAGAGAAACATATCTGAAGGTGTTAGAAGTGTTTTGCATGATTTTTGAAGTTAGAGCCTGAAATGTCAGAAAACGGCGTTTCAGCACATAACAAACTTGGTTCAGGCAATGCAAGCTGAAACTCGGCCCAAAATTAAAATTGCAGTCTGTGCATGAATAAAACCTATTTTGCAACACAGAGAAACATATCTGAAGGTGTTAGAAGTGTTTTGCATGATTTTTGAAGTTAGAGCCTGAAATGTCAGAAAACAGCGTTTCAGCACTTAACAAACTTGGTTCTGGCAATGCAAGCTGAAACTCTTTCCAAAATCAAAATTGCAGTCTGTGCATGAATAAAACCTATTTTGCAACACAGAGAAACATATCTGAAGGTGTTAGAAGTGTTTTGCATGATTTTTGAAGTTAGAGCCTGAAATGTCAGAAAACAGCGTTTCAGCACATAACAAACTTGGTTCTGGCAATGCAAGCTGAAACTCGGTCAGAAATTAAAATTGCAGTCTGTGCATGAATAAAACCTATTTTGCAACACAGAGAAACATATCTGAAGGTGTTAGAAGTGTTTTGCATGATTTTTGAAGTTGGAGCCTGAAATGTCAGAAAACGGCGTTTCAGCACATAACAAACTTGGTTCAGGCAATGCAAGCTGAAACTCGGTCCAAAATTAAAATTGCAGTGTGTGCATGAATAAAACCTATTTTGCAACACAGAGAAACATATCTGAAGGTGTTAGAAGTGTTTTGCATGATTTTTGAAGTTAGAGCCTGAAATGTCAGAAAAAGGCCTTTCAGCACATAACAAACTTGGTTCAGACAATGCAAGCTGAAACTCGGCCCAAAATTAAAATTGCAGTCTGTGCATGAATAAAACCTATTTTGCAACACAGAGAAACATATCTGAAGGTGTTAGAAGTGTTTTGCATGATTTTTGAAGTTAGAGCCTGAAATGTCAGAAAACAGCGTTTCAGCACATAACAAACTTGGTTCTGGCAATGCAAGCTGAAACTCGGTCCAAAATAAAAATTGCAGTCTGTGCATGAATAAAACCTATTTTGCAACACAGAGAAACATATCTGAAGGTGTTAGAAGTGTTTTGCATGATTTTTGAAGTTAGAGCCTGAAATGTCAGAAAACGGCGTTTCAGCACATAACAAACTTGGTTCAGGCAATGCAAGCTGAAACTCGGCCCAAAATTAAAATTGCAGTCTGTGCATGAATAAAACCTATTTTGCAACACAGAGAAACATATCTGAAGGTGTTAGAAGTGTTTTGCATGATTTTTGAAGTTAGAGCCTGAAATGTCAGAAAACAGCGTTTCAGCACTTAACAAACTTGGTTCTGGCAATGCAAGCTGAAACTCTTTCCAAAATCAAAATTGCAGTCTGTGCATGAATAAAACCTATTTTGCAACACAGAGAAACATATCTGAAGGTGTTAGAAGTGTTTTGCATGATTTTTGAAGTTAGAGCCTGAAATGTCAGAAAAAGGCCTTTCAGCACATAACAAACTTGGTTCAGACAATGCAAGCTGAAACTCGGCCCAAAATTAAAATTGCAGTCTGTGCATGAATAAAACCTATTTTGCAACACAGAGAAACATATCTGAAGGTGTTAGAAGTGTTTTGCATGATTTTTGAAGTTAGAGCCTGAAATGTCAGAAAACGCCGTTTCAGCACATAACAAACTTGGTTCAGGCAATGCAAGCTGAAACTCGGCCCAAAATTAAAATTGCAGTCTGTGCATGAATAAAGCCTATTTTGCAACACAGAGAAAGATATCTGAAGGTGTTAGAAGTGTTTTGCATGATTTTTGAAGTTAGAGCCTGAAATGTCAGAAAACAGCGTTTCAGCACATAACAAACTTGGTTCTGGCAATGCAAGCTGAAACTCGGTCAGAAATTAAAATTGCAGTCTGTGCATGAATAAAACCTATTTTGCAACACAGAGAAACATATCTGAAGGTGTTAGAAGTGTTTTGCATGATTTTTGAAGTTAGAGCCTGAAATGTCAGAAAAAGGCCTTTCAGCACATAACAAACTTGGTTCAGACAATGCAAGCTGAAACTCGGCCCAAAATTAAAATTGCAGTCTGTGCATGAATAAAACCTATTTTGCAACACAGAGAAACATATCTGAAGGTGTTAGAAGTGTTTTGCATGATTTTTGAAGTTAGAGCCTGAAATGTCAGAAAACAGCGTTTCAGCACATAACAAACTTGGTTCTGGCAATGCAAGCTGAAACTCGGTCCAAAATAAAAATTGCAGTCTGTGCATGAATAAAACCTATTTTGCAACACAGAGAAACATATCTGAAGGTGTTAGAAGTGTTTTGCATGATTTTTGAAGTTAGAGCCTGAAATGTCAGAAAACGGCGTTTCAGCACATAACAAACTTGGTTCAGGCAATGCAAGCTGAAACTCGGCCCAAAATTAAAATTGCAGTCTGTGCATGAATAAAACCTATTTTGCAACACAGAGAAACATATCTGAAGGTGTTAGAAGTGTTTTGCATGATTTTTGAAGTTAGAGCCTGAAATGTCAGAAAACAGCGTTTCAGCACATAACAAACTTGGTTCTGGCAATGCAAGCTGAAACTCGGTCCAAAATAAAAATTGCAGTCTGTGCATGAATAAAACCTATTTTGCAACACAGAGAAACATATCTGAAGGTGTTAGAAGTGTTTTGCATGATTTTTGAAGTTAGAGCCTGAAATGTCAGAAAACGGCGTTTCAGCACATAACAAACTTGGTTCAGGCAATGCAAGCTGAAACTCGGTCCAAAATTAAAATTGCAGTGTGTGCATGAATAAAACCTATTTTGCAACACAGAGAAACATATCTGAAGGTGTTAGAAGTGTTTTGCATGATTTTTGAAGTTAGAGCCTGAAATGTCAGAAAACAGCGTTTCAGCACATAACAAACTTGGTTCTGGCAATGCAAGCTGAAACTCGGTCCAAAATTAAAATTGCAGTCTGTGCATGAATAAAACCTATTTTGCAACACAGAGAAACATATCTGAAGGTGTTAGAAGTGTTTTGCATGATTTTTGAAGTTAGAGCCTGAAATGTCAGAAAACAGCGTTTCAGCACTTAACAAACTTGGTTCTGGCAATGCAAGCTGAAACTCGGTCCAAAATAAAAATTGCAGTCTGTGCATGAATAAAACCTATTTTGCAACACAGAGAAACATATCTGAAGGTGTTAGAAGTGTTTTGCATGATTTTTGAAGTTAGAGCCTGAAATGTCAGAAAACGGCGTTTCAGCACATAACAAACTTGGTTCAGGCAATGCAAGCTGAAACTCGGCCCAAAATTAAAATTGCAGTGTGTGCATGAATAAAACCTATTTTGCAACACAGAGAAACATATCTGAAGGTGTTAGAAGTGTTTTGCATGATTTTTGAAGTTAGAGCCTGAAATGTCAGAAAACAGCGTTTCAGCACATAACAAACTTGGTTCTGGCAATGCAAGCTGAAACTCGGTCCAAAATAAAAATTGCAGTCTGTGCATGAATAAAACCTATTTCGCAACACAGAGAAACATATCTGAAGGTGTTAGAAGTGTTTTGCATGATTTTTGAAGTTAGAGCCTGAAATGTCAGAAAACGGCTTTTCAGCACATAACAAACTTGGTTCAGGCAATGCAAGCTGAAACTCGGCCCAAAATTAAAATTGCAGTCTGTGCATGAATAAAACCTATTTTGCAACACAGAGAAACATATCTGAAGGTGTTAGAAGTGTTTTGCATGATTTTTGAAGTTAGAGCCTGAAATGTCAGAAAACGCCGTTTCAGCACATAACAAACTTGGTTCAGGCAATGCAAGCTGAAACTCGGCCCAAAATTAAAATTGCAGTCTGTGTATGAATAAAGCCTATTTTGCAACACAGAGAAAGATATCTGAAGGTGTTAGAAGTGTTTTGCATGATTTTTGAAGTTAGAGCCTGAAATGTCAGAAAACAGCGTTTCAGCACATAACAAACTTGGTTCTGGCAATGCAAGCTGAAACTCGGTCAGAAATTAAAATTGCAGTCTGTGCATGAATAAAACCTATTTTGCAACACAGAGAAACATATCTGAAGGTGTTAGAAGTGTTTTGCATGACTTTTGAAGTTGGAGCCTGAAATGTCAGAAAACGGCGTTTCAGCACATAACAAACTTGGTTCAGGCAATGCAAGCTGAAACTCGGTCCAAAATTAAAATTGCAGTGTGTGCATGAATAAAACCTATTTTGCAACACAGAGAAACATATCTGAAGGTGTTAGAAGTGTTTTGCATGATTTTTGAAGTTAGAGCCTGAAATGTCAGAAAACAGCGTTTCAGCACATAACAAACTTGGTTCTGGCAATGCAAGCTGAAAATCGGTCCAAAATAAAAATTGCAGTCTGTGCATGAATAAAACCTATTTTGCAACACAGAGAAACATATCTGAAGGTGTTAGAAGTGTTTTGCATGATTTTTGAAGTTAGAGCCTGAAATGTCAGAAAACAGCGTTTCAGCACATAACAAACTTGGTTCTGGCAATGCAAGCTGAAACTCGGTCAGAAATTAAAATTGCAGTCTGTGCATGAATAAAACCTATTTTGGAACACAGAGAAACATATCTGAAGGTGTTAGAAGTGTTTTGCATGATTTTTGAAGTTAGAGCCTGAAATGTCAGAAAAAGGCCTTTCAGCACATAACAAACTTGGTTCAGACAATGCAAGCTAAAACTCGGCCCAAAATTAAAATTGCAGTCTGTGCATGAATAAAACCTATTTTGCAACACAGAGAAACATATCTGAAGGTGTTAGAAGTGTTTTGCATGATTTTTGAAGTTAGAGCCTGAAATGTCAGAAAACAGCGTTTCAGCACATAACAAACTTGGTTCTGGCAATGCAAGCTGAAACTCGGTCCAAAATAAAAATTGCAGTCTGTGCATGAATAAAACCTATTTTGCAACACAGAGAAACATATCTGAAGGTGTTAGAAGTGTTTTGCATGATTTTTGAAGTTAGAGCCTGAAATGTCAGAAAACGGCGTTTCAGCACATAACAAACTTGGTTCAGGCAATGCAAGCTGAAACTCGGCCCAAAATTAAAATTGCAGTCTGTGCATGAATAAAACCTATTTTGCAACACAGAGAAACATATCTGAAGGTGTTAGAAGTGTTTTGCATGATTTTTGAAGTTAGAGCCTGAAATGTCAGAAAACAGCGTTTCAGCACTTAACAAACTTGGTTCTGGCAATGCAAGCTGAAACTCTTTCCAAAATCAAAATTGCAGTCTGTGCATGAATAAAACCTATTTTGCAACACAGAGAAACATATCTGAAGGTGTTAGAAGTGTTTTGCATGATTTTTGAAGTTAGAGCCTGAAATGTCAGAAAACAGCGTTTCAGCACATAACAAACTTGGTTCTGGCAATGCAAGCTGAAACTCGGTCAGAAATTAAAATTGCAGTCTGTGCATGAATAAAACCTATTTTGCAACACAGAGAAACATATCTGAAGGTGTTAGAAGTGTTTTGCATGATTTTTGAAGTTGGAGCCTGAAATGTCAGAAAACGGCGTTTCAGCACATAACAAACTTGGTTCAGGCAATGCAAGCTGAAACTCGGTCCAAAATTAAAATTGCAGTGTGTGCATGAATAAAACCTATTTTGCAACACAGAGAAACATATCTGAAGGTGTTAGAAGTGTTTTGCATGATTTTTGAAGTTAGAGCCTGAAATGTCAGAAAAAGGCCTTTCAGCACATAACAAACTTGGTTCAGACAATGCAAGCTGAAACTCGGCCCAAAATTAAAATTGCAGTCTGTGCATGAATAAAACCTATTTTGCAACACAGAGAAACATATCTGAAGGTGTTAGAAGTGTTTTGCATGATTTTTGAAGTTAGAGCCTGAAATGTCAGAAAACAGCGTTTCAGCACATAACAAACTTGGTTCTGGCAATGCAAGCTGAAACTCGGTCCAAAATAAAAATTGCAGTCTGTGCATGAATAAAACCTATTTTGCAACACAGAGAAACATATCTGAAGGTGTTAGAAGTGTTTTGCATGATTTTTGAAGTTAGAGCCTGAAATGTCAGAAAACGGCGTTTCAGCACATAACAAACTTGGTTCAGGCAATGCAAGCTGAAACTCGGCCCAAAATTAAAATTGCAGTCTGTGCATGAATAAAACCTATTTTGCAACACAGAGAAACATATCTGAAGGTGTTAGAAGTGTTTTGCATGATTTTTGAAGTTAGATCCTGAAATGTCAGAAAACAGCGTTTCAGCACTTAACAAACTTGGTTCTGGCAATGCAAGCTGAAACTCTTTCCAAAATCAAAATTGCAGTCTGTGCATGAATAAAACCTATTTTGCAACACAGAGAAACATATCTGAAGGTGTTAGAAGTGTTTTGCATGATTTTTGAAGTTAGAGCCTGAAATGTCAGAAAAAGGCCTTTCAGCACATAACAAACTTGGTTCAGACAATGCAAGCTGAAACTCGGCCCAAAATTAAAATTGCAGTCTGTGCATGAATAAAACCTATTTTGCAACACAGAGAAACATATCTGAAGGTGTTAGAAGTGTTTTGCATGATTTTTGAAGTTAGAGCCTGAAATGTCAGAAAACGCCGTTTCAGCACATAACAAACTTGGTTCAGGCAATGCAAGCTGAAACTCGGCCCAAAATTAAAATTGCAGTCTGTGCATGAATAAAGCCTATTTTGCAACACAGAGAAAGATATCTGAAGGTGTTAGAAGTGTTTTGCATGATTTTTGAAGTTAGAGCCTGAAATGTCAGAAAACAGCGTTTCAGCACATAACAAACTTGGTTCTGGCAATGCAAGCTGAAACTCGGTCAGAAATTAAAATTGCAGTCTGTGCATGAATAAAACCTATTTTGCAACACAGAGAAACATATCTGAAGGTGTTAGAAGTGTTTTGCATGATTTTTGAAGTTAGAGCCTGAAATGTCAGAAAAAGGCCTTTCAGCACATAACAAACTTGGTTCAGACAATGCAAGCTGAAACTCGGCCCAAAATTAAAATTGCAGTCTGTGCATGAATAAAACCTATTTTGCAACACAGAGAAACATATCTGAAGGTGTTAGAAGTGTTTTGCATGATTTTTGAAGTTAGAGCCTGAAATGTCAGAAAACAGCGTTTCAGCACATAACAAACTTGGTTCTGGCAATGCAAGCTGAAACTCGGTCCAAAATAAAAATTGCAGTCTGTGCATGAATAAAACCTATTTTGCAACACAGAGAAACATATCTGAAGGTGTTAGAAGTGTTTTGCATGATTTTTGAAGTTAGAGCCTGAAATGTCAGAAAACGGCGTTTCAGCACATAACAAACTTGGTTCAGGCAATGCAAGCTGAAACTCGGCCCTAAATTAAAATTGCAGTCTGTGCATGAATAAAACCTATTTTGCAACACAGAGAAACATATCTGAAGGTGTTAGAAGTGTTTTGCATGATTTTTGAAGTTGGAGCCTGAAATGTCAGAAAACGGCGTTTCAGCACATAACAAACTTGGTTCAGGCAATGCAAGCTGAAACTCGGTCCAAAATTAAAATTGCAGTGTGTGCATGAATAAAACCTATTTTGCAACACAGAGAAACATATCTGAAGGTGTTAGAAGTGTTTTGCATGATTTTTGAAGTTAGAGCCTGAAATGTCAGAAAACAGCGTTTCAGCACATAACAAACTTGGTTCTGGCAATGCAAGCTGAAACTCGGTCAGAAATTAAAATTGCAGTCTGTGCATGAATAAAACCTATTTTGCAACACAGAGAAACATATCTGAAGGTGTTAGAAGTGTTTTGCATGATTTTTGAAGTTGGAGCCTGAAATGTCAGAAAACGGCGTTTCAGCACATAACAAACTTGGTTCAGGCAATGCAAGCTGAAACTCGGTCCAAAATTAAAATTGCAGTGTGTGCATGAATAAAACCTATTTTGCAACACAGAGAAACATATCTGAAGGTGTTAGAAGTGTTTTGCATGATTTTTGAAGTTAGAGCCTGAAATGTCAGAAAACAGCGTTTCAGCACATAACAAACTTGGTTCTGGCAATGCAAGCTGAAACTCGGTCCAAAATTAAAATTGCAGTGTGTGCATGAATAAAACCTATTTTGCAACACAGAGAAACATATCTGAAGGTGTTAGAAGTGTTTTGCATGATTTTTGAAGTTAGAGCCTGAAATGTCAGAAAACGGCTTTTCAGCACATAACAAACTTGGTTCAGGCAATGCAAGCTGAAACTCGGTCCAAAATTAAAATTGCAGTCTGTGCATGAATGAAACGTATTTTTCAACACACAGAAACATATCTGAAGGTGTTAGAAGTGTTTTGCATGATTTTTTAAATTAGAGTCTGAAATGTCAGAAAACAGCCTTTCAGCGCAGAACAAACTTGGTTCAGGCAATGCAAGCTGAAACTCGGTCCAAAATTAAAATTGCAGTCTGTGCATGAATAAAACCTATTTTGCAACACAGAGAAACATATCTGAAGGTGTTAGAAGTGTTTTGCATGATTTTTGAAGTTAGAGCCTGAAATGTCAGAAAACAGCGTTTCAGCACATAACAAACTTGGTTCTGGCAATGCAAGCTGAAACTCGGTCAGAAATTAAAATTGCAGACTGTGCATGAATAAAACCTATTTTGCAACACAGAGAAACATATCTGAAGGTGTTAGAAGTGTTTTGCATGATTTTTGAAGTTGGAGCCTGAAATGTCAGAAAACGGCGTTTCAGCACATAACAAACTTGGTTCAGGCAATGCAAGCTGAAACTCGGTCCAAAATTAAAATTGCAGTGTGTGCATGAATAAAACCTATTTTGCAACACAGAGAAACATATCTGAAGGTGTTAGAAGTGTTTTGCATGATTTTTGAAGTTAGAGCCTGAAATGTCAGAAAAAGGCCTTTCAGCACATAACAAACTTGGTTCAGACAATGCAAGCTGAAACTCGGCCCAAAATTAAAATTGCAGTCTGTGCATGAATAAAACCTATTTTGCAACACAGAGAAACATATCTGAAGGTGTTAGAAGTGTTTTGCATGATTTTTGAAGTTAGAGCCTGAAATGTCAGAAAACAGCGTTTCAGCACATAACAAACTTGGTTCTGGCAATGCAAGCTGAAACTCGGTCCAAAATAAAAATTGCAGTCTGTGCATGAATAAAACCTATTTTGCAACACAGAGAAACATATCTGAAGGTGTTAGAAGTGTTTTGCATGATTTTTGAAGTTAGAGCCTGAAATGTCAGAAAACAGCGTTTCAGCACATAACAAACTTGGTTCTGGCAATGCAAGCTGAAACTCGGTCCAAAATAAAAATTGCAGTCTGTGCATGAATAAAACCTATTTTGCAACACAGAGAAACATATCTGAAGGTGTTAGAAGTGTTTTGCATGATTTTTGAAGTTAGAGCCTGAAATGTCAGAAAACGGCGTTTCAGCACATAACAAACTTGGTTCAGGCAATGCAAGCTGAAACTCGGCCCAAAATTAAAATTGCAGTCTGTGCATGAATAAAACCTATTTTGCAACACAGAGAAACATATCTGAAGGTGTTAGAAGTGTTTTGCATGATTTTTGAAGTTGGAGCCTGAAATGTCAGAAAACGGCGTTTCAGCACATAACAAACTTGGTTCAGGCAATGCAAGCTGAAACTCGGTCCAAAATTAAAATTGCAGTGTGTGCATGAATAAAACCTATTTTGCAACACAGAGAAACATATCTGAAGGTGTTAGAAGTGTTTTGCATGATTTTTGAAGTTAGAGCCTGAAATGTCAGAAAACGGCGTTTCAGCGCAGAACAAACTTGGTTCAGGCAATGCAAGCTGAAACTCGGTCCAAAATTAAAATTGCAGTCTGTGCATGAATAAAACCTATTTTGCAACACAGAGAAACATATCTGAAGGTGTTAGAAGTGTTTTGCATGATTTTTGAAGTTAGAGCCTGAAATGTCAGAAAACAGCGTTTCAGCACATAACAAACTTGGTTCTGGCAATGCAAGCTGAAACTCGGTCAGAAATTGAAATTGCAGTCTGTGCATGAATAAAACCTATTTTGCAACACAGAGAAACATATCTGAAGGTGTTAGAAGTGTTTTGCATGATTTTTGAAGTTGGAGCCTGAAATGTCAGAAAACGGCGTTTCAGCACATAACAAACTTGGTTCAGGCAATGCAAGCTGAAACTCGGTCCAAAATTAAAATTGCAGTGTGTGCATGAATAAAACCTATTTTGCAACACAGAGAAACATATCTGAAGGTGTTAGAAGTGTTTTGCATGATTTTTGAAGTTAGAGCCTGAAATGTCAGAAAACAGCGTTTCAGCACATAACAAACTTGGTTCTGGCAACGCAAGCTGAAACTCGGTCAGAAATTAAAATTGCAGTCTGTGCATGAATAAAACCTATTTTGCAACACAGAGAAACATATCTGAAGGTGTTAGAAGTGTTTTGCATGATTTTTGAAGTTAGAGCCTGAAATGTCAGAAAACAGCGTTTCAGCACTTAACAAACTTGGTTCTGGCAATGCAAGCTGAAACTCTTTCCAAAATCAAAATTGCAGTCTGTGCATGAATAAAACCTATTTTGCAACACAGAGAAACATATCTGAAGCTGTTAGAAGTGTTTTGCATGATTTTTGAAGTTAGAGCCTGAAATGTCAGAAAACAGCGTTTCAGCACATAACAAACTTGGTTCTGGCAATGCAAGCTGAAACTCGGTCAGAAATTAAAATTGCAGTCTGTGCATGAATAAAACCTATTTTGCAACACAGAGAAACATATCTGAAGGTGTTAGAAGTGTTTTGCATGATTTTTGAAGTTGGAGCCTGAAATGTCAGAAAACGGCGTTTCAGCACATAACAAACTTGGTTCAGGCAATGCAAGCTGAAACTCGGTCCAAAATTAAAATTGCAGTGTGTGCATGAATAAAACCTATTTTGCAACACAGAGAAACATATCTGAAGGTGTTAGAAGTGTTTTGCATGATTTTTGAAGTTAGAGCCTGAAATGTCAGAAAAAGGCCTTTCAGCACATAACAAACTTGGTTCAGACAATGCAAGCTGAAACTCGGCCCAAAATTAAAATTGCAGTCTGTGCATGAATAAAACCTATTTTGCAACACAGAGAAACATATCTGAAGGTGTTAGAAGTGTTTTGCATGATTTTTGAAGTTAGAGCCTGAAATGTCAGAAAACAGCGTTTCAGCACATAACAAACTTGGTTCTGGCAATGCAAGCTGAAACTCGGTCCAAAATAAAAATTGCAGTCTGTGCATGAATAAAACCTATTTTGCAACACAGAGAAACATATCTGAAGGTGTTAGAAGTGTTTTGCATGATTTTTGAAGTTGGAGCCTGAAATGTCAGAAAACGGCGTTTCAGCACATAACAAACTTGGTTCAGGCAATGCAAGCTGAAACTCGGTCCAAAATTAAAATTGCAGTGTGTGCATGAATAAAACCTATTTTGCAACACAGAGAAACATATCTGAAGGTGTTAGAAGTGTTTTGCATGATTTTTGAAGTTAGAGCCTGAAATGTCAGAAAACAGCGTTTCAGCACATAACAAACTTGGTTCTGGCAACGCAAGCTGAAACTCGGTCAGAAATTAAAATTGCAGTCTGTGCATGAATAAAACCTATTTTGCAACACAGAGAAACATATCTGAAGGTGTTAGAAGTGTTTTGCATGATTTTTGAAGTTAGAGCCTGAAATGTCAGAAAACAGCGTTTCAGCACTTAACAAACTTGGTTCTGGCAATGCAAGCTGAAACTCTTTCCAAAATCAAAATTGCAGTCTGTGCATGAATAAAACCTATTTTGCAACACAGAGAAACATATCTGAAGCTGTTAGAAGTGTTTTGCATGATTTTTGAAGTTAGAGCCTGAAATGTCAGAAAACGGCGTTTCAGCACATAACAAACTTGGTTCAGGCAATGCAAGCTGAAACTCGGCCCTAAATTAAAATTGCAGTCTGTGCATGAATAAAACCTATTTTGCAACACAGAGAAACATATCTGAAGGTGTTAGAAGTGTTTTGCATGATTTTTGAAGTTGGAGCCTGAAATGTCAGAAAACGGCGTTTCAGCACATAACAAACTTGGTTCAGGCAATGCAAGCTGAAACTCGGTCCAAAATTAAAATTGCAGTGTGTGCATGAATAAAACCTATTTTGCAACACAGAGAAACATATCTGAAGGTGTTAGAAGTGTTTTGCATGATTTTTGAAGTTAGAGCCTGAAATGTCAGAAAACAGCGTTTCAGCACATAACAAACTTGGTTCTGGCAATGCAAGCTGAAACTCGGTCAGAAATTAAAATTGCAGTCTGTGCATGAATAAAACCTATTTTGCAACACAGAGAAACATATCTGAAGGTGTTAGAAGTGTTTTGCATGATTTTTGAAGTTGGAGCCTGAAATGTCAGAAAACGGCGTTTCAGCACATAACAAACTTGGTTCAGGCAATGCAAGCTGAAACTCGGTCCAAAATTAAAATTGCAGTGTGTGCATGAATAAAACCTATTTTGCAACACAGAGAAACATATCTGAAGGTGTTAGAAGTGTTTTGCATGATTTTTGAAGTTAGAGCCTGAAATGTCAGAAAACAGCGTTTCAGCACATAACAAACTTGGTTCTGGCAATGCAAGCTGAAACTCGGTCCAAAATTAAAATTGCAGTGTGTGCATGAATAAAACCTATTTTGCAACACAGAGAAACATATCTGAAGGTGTTAGAAGTGTTTTGCATGATTTTTGAAGTTAGAGCCTGAAATGTCAGAAAACGGCTTTTCAGCACATAACAAACTTGGTTCAGGCAATGCAAGCTGAAACTCGGTCCAAAATTAAAATTGCAGTCTGTGCATGAATGAAACGTATTTTTCAACACACAGAAACATATCTGAAGGTGTTAGAAGTGTTTTGCATGATTTTTTAAATTAGAGTCTGAAATGTCAGAAAACAGCCTTTCAGCGCAGAACAAACTTGGTTCAGGCAATGCAAGCTGAAACTCGGTCCAAAATTAAAATTGCAGTCTGTGCATGAATAAAACCTATTTTGCAACACAGAGAAACATATCTGAAGGTGTTAGAAGTGTTTTGCATGATTTTTGAAGTTAGAGCCTGAAATGTCAGAAAACAGCGTTTCAGCACATAACAAACTTGGTTCTGGCAATGCAAGCTGAAACTCGGTCAGAAATTAAAATTGCAGACTGTGCATGAATAAAACCTATTTTGCAACACAGAGAAACATATCTGAAGGTGTTAGAAGTGTTTTGCATGATTTTTGAAGTTGGAGCCTGAAATGTCAGAAAACGGCGTTTCAGCACATAACAAACTTGGTTCAGGCAATGCAAGCTGAAACTCGGTCCAAAATTAAAATTGCAGTGTGTGCATGAATAAAACCTATTTTGCAACACAGAGAAACATATCTGAAGGTGTTAGAAGTGTTTTGCATGATTTTTGAAGTTAGAGCCTGAAATGTCAGAAAAAGGCCTTTCAGCACATAACAAACTTGGTTCAGACAATGCAAGCTGAAACTCGGCCCAAAATTAAAATTGCAGTCTGTGCATGAATAAAACCTATTTTGCAACACAGAGAAACATATCTGAAGGTGTTAGAAGTGTTTTGCATGATTTTTGAAGTTAGAGCCTGAAATGTCAGAAAACAGCGTTTCAGCACATAACAAACTTGGTTCTGGCAATGCAAGCTGAAACTCGGTCCAAAATAAAAATTGCAGTCTGTGCATGAATAAAACCTATTTTGCAACACAGAGAAACATATCTGAAGGTGTTAGAAGTGTTTTGCATGATTTTTGAAGTTAGAGCCTGAAATGTCAGAAAACAGCGTTTCAGCACATAACAAACTTGGTTCTGGCAATGCAAGCTGAAACTCGGTCCAAAATAAAAATTGCAGTCTGTGCATGAATAAAACCTATTTTGCAACACAGAGAAACATATCTGAAGGTGTTAGAAGTGTTTTGCATGATTTTTGAAGTTAGAGCCTGAAATGTCAGAAAACGGCGTTTCAGCACATAACAAACTTGGTTCAGGCAATGCAAGCTGAAACTCGGCCCAAAATTAAAATTGCAGTCTGTGCATGAATAAAACCTATTTTGCAACACAGAGAAACATATCTGAAGGTGTTAGAAGTGTTTTGCATGATTTTTGAAGTTGGAGCCTGAAATGTCAGAAAACGGCGTTTCAGCACATAACAAACTTGGTTCAGGCAATGCAAGCTGAAACTCGGTCCAAAATTAAAATTGCAGTGTGTGCATGAATAAAACCTATTTTGCAACACAGAGAAACATATCTGAAGGTGTTAGAAGTGTTTTGCATGATTTTTGAAGTTAGAGCCTGAAATGTCAGAAAACGGCGTTTCAGCGCAGAACAAACTTGGTTCAGGCAATGCAAGCTGAAACTCGGTCCAAAATTAAAATTGCAGTCTGTGCATGAATAAAACCTATTTTGCAACACAGAGAAACATATCTGAAGGTGTTAGAAGTGTTTTGCATGATTTTTGAAGTTAGAGCCTGAAATGTCAGAAAACAGCGTTTCAGCACATAACAAACTTGGTTCTGGCAATGCAAGCTGAAACTCGGTCAGAAATTGAAATTGCAGTCTGTGCATGAATAAAACCTATTTTGCAACACAGAGAAACATATCTGAAGGTGTTAGAAGTGTTTTGCATGATTTTTGAAGTTGGAGCCTGAAATGTCAGAAAACGGCGTTTCAGCACATAACAAACTTGGTTCAGGCAATGCAAGCTGAAACTCGGTCCAAAATTAAAATTGCAGTGTGTGCATGAATAAAACCTATTTTGCAACACAGAGAAACATATCTGAAGGTGTTAGAAGTGTTTTGCATGATTTTTGAAGTTAGAGCCTGAAATGTCAGAAAACAGCGTTTCAGCACATAACAAACTTGGTTCTGGCAACGCAAGCTGAAACTCGGTCAGAAATTAAAATTGCAGTCTGTGCATGAATAAAACCTATTTTGCAACACAGAGAAACATATCTGAAGGTGTTAGAAGTGTTTTGCATGATTTTTGAAGTTAGAGCCTGAAATGTCAGAAAACAGCGTTTCAGCACTTAACAAACTTGGTTCTGGCAATGCAAGCTGAAACTCTTTCCAAAATCAAAATTGCAGTCTGTGCATGAATAAAACCTATTTTGCAACACAGAGAAACATATCTGAAGCTGTTAGAAGTGTTTTGCATGATTTTTGAAGTTAGAGCCTGAAATGTCAGAAAACAGCGTTTCAGCACATAACAAACTTGGTTCTGGCAATGCAAGCTGAAACTCGGTCAGAAATTAAAATTGCAGTCTGTGCATGAATAAAACCTATTTTGCAACACAGAGAAACATATCTGAAGGTGTTAGAAGTGTTTTGCATGATTTTTGAAGTTGGAGCCTGAAATGTCAGAAAACGGCGTTTCAGCACATAACAAACTTGGTTCAGGCAATGCAAGCTGAAACTCGGTCCAAAATTAAAATTGCAGTGTGTGCATGAATAAAACCTATTTTGCAACACAGAGAAACATATCTGAAGGTGTTAGAAGTGTTTTGCATGATTTTTGAAGTTAGAGCCTGAAATGTCAGAAAACAGCGTTTCAGCACATAACAAACTTGGTTCTGGCAATGCAAGCTGAAACTCGGTCCAAAATTAAAATTGCAGTCTGTGCATGAATAAAACCTATTTTGCAACACAGAGAAACATATCTGAAGGTGTTAGAAGTGTTTTGCATGATTTTTGAAGTTAGAGCCTGAAATGTCAGAAAACAGCGTTTCAGCACTTAACAAACTTGGTTCTGGCAATGCAAGCTGAAACTCGGTCCAAAATAAAAATTGCAGTCTGTGCATGAATAAAACCTATTTTGCAACACAGAGAAACATATCTGAAGGTATTAGAAGTGTTTTGCATGATTTTTGAAGTTAGAGCCTGAAATGTCAGAAAACGGCGTTTCAGCACATAACAAACTTGGTTCAGGCAATGCAAGCTGAAACTCGGCCCAAAATTAAAATTGCAGTGTGTGCATGAATAAAACCTATTTTGCAACACAGAGAAACATATCTGAAGGTGTTAGAAGTGTTTTGCATGATTTTTGAAGTTAGAGCCTGAAATGTCAGAAAACAGCGTTTCAGCACATAACAAACTTGGTTCTGGCAATGCAAGCTGAAACTCGGTCCAAAATAAAAATTGCAGTCTGTGCATGAATAAAACCTATTTCGCAACACAGAGAAACATATCTGAAGGTGTTAGAAGTGTTTTGCATGATTTTTGAAGTTAGAGCCTGAAATGTCAGAAAACGGCTTTTCAGCACATAACAAACTTGGTTCAGGCAATGCAAGCTGAAACTCGGCCCAAAATTAAAATTGCAGTCTGTGCATGAATAAACCCTATTTTGCAACACAGAGAAACATATCTGAAGGTGTTAGAAGTGTTTTGCATGATTTTTGAAGTTAGAGCCTGAAATGTCAGAAAACGCCGTTTCAGCACATAACAAACTTGGTTCAGGCAATGCAAGCTGAAACTCGGCCCAAAATTAAAATTGCAGTCTGTGTATGAATAAAGCCTATTTTGCAACACAGAGAAAGATATCTGAAGGTGTTAGAAGTGTTTTGCATGATTTTTGAAGTTAGAGCCTGAAATGTCAGAAAACAGCGTTTCAGCACATAACAAACTTGGTTCTGGCAATGCAAGCTGAAACTCGGTCAGAAATTAAAATTGCAGTCTGTGCATGAATAAAACCTATTTTGCAACACAGAGAAACATATCTGAAGGTGTTAGAAGTGTTTTGCATGACTTTTGAAGTTGGAGCCTGAAATGTCAGAAAACGGCGTTTCAGCACATAACAAACTTGGTTCTGGCAATGCAAGCTGAAAATCGGTCCAAAATAAAAATTGCAGTCTGTGCATGAATAAAACCTATTTTGCAACACAGAGAAACATATCTGAAGGTGTTAGAAGTGTTTTGCATGATTTTTGAAGTTAGAGCCTGAAATGTCAGAAAACAGCGTTTCAGCACATAACAAACTTGGTTCTGGCAATGCAAGCTGAAACTCGGTCAGAAATTAAAATTGCAGTCTGTGCATGAATAAAACCTATTTTGGAACACAGAGAAACATATCTGAAGGTGTTAGAAGTGTTTTGCATGATTTTTGAAGTTAGAGCCTGAAATGTCAGAAAAAGGCCTTTCAGCACATAACAAACTTGGTTCAGACAATGCAAGCTAAAACTCGGCCCAAAATTAAAATTGCAGTCTGTGCATGAATAAAACCTATTTTGCAACACAGAGAAACATATCTGAAGGTGTTAGAAGTGTTTTGCATGATTTTTGAAGTTAGAGCCTGAAATGTCAGAAAACAGCGTTTCAGCACATAACAAACTTGGTTCTGGCAATGCAAGCTGAAACTCGGTCCAAAATAAAAATTGCAGTCTGTGCATGAATAAAACCTATTTTGCAACACAGAGAAACATATCTGAAGGTGTTAGAAGTGTTTTGCATGATTTTTGAAGTTAGAGCCTGAAATGTCAGAAAACGGCGTTTCAGCACATAACAAACTTGGTTCAGGCAATGCAAGCTGAAACTCGGCCCAAAATTAAAATTGCAGTCTGTGCATGAATAAAACCTATTTTGCAACACAGAGAAACATATCTGAAGGTGTTAGAAGTGTTTTGCATGATTTTTGAAGTTAGAGCCTGAAATGTCAGAAAACAGCGTTTCAGCACTTAACAAACTTGGTTCTGGCAATGCAAGCTGAAACTCTTTCCAAAATCAAAATTGCAGTCTGTGCATGAATAAAACCTATTTTGCAACACAGAGAAACATATCTGAAGGTGTTAGAAGTGTTTTGCATGATTTTTGAAGTTAGAGCCTGAAATGTCAGAAAACAGCGTTTCAGCACATAACAAACTTGGTTCTGGCAATGCAAGCTGAAACTCGGTCAGAAATTAAAATTGCAGTCTGTGCATGAATAAAACCTATTTTGCAACACAGAGAAACATATCTGAAGGTGTTAGAAGTGTTTTGCATGATTTTTGAAGTTGGAGCCTGAAATGTCAGAAAACGGCGTTTCAGCACATAACAAACTTGGTTCAGGCAATGCAAGCTGAAACTCGGTCCAAAATTAAAATTGCAGTGTGTGCATGAATACAACCTATTTTGCAACACAGAGAAACATATCTGAAGGTGTTAGAAGTGTTTTGCATGATTTTTGAAGTTAGAGCCTGAAATGTCAGAAAAAGGCCTTTCAGCACATAACAAACTTGGTTCAGACAATGCAAGCTGAAACTCGGCCCAAAATTAAAATTGCAGTCTGTGCATGAATAAAACCTATTTTGCAACACAGAGAAACATATCTGAAGGTGTTAGAAGTGTTTTGCATGATTTTTGAAGTTAGACCCTGAAATGTCAGAAAACAGCGTTTCAGCACATAACAAACTTGGTTCTGGCAATGCAAGCTGAAACTCGGTCCAAAATAAAAATTGCAGTCTGTGCATGAATAAAACCTATTTTGCAACACAGAGAAACATATCTGAAGGTGTTAGAAGTGTTTTGCATGATTTTTGAAGTTAGAGCCTGAAATGTCAGAAAACGGCGTTTCAGCACATAACAAACTTGGTTCAGGCAATGCAAGCTGAAACTCGGCCCAAAATTAAAATTGCAGTCTGTGCATGAATAAAACCTATTTTGCAACACAGAGAAACATATCTGAAGGTGTTAGAAGTGTTTTGCATGATTTTTGAAGTTAGAGCCTGAAATGTCAGAAAACAGCGTTTCAGCACTTAACAAACTTGGTTCTGGCAATGCAAGCTGAAACTCTTTCCAAAATCAAAATTGCAGTCTGTGCATGAATAAAACCTATTTTGCAACACAGAGAAACATATCTGAAGGTGTTAGAAGTGTTTTGCATGATTTTTGAAGTTAGAGCCTGAAATGTCAGAAAAAGGCCTTTCAGCACATAACAAACTTGGTTCAGACAATGCAAGCTGAAACTCGGCCCAAAATTAAAATTGCAGTCTGTGCATGAATAAAACCTATTTTGCAACACAGAGAAACATATCTGAAGGTGTTAGAAGTGTTTTGCATGATTTTTGAAGTTAGAGCCTGAAATGTCAGAAAACGCCGTTTCAGCACATAACAAACTTGGTTCAGGCAATGCAAGCTGAAACTCGGCCCAAAATTAAAATTGCAGTCTGTGCATGAATAAAGCCTATTTTGCAACACAGAGAAAGATATCTGAAGGTGTTAGAAGTGTTTTGCATGATTTTTGAAGTTAGAGCCTGAAATGTCAGAAAACAGCGTTTCAGCACATAACAAACTTGGTTCTGGCAATGCAAGCTGAAACTCGGTCAGAAATTAAAATTGCAGTCTGTGCATGAATAAAACCTATTTTGCAACACAGAGAAACATATCTGAAGGTGTTAGAAGTGTTTTGCATGATTTTTGAAGTTAGAGCCTGAAATGTCAGAAAAAGGCCTTTCAGCACATAACAAACTTGGTTCAGACAATGCAAGCTGAAACTCGGCCCAAAATTAAAATTGCAGTCTGTGCATGAATAAAACCTATTTTGCAACACAGAGAAACATATCTGAAGGTGTTAGAAGTGTTTTGCATGATTTTTGAAGTTAGAGCCTGAAATGTCAGAAAACAGCGTTTCAGCACATAACAAACTTGGTTCTGGCAATGCAAGCTGAAACTCGGTCCAAAATAAAAATTGCAGTCTGTGCATGAATAAAACCTATTTTGCAACACAGAGAAACATATCTGAAGGTGTTAGAAGTGTTTTGCATGATTTTTGAAGTTAGAGCCTGAAATGTCAGAAAACGGCGTTTCAGCACATAACAAACTTGGTTCAGGCAATGCAAGCTGAAACTCGGCCCAAAATTAAAATTGCAGTCTGTGCATGAATAAAACCTATTTTGCAACACAGAGAAACATATCTGAAGGTGTTAGAAGTGTTTTGCATGATTTTTGAAGTTGGAGCCTGAAATGTCAGAAAACGGCGTTTCAGCACATAACAAACTTGGTTCAGGCAATGCAAGCTGAAACTCGGTCCAAAATTAAAATTGCAGTGTGTGCATGAATAAAACCTATTTTGCAACACAGAGAAACATATCTGAAGGTGTTAGAAGTGTTTTGCATGATTTTTGAAGTTAGAGCCTGAAATGTCAGAAAACAGCGTTTCAGCACATAACAAACTTGGTTCTGGCAATGCAAGCTGAAACTCGGTCAGAAATTAAAATTGCAGTCTGTGCATGAATAAAACCTATTTTGCAACACAGAGAAAGATATCTGAAGGTGTTAGAAGTGTTTTGCATGATTTTTGAAGTTGGAGCCTGAAATGTCAGAAAACGGCGTTTCAGCACATAACAAACTTGGTTCAGGCAATGCAAGCTGAAACTCGGTCCAAAATTAAAATTGCAGTGTGTGCATGAATAAAACCTATTTTGCAACACAGAGAAACATATCTGAAGGTGTTAGAAGTGTTTTGCATGATTTTTGAAGTTAGAGCCTGAAATGTCAGAAAACAGCGTTTCAGCACATAACAAACTTGGTTCTGGCAATGCAAGCTGAAACTCGGTCCAAAATTAAAATTGCAGTGTGTGCATGAATAAAACCTATTTTGCAACACAGAGAAACATATCTGAAGGTGTTAGAAGTGTTTTGCATGATTTTTGAAGTTAGAGCCTGAAATGTCAGAAAACGGCTTTTCAGCACATAACAAACTTGGTTCAGGCAATGCAAGCTGAAACTCGGTCCAAAATTAAAATTGCAGTCTGTGCATGAATGAAACGTATTTTTCAACACACAGAAACATATCTGAAGGTGTTAGAAGTGTTTTGCATGATTTTTTAAATTAGAGTCTGAAATGTCAGAAAACAGCCTTTCAGCGCAGAACAAACTTGGTTCAGGCAATGCAAGCTGAAACTCGGTCCAAAATTAAAATTGCAGTCTGTGCATGAATAAAACCTATTTTGCAACACAGAGAAACATATCTGAAGGTGTTAGAAGTGTTTTGCATGATTTTTGAAGTTAGAGCCTGAAATGTCAGAAAACAGCGTTTCAGCACATAACAAACTTGGTTCTGGCAATGCAAGCTGAAACTCGGTCAGAAATTGAAATTGCAGTCTGTGCATGAATAAAACCTATTTTGCAACACAGAGAAACATATCTGAAGGTGTTAGAAGTGTTTTGCATGATTTTTGAAGTTGGAGCCTGAAATGTCAGAAAACGGCGTTTCAGCACATAACAAACTTGGTTCAGGCAATGCAAGCTGAAACTCGGTCCAAAATTAAAATTGCAGTGTGTGCATGAATAAAACCTATTTTGCAACACAGAGAAACATATCTGAAGGTGTTAGAAGTGTTTTGCATGATTTTTGAAGTTAGAGCCTGAAATGTCAGAAAACAGCGTTTCAGCACATAACAAACTTGGTTCTGGCAACGCAAGCTGAAACTCGGTCAGAAATTAAAATTGCAGTCTGTACATGAATAAAACCTATTTTGCAACACAGAGAAACATATCTGAAGGTGTTAGAAGTGTTTTGCATGATTTTTGAAGTTAGAGCCTGAAATGTCAGAAAACAGCGTTTCAGCACTTAACAAACTTGGTTCTGGCAATGCAAGCTGAAACTCTTTCCAAAATCAAAATTGCAGTCTGTGCATGAATAAAACCTATTTTGCAACACAGAGAAACATATCTGAAGCTGTTAGAAGTGTTTTGCATGATTTTTGAAGTTAGAGCCTGAAATGTCAGAAAACAGCGTTTCAGCACATAACAAACTTGGTTCTGGCAATGCAAGCTGAAACTCGGTCAGAAATTAAAATTGCAGTGTGTGCATGAATAAAACCTATTTTGCAACACAGAGAAACATATCTGAAGGTGTTAGAAGTGTTTTGCATGATTTTTGAAGTTAGAGCCTGAAATGTCAGAAAAAGGCCTTTCAGCACATAACAAACTTGGTTCAGACAATGCAAGCTGAAACTCGGCCCAAAATTAAAATTGCAGTCTGTGCATGAATAAAACCTATTTTGCAACACAGAGAAACATATCTGAAGGTGTTAGAAGTGTTTTGCATGATTTTTGAAGTTAGAGCCTGAAATGTCAGAAAACAGCGTTTCAGCACATAACAAACTTGGTTCTGGCAATGCAAGCTGAAACTCGGTCCAAAATAAAAATTGCAGTCTGTGCATGAATAAAACCTATTTTGCAACACAGAGAAACATATCTGAAGGTGTTAGAAGTGTTTTGCATGATTTTTGAAGTTAGAGCCTGAAATGTCAGAAAACGCCGTTTCAGCACATAACAAACTTGGTTCAGGCAATGCAAGCTGAAACTCGGCCCAAAATTAAAATTGCAGTCTGTGCATGAATAAAACCTATTTTGCAACACAGAGAAACATATCTGAAGGTGTTAGAAGTGTTTTGCATGATTTTTGAAGTTAGAGCCTGAAATGTCAGAAAACAGCGTTTCAGCACTTAACAAACTTGGTTCTGGCAATGCAAGCTGAAACTCTTTCCAAAATCAAAATTGCAGTCTGTGCATGAATAAAACCTATTTTGCAACACAGAGAAACATATCTGAAGGTGTTAGAAGTGTTTTGCATGATTTTTGAAGTTAGAGCCTGAAATGTCAGAAAAAGGCCTTTCAGCACATAACAAATTTGGTTCAGACAATGCAAGCTGAAACTCGGTCCAAAATTAAAATTGCAGTGTGTGCATGAATAAAACCTATTTTGCAACACAGAGAAACATATCTGAAGGTGTTAGAAGTGTTTTGCATGATTTTTGAAGTTAGAGCCTGAAATGTCAGAAAACAGCGTTTCAGCACATAACAAACTTGGTTCTGGCAATGCAAGCTGAAAATCGGTCCAAAATAAAAATTGCAGTCTGTGCATGAATAAAACCTATTTTGCAACACAGAGAAACATATCTGAAGGTGTTAGAAGTGTTTTGCATGATTTTTGAAGTTAGAGCCTGAAATGTCAGAAAACAGCGTTTCAGCACATAACAAACTTGGTTCTGGCAATGCAAGCTGAAACTCGGTCAGAAATTAAAATTGCAGTCTGTGCATGAATAAAACCTATTTTGCAACACAGAGAAACATATCTGAAGGTGTTAGAAGTGTTTTGCATGATTTTTGAAGTTAGAGCCTGAAATGTCAGAAAAAGGCCTTTCAGCACATAACAAACTTGGTTCAGACAATGCAAGCTGAAACTCGGCCCAAAATTAAAATTGCAGTCTGTGCATGAATAAAACCTATTTTGCAACACAGAGAAACATATCTGAAGGTGTTAGAAGTGTTTTGCATGATTTTTGAAGTTACAGCCTGAAATGTCAGAAAACAGCGTTTCAGCACATAACAAACTTGGTTCTGGCAATGCAAGCTGAAACTCGGTCCAAAATTAAAATTGCAGTCTGTGCATGAATAAAACCTATTTTGCAACACAGAGAAACATATCTGAAGGTGTTAGAAGTGTTTTGCATGATTTTTGAAGTTAGAGCCTGAAATGTCAGAAAACAGCGTTTCAGCACTTAACAAACTTGGTTCTGGCAATGCAAGCTGAAACTCGGTCCAAAATAAAAATTGCAGTCTGTGCATGAATAAAACCTATTTTGCAACACAGAGAAACATATCTGAAGGTGTTAGAAGTGTTTTGCATGATTTTTGAAGTTAGAGCCTGAAATGTCAGAAAACGGCGTTTCAGCACATAACAAACTTGGTTCAGGCAATGCAAGCTGAAACTCGGCCCAAAATTAAAATTGCAGTCTGTGCATGAATAAAACCTATTTTGCAACACAGAGAAACATATCTGAAGGTGTTAGAAGTGTTTTGCATGATTTTTGAAGTTGGAGCCTGAAATGTCAGAAAACGGCGTTTCAGCACATAACAAACTTGGTTCAGGCAATGCAAGCTGAAACTCGGTCCAAAATTAAAATTGCAGTGTGTGCATGAATAAAACCTATTTTGCAACACAGAGAAACATATCTGAAGGTGTTAGAAGTGTTTTGCATGATTTTTGAAGTTAGAGCCTGAAATGTCAGAAAACGGCGTTTCAGCACATAACAAACTTGGTTCTGGCAATGCAAGCTGAAACTCGGTCAGAAATTAAAATTGCAGTCTGTGCATGAATAAAACCTATTTTGCAACACAGAGAAACATATCTGAAGGTGTTAGAAGTGTTTTGCATGATTTTTGAAGTTAGAGCCTGAAATGTCAGAAAACGGCGTTTCAGCACATAACAAACTTGGTTCAGGCAATGCAAGCTGAAACTCGGTCCAAAATTAAAATTGCAGTGTGTGCATGAATAAAACCTATTTTGCAACACAGAGAAACATATCTGAAGGTGTTAGAAGTGTTTTGCATGATTTTTGAAGTTAGAGCCTGAAATGTCAGAAAACAGCGTTTCAGCACATAACAAACTTGGTTCTGGCAATGCAAGCTGAAACTCGGTCCAAAATAAAAATTGCAGTCTGTGCATGAATAAAACCTATTTTGCAACACAGAGAAACATATCTGAAGGTGTTAGAAGTGTTTTGCATGATTTTTGAAGTTAGAGCCTGAAATGTCAGAAAACGCCGTTTCAGCACATAACAAACTTGGTTCAGGCAATGCAAGCTGAAACTCGGCCCAAAATTAAAATTGCAGTCTGTGCATGAATAAAACCTATTTTGCAACACAGAGAAACATATCTGAAGGTGTTAGAAGTGTTTTGCATGATTTTTGAAGTTAGAGCCTGAAATGTCAGAAAACAGCGTTTCAGCACTTAACAAACTTGGTTCTGGCAATGCAAGCTGAAACTCTTTCCAAAATCAAAATTGCAGTCTGTGCATGAATAAAACCTATTTTGCAACACAGAGAAACATATCTGAAGGTGTTAGAAGTGTTTTGCATGATTTTTGAAGTTAGAGCCTGAAATGTCAGAAAAAGGCCTTTCAGCACATAACAAACTTGGTTCAGACAATGCAAGCTGAAACTCGGCCCAAAATTAAAATTGCAGTCTGTGCATGAATAAAACCTATTTTGCAACACAGAGAAACATATCTGAAGGTGTTAGAAGTGTTTTGCATGATTTTTGAAGTTGGAGCCTGAAATGTCAGAAAACGGCGTTTCAGCACATAACAAACTTGGTTCAGGCAATGCAAGCTGAAACTCGGTCCAAAATTAAAATTGCAGTGTGTGCATGAATAAAACCTATTTTGCAACACAGAGAAACATATCTGAAGGTGTTAGAAGTGTTTTGCATGATTTTTGAAGTTAGAGCCTGAAATGTCAGAAAACAGCGTTTCAGCACATAACAAACTTGGTTCTGGCAATGCAAGCTGAAACTCGGTCCAAAATTAAAATTGCAGTGTGTGCATGAATAAAACCTATTTTGCAACACAGAGAAACATATCTGAAGGTGTTAGAAGTGTTTTGCATGATTTTTGAAGTTAGAGCCTGAAATGTCAGAAAACGGCTTTTCAGCACATAACAAACTTGGTTCAGGCAATGCAAGCTGAAACTCGGTCCAAAATTAAAATTGCAGTCTGTGCATGAATGAAACGTATTTTTCAACACACAGAAACATATCTGAAGGTGTTAGAAGTGTTTTGCATGATTTTTTAAATTAGAGTCTGAAATGTCAGAAAACAGCCTTTCAGCGCAGAACAAACTTGGTTCAGGCAATGCAAGCTGAAACTCGGTCCAAAATTAAAATTGCAGTCTGTGCATGAATAAAACCTATTTTGCAACACAGAGAAACATATCTGAAGGTGTTAGAAGTGTTTTGCATGATTTTTGAAGTTAGAGCCTGAAATGTCAGAAAACAGCGTTTCAGCACATAACAAACTTGGTTCTGGCAATGCAAGCTGAAACTCGGTCAGAAATTGAAATTGCAGTCTGTGCATGAATAAAACCTATTTTGCAACACAGAGAAACATATCTGAAGGTGTTAGAAGTGTTTTGCATGATTTTTGAAGTTGGAGCCTGAAATGTCAGAAAACGGCGTTTCAGCACATAACAAACTTGGTTCAGGCAATGCAAGCTGAAACTCGGTCCAAAATTAAAATTGCAGTGTGTGCATGAATAAAACCTATTTTGCAACACAGAGAAACATATCTGAAGGTGTTAGAAGTGTTTTGCATGATTTTTGAAGTTAGAGCCTGAAATGTCAGAAAACAGCGTTTCAGCACATAACAAACTTGGTTCTGGCAACGCAAGCTGAAACTCGGTCAGAAATTAAAATTGCAGTCTGTACATGAATAAAACCTATTTTGCAACACAGAGAAACATATCTGAAGGTGTTAGAAGTGTTTTGCATGATTTTTGAAGTTAGAGCCTGAAATGTCAGAAAACAGCGTTTCAGCACTTAACAAACTTGGTTCTGGCAATGCAAGCTGAAACTCTTTCCAAAATCAAAATTGCAGTCTGTGCATGAATAAAACCTATTTTGCAACACAGAGAAACATATCTGAAGCTGTTAGAAGTGTTTTGCATGATTTTTGAAGTTAGAGCCTGAAATGTCAGAAAACAGCGTTTCAGCACATAACAAACTTGGTTCTGGCAATGCAAGCTGAAACTCGGTCAGAAATTAAAATTGCAGTGTGTGCATGAATAAAACCTATTTTGCAACACAGAGAAACATATCTGAAGGTGTTAGAAGTGTTTTGCATGATTTTTGAAGTTAGAGCCTGAAATGTCAGAAAAAGGCCTTTCAGCACATAACAAACTTGGTTCAGACAATGCAAGCTGAAACTCGGCCCAAAATTAAAATTGCAGTCTGTGCATGAATAAAACCTATTTTGCAACACAGAGAAACATATCTGAAGGTGTTAGAAGTGTTTTGCATGATTTTTGAAGTTAGAGCCTGAAATGTCAGAAAAAGGCCTTTCAGCACATAACAAACTTGGTTCAGACAATGCAAGCTGAAACTCGGTCCAAAATTAAAATTGCAGTGTGTGCATGAATAAAACCTATTTTGCAACACAGAGAAACATATCTGAAGGTGTTAGAAGTGTTTTGCATGATTTTTGAAGTTAGAGCCTGAAATGTCAGAAAACAGCGTTTCAGCACATAACAAACTTGGTTCTGGCAATGCAAGCTGAAAATCGGTCCAAAATTAAAATTGCAGTCTGTGCATGAATAAAACCTATTTTGCAACACAGAGAAACATATCTGAAGGTGTTAGAAGTGTTTTGCATGATTTTTGAAGTTAGAGCCTGAAATGTCAGAAAAAGGCCTTTCAGCACATAACAAACTTGGTTCAGACAATGCAAGCTGAAACTCGGCCCAAAATTAAAATTGCAGTCTGTGCATGAATAAAACCTATTTTGCAACACAGAGAAACATATCTGAAGGTGTTAGAAGTGTTTTGCATGATTTTTGAAGTTACAGCCTGAAATGTCAGAAAACAGCGTTTCAGCACATAACAAACTTGGTTCTGGCAATGCAAGCTGAAACTCGGTCCAAAATTAAAATTGCAGTCTGTGCATGAATAAAACCTATTTTGCAACACAGAGAAACATATCTGAAGGTGTTAGAAGTGTTTTGCATGATTTTTGAAGTTAGAGCCTGAAATGTCAGAAAACAGCGTTTCAGCACTTAACAAACTTGGTTCTGGCAATGCAAGCTGAAACTCGGTCCAAAATAAAAATTGCAGTCTGTGCATGAATAAAACCTATTTTGCAACACAGAGAAACATATCTGAAGGTGTTAGAAGTGTTTTGCATGATTTTTGAAGTTAGAGCCTGAAATGTCAGAAAACGGCGTTTCAGCACATAACAAACTTGGTTCAGGCAATGCAAGCTGAAACTCGGCCCAAAATTAAAATTGCAGTCTGTGCATGAATAAAACCTATTTTGCAACACAGAGAAACATATCTGAAGGTGTTAGAAGTGTTTTGCATGATTTTTGAAGTTGGAGCCTGAAATGTCAGAAAACGGCGTTTCAGCACATAACAAACTTGGTTCAGGCAATGCAAGCTGAAACTCGGTCCAAAATTAAAATTGCAGTGTGTGCATGAATAAAACCTATTTTGCAACACAGAGAAACATATCTGAAGGTGTTAGAAGTGTTTTGCATGATTTTTGAAGTTAGAGCCTGAAATGTCAGAAAACAGCGTTTCAGCACATAACAAACTTGGTTCTGGCAATGCAAGCTGAAACTCGGTCAGAAATTAAAATTGCAGTCTGTGCATGAATAAAACCTATTTTGCAACACAGAGAAACATATCTGAAGGTGTTAGAAGTGTTTTGCATGATTTTTGAAGTTAGAGCCTGAAATGTCAGAAAACGGCGTTTCAGCACATAACAAACTTGGTTCAGGCAATGCAAGCTGAAACTCGGTCCAAAATTAAAATTGCAGTGTGTGCATGAATAAAACCTATTTTGCAACACAGAGAAACATATCTGAAGGTGTTAGAAGTGTTTTGCATGATTTTTGAAGTTAGAGCCTGAAATGTCAGAAAACAGCGTTTCAGCACATAACAAACTTGGTTCTGGCAATGCAAGCTGAAACTCGGTCCAAAATAAAAATTGCAGTCTGTGCATGAATAAAACCTATTTTGCAACACAGAGAAACATATCTGAAGGTGTTAGAAGTGTTTTGCATGATTTTTGAAGTTAGAGCCTGAAATGTCAGAAAACGCCGTTTCAGCACATAACAAACTTGGTTCAGGCAATGCAAGCTGAAACTCGGCCCAAAATTAAAATTGCAGTCTGTGCATGAATAAAACCTATTTTGCAACACAGAGAAACATATCTGAAGGTGTTAGAAGTGTTTTGCATGATTTTTGAAGTTAGAGCCTGAAATGTCAGAAAACAGCGTTTCAGCACTTAACAAACTTGGTTCTGGCAATGCAAGCTGAAACTCTTTCCAAAATCAAAATTGCAGTCTGTGCATGAATAAAACCTATTTTGCAACACAGAGAAACATATCTGAAGGTGTTAGAAGTGTTTTGCATGATTTTTGAAGTTAGAGCCTGAAATGTCAGAAAAAGGCCTTTCAGCACATAACAAACTTGGTTCAGACAATGCAAGCTGAAACTCGGCCCAAAATTAAAATTGCAGTCTGTGCATGAATAAAACCTATTTTGCAACACAGAGAAACATATCTGAAGGTGTTAGAAGTGTTTTGCATGATTTTTGAAGTTGGAGCCTGAAATGTCAGAAAACGGCGTTTCAGCACATAACAAACTTGGTTCAGGCAATGCAAGCTGAAACTCGGTCCAAAATTAAAATTGCAGTGTGTGCATGAATAAAACCTATTTTGCAACACAGAGAAACATATCTGAAGGTGTTAGAAGTGTTTTGCATGATTTTTGAAGTTGGAGCCTGAAATGTCAGAAAACGGCGTTTCAGCACATAACAAACTTGGTTCAGGCAATGCAAGCTGAAACTCGGTCCAAAATTAAAATTGCAGTGTGTGCATGAATAAAACCTATTTTGCAACACAGAGAAACAAATCTGAAGGTGTTAGAAGTGTTTTGCATGATTTTTGAAGTTAGAGCCTGAAATGTCAGAAAACAGCGTTTCAGCACATAACAAACTTGGTTCTGGCAATGCAAGCTGAAACTCGGTCAGAAATTAAAATTGCAGTCTGTGCATGAATAAAACCTATTTTGCAACACAGAGAAAGATATCTGAAGGTGTTAGAAGTGTTTTGCATGATTTTTGAAGTTGGAGCCTGAAATGTCAGAAAACGGCGTTTCAGCACATAACAAACTTGGTTCAGGCAATGCAAGCTGAAACTCGGTCCAAAATTAAAATTGCAGTGTGTGCATGAATAAAACCTATTTTGCAACACAGAGAAACATATCTGAAGGTGTTAGAAGTGTTTTGCATGATTTTTGAAGTTAGAGCCTGAAATGTCAGAAAACAGCGTTTCAGCACATAACAAACTTGGTTCTGGCAATGCAAGCTGAAACTCGGTCCAAAATAAAAATTGCAGTCTGTGCATGAATAAAACCTATTTTGCAACACAGAGAAACATATCTGAAGGTGTTAGAAGTGTTTTGCATGATTTTTGAAGTTAGAGCCTGAAATGTCAGAAAACGGCTTTTCAGCACATAACAAACTTGGTTCAGGCAATGCAAGCTGAAACTCGGTCCAAAATTAAAATTGCAGTCTGTGCATGAATGAAACGTATTTTTCAACACACAGAAACATATCTGAAGGTGTTAGAAGTGTTTTGCATGATTTTTGAAGTTAGAGCCTGAAATGTCAGAAAAAGGCCTTTCAGCACATAACAAACTTGGTTCAGACAATGCAAGCTGAAACTCGGCCCAAAATTAAAATTGCAGTCTGTGCATGAATAAAACCTATTTTGCAACACAGAGAAACATATCTGAAGGTGTTAGAAGTGTTTTGCATGATTTTTGAAGTTAGAGCCTGAAATGTCAGAAAACAGCGTTTCAGCACATAACAAACTTGGTTCTGGCAATGCAAGCTGAAACTCGGTCCAAAATAAAAATTGCAGTCTGTGCATGAATAAAACCTATTTTGCAACACAGAGAAACATATCTGAAGGTGTTAGAAGTGTTTTGCATGATTTTTGAAGTTAGAGCCTGAAATGTCAGAAAACGCCGTTTCAGCACATAACAAACTTGGTTCAGGCAATGCAAGCTGAAACTCGGCCCAAAATTAAAATTGCAGTCTGTGCATGAATAAAACCTATTTTGCAACACAGAGAAACATATCTGAAGGTGTTAGAAGTGTTTTGCATGATTTTTGAAGTTAGAGCCTGAAATGTCAGAAAACAGCGTTTCAGCACTTAACAAACTTGGTTCTGGCAATGCAAGCTGAAACTCTTTCCAAAATCAAAATTGCAGTCTGTGCATGAATAAAACCTATTTTGCAACACAGAGAAACATATCTGAAGGTGTTAGAAGTGTTTTGCATGATTTTTGAAGTTAGAGCCTGAAATGTCAGAAAAAGGCCTTTCAGCACATAACAAACTTGGTTCAGACAATGCAAGCTGAAACTCGGTCCAAAATTAAAATTGCAGTGTGTGCATGAATAAAACCTATTTTGCAACACAGAGAAACATATCTGAAGGTGTTAGAAGTGTTTTGCATGATTTTTGAAGTTAGAGCCTGAAATGTCAGAAAACAGCGTTTCAGCACATAACAAACTTGGTTCTGGCAATGCAAGCTGAAAATCGGTCCAAAATAAAAATTGCAGTCTGTGCATGAATAAAACCTATTTTGCAACACAGAGAAACATATCTGAAGGTGTTAGAAGTGTTTTGCATGATTTTTGAAGTTAGAGCCTGAAATGTCAGAAAAAGGCCTTTCAGCACATAACAAACTTGGTTCAGACAATGCAAGCTGAAACTCGGTCCAAAATTAAAATTGCAGTGTGTGCATGAATAAAACCTATTTTGCAACACAGAGAAACATATCTGAAGGTGTTAGAAGTGTTTTGCATGATTTTTGAAGTTAGAGCCTGAAATGTCAGAAAACAGCGTTTCAGCACATAACAAACTTGGTTCTGGCAATGCAAGCTGAAAATCGGTCCAAAATAAAAATTGCAGTCTGTGCATGAATAAAACCTATTTTGCAACACAGAGAAACATATCTGAAGGTGTTAGAAGTGTTTTGCATGATTTTTGAAGTTAGAGCCTGAAATGTCAGAAAACGTACTCGGTTACTTTCGTAACCTCGGTTCCCTGAGATACGGGAACGAGTACTGCGTCGTTAAGACGCTTATGGGAAAAAGCTCCTTTTTCTCCTGAGACTGAAGTATTTCAATAACGCAGTGTAACTGCACGACCATTGGTTTGTGCAGTGAGATGAAAACAAACCAATGGCTCGGCAGCGGAGCTGCACGAGCCTGTGGCAATGATTCGCGCCCGAACGCGCCAAAAGGGGCGGAGAATTCGGCTATATAAGCGTGCATTTTGCCACAGGATCTCAGGTTCTTCGACTGAAGCGACGACTGAGTCGTGCAGCTACTTAGCAACGGCAAGCAACGCAGTACTCGTTCCCGTATCTCAGGGAACCGAGGTTACGAAAGTAACCGAGTACGTTCCCTGTCGATACTACACTCGTACTGCGTCGTTAAGACGCTTATGGGGAACCAGTACAATCCCGCCGTTGCTAAGGTAGAGGAACGACTGTATGGCCCTAGCACAGGATGGGCTAGTAGGAGCCAATTTGCTCAATAGGATAACCTAATGAACATTCCGTTCCAAGGAAAAACGATACACTTGGAAACTCCCAGAGGCCAAGTGCATACATAGCAATACTGGTAACAGAATTCCTCATGCAGAAAGGACCCTAGTCTGCAAGACAGGGACATCTAGATTATAAAACCTAGCAAATGTGGACGGTGAGGCCCAGCCTGCCGCCGCACATATTTCTGCAATGGATACTCCGCTGGACCGGGCCCATGACGAGGCGACGCCTCTAGTCGAATGGGCTCTTACCCCCATGGGACATGGCAGACCCAAGGAAGAGTAAGCCAGCATTATAGCTTCCACTATCCACTTGGATAGTCTATGTTTTGTGACCGATAACCCTTTGTTGCGGCCTCCAAAACACACAAAGAGCTGTTCTGACTTCCTAAAAGAAGCCGAACGCTCCAAATAACACCTCAATGCTCTCACGGGGCAGAGGGGATTAAAGCCTTGGTCTTGCTCCGAGGGGGGAAGTGCCAAGAGAGAGATAACCTGGTCTCTAAACGGTGTTGAGAGACTCTTAGGTACATAGCCGCATCTCGGCTTTAGGATGACTTTAGAGTCATTTGGCCCGAATTCTAGGCATACAGGATTTATGGATAGAGCCTGTAGGTCGCCCATACGCTTGACTGATGCCAATGCTAGTAGCAGGGCAGTTTTTAGCGTTAGAGGTCGAAGGTCAACAGACTGCAGCGGCTCAAATGGAGGGCTCTTCAGAGCTCTCAGCACTGTGGGTAGGTCCCAAGTAGGAACTGTGACGGGGCGAGGAGGGTTGAGCCTTCTCGACCCCTTCAGAAAGCGAACGATCAGATCGTTCTTTCCCACAGACTGACCGTCCATAGGGACATGAAATGCCGCTATGGCCGCCACATAAACCCTGAGCGTGGAGGGAGAGCGTCCCTTGTCCAACAGCTCCTGAAGAAATGACAAAATCAATGATATGTCACACAAACTCGGGTCTGCACCGTGGGTGGAACACCAGGCGGAAAAGACAGACCACTTGAGTCCATAGAGTCGCCTGGTAGAGGGTGCTCTGGCCTCAGAAATAGTATTTAAAACGGTCTCGGGGAGATCTAAAGGCTCCCGTCGAGAGACCAGACGTGCAGCGCCCACAGTTCCGGTTGGGGGTGCCAAAGCGTTTTGTTCGCCTGCGTTAAGAGATCTCGTCTCAACGGAACAGGCCACGGTGCTGATGACAGCAGCCGGTGGAGATCTGGGAACCAATGTTGGTTCTGCCAGAAGGGGGCCACTAGCAGGATTTTGAGTCTCTGTTCCCTGACCCGCCTGACTACGTGTGGTATCAGGGCGATCGGGGGAAAAGCATATAACAGGAGATTGGGCCAGTCGTGGGCCAATGCATCCTGCTCCTTTGAAAAATAAATTGGGCAGTGACAATTGTCTTTTGAGGCGAACAGGTCTACCTGAGCCTTGCCAAAGACTGCCCATATTTCCTGAATCGTCTGGGGATGAAGCATCCATTCGTCTGAGGAGACGTTGCTCCGAGACAGCATGTCTGCTCCTTGATTCAGCCTGCCAGGCACATGAGTTGCTCTGAGCGAGCGAAAGTTGAGCTGAGCCCATCGCAAGAGACGTTCCACTAATGTGAAAAGGCGTCTCGACGAAAGACCTCCCTGGTGATTTATGTACGATACCACCGTCATGTTGTCCGAGCGGACTAAGACGTGGTGTCCCTTTAAGACTGGCAGAAGTGTATGGAGGCCTAAACACACTGCTAGCATTTCTAGGCAGTTGATGTGAAGGCGTTTTTCGGCTTCTGACCACTGGCCGAATGCCGGCTGGCCATCGCACAGAGCTCCCCAACCTGAGTTGGACGCATCTGTCGAGACCATCTTCCTTCTGCACGCCATGTCCAGGGGAACGCCCTGTTCCATCCAAGAAAAATTCTTCCAAGGAGTCAGCGCTGTGACACAGGTCTGATCTACCCTGATGCGCAGGCGTCCTAGACGCCAGGCCTGAGGCGGAACTTTCGGTTTCAACCAGTACTGCAGAGGGCGCATTTGAAGTAGGCCCAGCTGGAGTACTGGAGATGCTGAAGCCATAAGACCCAGCATCTTCTGAAAAGCTTTGAGAGGGCGAAGGGCTCCGATTTTGAAGGAGGCCGCGAGCTTTCGGATGGCTTGAGCTCGCTGCGGCGCAACCATTGCCTTCATTTGAATGGAGTCGAAAACTGCTCCCAGGAACGCAATACGTTGGCTGGGAGACAGAGTGCTCTTGGCAAAATTGACCCTGAGTCCTAGGCATTGCAAGTGGCTGAGGATCACGGATCTGTGATGTATTAGCTCGTTCTCTGACTGGGCCAGGATGAGCCAGTCGTCGAGGTAGTTCAAGACGCGGATTCCCTTCTGCCTCAGGGGGGAAAGAGCCGCGTCCATGCACTTCGTAAATGTGCGAGGAGCTAGAGACAGTCCGAACGGAAGGACTGTATATTGATAGGCCGCTCCCTCGAAGGCAAATCTCAAGAATTGCCTGTGGTGGGGGGCAATCTGGATGTGAAAGTATGCATCTTTCAGATCCAGCGAGCAAAACCAGTCCTTTGTGCGTATGTGCGAAAGGATCTGTTTTAGCGTGAGCATTTTGAATGGCCGTCTCATGAGGGCGCAATTCAAACGCCTGAGGTCGAGGATGGGCCTCAGACCGCCATCCTTTTTTGGGACGAGGAAGTAGCGGCTGTAAAAGCCTGACTCGCTCTGTGCTGGGGGAACCGTTTCCACGGCACCTTTTGCCAGCAGATTCCTCACCTCTGTACGCAAAACCTCTATGTTTTTGCTGTGAACTGAGGTGGAGACCACTCCGCGAAAGCGGGGTGGTCTTCGAGCGAACTGCAGTGTATAACCTCGTTCTATTATGCCCATAACCCATTTCGACACCCCGGGGATGGCTTTCCAAGCCTCGGCCCGTGTGCTGAGGGGTTGCATTGGTTTGAGCGGTTGGGTGCCGCTTAACAACTCTGGAAGAGGAAATTTGCTCTCTTTTTGAAAATGTTTGTTTTTTATTTTTTTTTTTCCGCTATCACAGCGGTAAGCTGTAAGGGCGCTGACAGAAAGGGCCCGTGAGTTACAGCCAGTTTGTTTGGAAACATGCAGCGCTCTGAACCCGGAACAGAACGGGGTGTTTGGAGGCTGAAGAGAGACATCTTGGGGGCTGGTCCGGCTCTGGCGAGACTTGACCCTTTCCTCTTCCTGTTTTTTAAATCAGGAAGACGCTGGAGGCGCCTGTTCCAACACGACCTTGGGTCGGGGTCCCTGACGTCTAGGGAAAGGGTAGCGTCTGGCCGAGCGGGAGCGATGACGTGGCTCCACCTGGGGGGCTGGCTGAGCAGCTGGCGGGGCGGTCTTTGCAGGCTGCTGAGTCGGCGCCGGTTTGGGGCGACTAGGAGCCGTTGCAGAGCTTGTGCGCTTTGGCAGGAAGTGTCGCATAGCCTGGGACGACTTCTGAGCGGCGGTGAAGCGCTCCGCAAACCCCTCTACTGCTGGACCGAACAGACCGGTAGGAGAGATGGGGGAGTCAAGGAAGGCGACCTTGTCAGCGTCCTTGATCTCCGTCAGGTTTAGCCACAGGTGGCGCTCCAGCACCACCAAGCTGGCCATCGATCTGCCAATCGCCTGTGCCGTCATCTTAGTAGCACGCAACGCCAGGTCGGTCGCGCTGCGTAGTTCACGGAACGCAGCGTCATCTATGCCAGCCTCATCCATACTGCGGAGGAGTTTCGCTTGATAGACTTGGAGGACCGCCATTGAGTGCAGCGCTGATGCTGCCTGTCCAGCCGAAGAATAAGCACGTCCAGCGAGAGCTGAAGTAGTTCTGCATGGCTTGGACGGGTGAGTCGCCTTTGCCTTCCAGCCGATGGCAGTGGGCGGGCACAAATGCGCGGCCACAGACTCATCCAGGGGGGGCAACTTGTCATATCCTTTCTCTTCGGCGCCGTCAACCGTCGTGAGGGCGGAGGAAGAAGAGGTACGAAGGCGGGCGGAGTACGGAGCGCGCCAGGATTTAGAGATCTCACCGTGAACTTCCGGGAAGAACGGTGAGGCTCGCTGACGAGGGGCTTGGCGGCGCCCCGGCAGGAACCATTCGTCCAAACGACTCCGTACAGGCTCCTCAGGAGGAGACCAATCCAGTCCCAGCTCTTCAACAGCCTTAGATAGAACGCGGAAGAGTTCGGCGTCCATACCAGCGCTGGCGGTGCTGGGTTGAACAGATGGAAAGGGGGCGGGGTCTTGCGGCGAGCCCGACAACTCCTCTCCATCAGATGCAGCCAGAGACATGCTGTCATCCATGGCTTCCTCCTCACTCACTCCAAAAGAAACCAGATCGCTCGCGGCAGCCGAGGGATTTTGGTCTGGATGAGTGAAGAGAACGGGAGATTCCTCTTCATGTGGTGAAGGTGAGGCACGCGGGGGATCAGCCGGCGTGAGCTCACCAATCACCGTGCGCCGAGTCACTCTGCCCCGCTGCTTTTTCTTCACAGGCTCTTGTGAAGAAGAAAGCGGGAGGGCGCGAGGGGCGGGGCTGCTCTCTGAAAAGAAAGCGAGCCGCGAGCGCAAAGAGGCGAGACTCATGTCCCCGCAATGGGAACAATCTGTCTCAGCGAGCGCAGCCTCGGCATGGGCGGAGCCCAAACACGAGACGCACTCAGCGTGACTATCGACAGCGTGCAGAGGGGCTCTGCACGAGCAACAGAAACGCCGTGGCATTTGCAACAACGCCAATGAAATTTGCTCTTTTGGAATATGCTCTTCTATCGCCGGATCGCGGCAGGGAATCACTGTCAGCTGCTTGAAGCGTCAAAACCGACGAGCAGGCGGATCCGCTGCGAGGCTCTTCAACGGCGAGAGGCTTCTTTCTCGAGCGAAGGTCAGTCAGTGTCAGCGAAGATGTGAAGTCGTCGCTGAAGGAGAAGGATCTGAGATCCTGTGGCAAAATGCACGCTTATATAGCCGAATTCTCCGCCCCTTTTGGCGCGTTCGGGCGCGAATCATTGCCACAGGCTCGTGCAGCTCCGCTGCCGAGCCATTGGTTTGTTTTCATCTCACTGCACAAACCAATGGTCGTGCAGTTACACTGCGTTATTGAAATACTTCAGTCTCAGGAGAAAAAGGAGCTTTTTCCCATAAGCGTCTTAACGACGCAGTACGAGTGTAGTATCGACAGGGAACAGCGTTTCAGCACATAACAAACTTGGTTCTGGCAATGCAAGCTGAAACTCGGTCAGAAATTAAAATTGCAGTCTGTGCATGAATAAAACCTATTTTGCAACACAGAGAAACATATCTGAAGGTGTTAGAAGTGTTTTGCATGATTTTTGAAGTTAGAGCCTGAAATGTCAGAAAAAGGCCTTTCAGCACATAACAAACTTGGTTCAGACAATGCAAGCTGAAACTCGGCCCAAAATTAAAATTGCAGTCTGTGCATGAATAAAACCTATTTTGCAACACAGAGAAACATATCTGAAGGTGTTAGAAGTGTTTTGCATGATTTTTGAAGTTACAGCCTGAAATGTCAGAAAACAGCGTTTCAGCACATAACAAACTTGGTTCTGGCAATGCAAGCTGAAACTCGGTCCAAAATTAAAATTGCAGTCTGTGCATGAATAAAACCTATTTTGCAACACAGAGAAACATATCTGAAGGTGTTAGAAGTGTTTTGCATGATTTTTGAAGTTAGAGCCTGAAATGTCAGAAAACGGCTTTTCAGCACATAACAAACTTGGTTCAGGCAATGCAAGCTGAAACTCGGTCCAAAATTAAAATTGCAGTCTGTGCATGAATGAAACGTATTTTTCAACACACAGAAACATATCTGAAGGTGTTAGAAGTGTTTTGCATGATTTTTGAAGTTAGAGCCTGAAATGTCAGAAAACAGCGTTTCAGCACATAACAAACTTGGTTCTGGCAATGCAAGCTGAAACTCGGTCAGAAATTAAAATTGCAGTCTGTGCATGAATAAAACCTATTTTGCAACACAGAGAAACATATCTGAAGGTGTTAGAAGTGTTTTGCATGATTTTTGAAGTTAGAGCCTGAAATGTCAGAAAAAGGCCTTTCAGCACATAACAAACTTGGTTCAGACAATGCAAGCTGAAACTCGGCCCAAAATTAAAATTGCAGTCTGTGCATGAATAAAACCTATTTTGCAACACAGAGAAACATATCTGAAGGTGTTAGAAGTGTTTTGCATGATTTTTGAAGTTACAGCCTGAAATGTCAGAAAACAGCGTTTCAGCACATAACAAACTTGGTTCTGGCAATGCAAGCTGAAACTCGGTCCAAAATTAAAATTGCAGTCTGTGCATGAATAAAACCTATTTTGCAACACAGAGAAACATATCTGAAGGTGTTAGAAGTGTTTTGCATGATTTTTGAAGTTAGAGCCTGAAATGTCAGAAAACAGCGTTTCAGCACTTAACAAACTTGGTTCTGGCAATGCAAGCTGAAACTCGGTCCAAAATAAAAATTGCAGTCTGTGCATGAATAAAACCTATTTTGCAACACAGAGAAACATATCTGAAGGTGTTAGAAGTGTTTTGCATGATTTTTGAAGTTAGAGCCTGAAATGTCAGAAAAAGGCCTTTCAGCACATAACAAACTTGGTTCAGACAATGCAAGCTGAAACTCGGCCCAAAATTAAAATTGCAGTCTGTGCATGAATAAAACCTATTTTGCAACACAGAGAAACATATCTGAAGGTGTTAGAAGTGTTTTGCATGATTTTTGAAGTTAGAGCCTGAAATGTCAGAAAACAGCGTTTCAGCACATAACAAACTTGGTTCTGGCAATGCAAGCTGAAACTCGGTCCAAAATAAAAATTGCAGTCTGTGCATGAATAAAACCTATTTTGCAACACAGAGAAACATATCTGAAGGTGTTAGAAGTGTTTTGCATGATTTTTGAAGTTAGAGCCTGAAATGTCAGAAAACGCCGTTTCAGCACATAACAAACTTGGTTCAGGCAATGCAAGCTGAAACTCGGCCCAAAATTAAAATTGCAGTCTGTGCATGAATAAAACCTATTTTGCAACACAGAGAAACATATCTGAAGGTGTTAGAAGTGTTTTGCATGATTTTTGAAGTTGGAGCCTGAAATGTCAGAAAACGGCGTTTCAGCACATAACAAACTTGGTTCAGGCAATGCAAGCTGAAACTCGGTCCAAAATTAAAATTGCAGTGTGTGCATGAATAAAACCTATTTTGCAACACAGAGAAACATATCTGAAGGTGTTAGAAGTGTTTTGCATGATTTTTGAAGTTAGAGCCTGAAATGTCAGAAAACAGCGTTTCAGCACATAACAAACTTGGTTCTGGCAATGCAAGCTGAAACTCGGTCCAAAATAAAAATTGCAGTCTGTGCATGAATAAAACCTATTTTGCAACACAGAGAAACATATCTGAAGGTGTTAGAAGTGTTTTGCATGATTTTTGAAGTTAGAGCCTGAAATGTCAGAAAACGCCGTTTCAGCACATAACAAACTTGGTTCAGGCAATGCAAGCTGAAACTCGGCCCAAAATTAAAATTGCAGTCTGTGCATGAATAAAACCTATTTTGCAACACAGAGAAACATATCTGAAGGTGTTAGAAGTGTTTTGCATGATTTTTGAAGTTAGAGCCTGAAATGTCAGAAAACAGCGTTTCAGCACTTAACAAACTTGGTTCTGGCAATGCAAGCTGAAACTCTTTCCAAAATCAAAATTGCAGTCTGTGCATGAATAAAACCTATTTTGCAACACAGAGAAACATATCTGAAGGTGTTAGAAGTGTTTTGCATGATTTTTGAAGTTAGAGCCTGAAATGTCAGAAAAAGGCCTTTCAGCACATAACAAACTTGGTTCAGACAATGCAAGCTGAAACTCGGCCCAAAATTAAAATTGCAGTCTGTGCATGAATAAAACCTATTTTGCAACACAGAGAAACATATCTGAAGGTGTTAGAAGTGTTTTGCATGATTTTTGAAGTTGGAGCCTGAAATGTCAGAAAACGGCGTTTCAGCACATAACAAACTTGGTTCAGGCAATGCAAGCTGAAACTCGGTCCAAAATTAAAATTGCAGTGTGTGCATGAATAAAACCTATTTTGCAACACAGAGAAACATATCTGAAGGTGTTAGAAGTGTTTTGCATGATTTTTGAAGTTGGAGCCTGAAATGTCAGAAAACGGCGTTTCAGCACATAACAAACTTGGTTCAGGCAATGCAAGCTGAAACTCGGTCCAAAATTAAAATTGCAGTGTGTGCATGAATAAAACCTATTTTGCAACACAGAGAAACATATCTGAAGGTGTTAGAAGTGTTTTGCATGATTTTTGAAGTTAGAGCCTGAAATGTCAGAAAACAGCGTTTCAGCACATAACAAACTTGGTTCTGGCAATGCAAGCTGAAACTCGGTCAGAAATTAAAATTGCAGTCTGTGCATGAATAAAACCTATTTTGCAACACAGAGAAAGATATCTGAAGGTGTTAGAAGTGTTTTGCATGATTTTTGAAGTTGGAGCCTGAAATGTCAGAAAACGGCGTTTCAGCACATAACAAACTTGGTTCAGGCAATGCAAGCTGAAACTCGGTCCAAAATTAAAATTGCAGTGTGTGCATGAATAAAACCTATTTTGCAACACAGAGAAACATATCTGAAGGTGTTAGAAGTGTTTTGCATGATTTTTGAAGTTAGAGCCTGAAATGTCAGAAAACAGCGTTTCAGCACATAACAAACTTGGTTCTGGCAATGCAAGCTGAAACTCGGTCCAAAATAAAAATTGCAGTCTGTGCATGAATAAAACCTATTTTGCAACACAGAGAAACATATCTGAAGGTGTTAGAAGTGTTTTGCATGATTTTTGAAGTTAGAGCCTGAAATGTCAGAAAACAGCGTTTCAGCACATAACAAACTTGGTTCTGGCAATGCAAGCTGAAACTCGGTCAGAAATTGAAATTGCAGTCTGTGCATGAATAAAACCTATTTTGCAACACAGAGAAACATATCTGAAGCTGTTAGAAGTGTTTTGCATGATTTTTGAAGTTAGAGCCTGAAATGTCAGAAAACAGCGTTTCAGCACATAACAAACTTGGTTCTGGCAATGCAAGCTGAAACTCGGTCAGAAATTAAAATTGCAGTGTGTGCATGAATAAAACCTATTTTGCAACACAGAGAAACATATCTGAAGGTGTTAGAAGTGTTTTGCATGATTTTTGAAGTTAGAGCCTGAAATGTCAGAAAAAGGCCTTTCAGCACATAACAAACTTGGTTCAGACAATGCAAGCTGAAACTCGGCCCAAAATTAAAATTGCAGTCTGTGCATGAATAAAACCTATTTTGCAACACAGAGAAACATATCTGAAGGTGTTAGAAGTGTTTTGCATGATTTTTGAAGTTAGAGCCTGAAATGTCAGAAAACAGCGTTTCAGCACTTAACAAACTTGGTTCTGGCAATGCAAGCTGAAACTCGGTCCAAAATAAAAATTGCAGTCTGTGCATGAATAAAACCTATTTTGCAACACAGAGAAACATATCTGAAGGTGTTAGAAGTGTTTTGCATGATTTTTGAAGTTAGAGCCTGAAATGTCAGAAAACGGCGTTTCAGCACATAACAAACTTGGTTCAGGCAATGCAAGCTGAAACTCGGCCCAAAATTAAAATTGCAGTCTGTGCATGAATAAAACCTATTTTGCAACACAGAGAAACATATCTGAAGGTGTTAGAAGTGTTTTGCATGATTTTTGAAGTTGGAGCCTGAAATGTCAGAAAACGGCGTTTCAGCACATAACAAACTTGGTTCAGGCAATGCAAGCTGAAACTCGGTCCAAAATTAAAATTGCAGTGTGTGCATGAATAAAACCTATTTTGCAACACAGAGAAACATATCTGAAGGTGTTAGAAGTGTTTTGCATGATTTTTGAAGTTAGAGCCTGAAATGTCAGAAAACAGCGTTTCAGCACATAACAAACTTGGTTCTGGCAATGCAAGCTGAAACTCGGTCAGAAATTAAAATTGCAGTCTGTGCATGAATAAAACCTATTTTGCAACACAGAGAAACATATCTGAAGGTGTTAGAAGTGTTTTGCATGATTTTTGAAGTTAGAGCCTGAAATGTCAGAAAACAGCGTTTCAGCACATAAGTCAAGTCAAGTCAAGTCACCTTTATTTATATAGCGCCTTTTACAATACAGATTGTGTCAAAGCAACTGCACAGTATTTAAACAGCACAATAGTGTGTAAGTAACGCATTATTGTAACAATCAATTTTCAGTTAAAAGCAGTTCATCAATGAATTCAGTGATATCATCGTCAGTTCAGTTCAAATAGTATACGATATCGCTGGAAAGTGTCCCCAACTAAGCAAGCCAGAGGCGACAGCGGCAAGGAACCAAAACTCCACAGGTGACAGAAATGGAGAAAAAAACCTTGGGAGAAACCAGGCTCAGTCGGGGGACCAGTTCTCCTCTGGCCAGACGAAACCAGCAGTTTGTACCAATGTCCAATTGTAGAGAACTC
Organism: Garra rufa; assembly: GCF_049309525.1. Taxonomy (NCBI): domain Eukaryota; kingdom Metazoa; phylum Chordata; class Actinopteri; order Cypriniformes; family Cyprinidae; genus Garra; species Garra rufa. Next base: position 3,297,476 of record NW_027394276.1, on the reverse strand, counting down.
ATCAGGATCCTGTGGTGTAGTGCCGATGGCCGTCAAGGTTGGCGAGGTCTTTATTGATGATCCGCCTTGGAGCTCATCTGGTTGACATCCACGGCTATTGAAGTCATCTCCAGGTGGTGATCCATGATCTAAGCTGGGTACGGACTGGATCCGGGGGACTGGAGTGACCATCTGATCCGGATACAGGCTGGGTCTGGTGGCTACGGTGACCTCGGAATAAGAATGAAACAGACTAATATTAGCGTAGATGCCATTCTTTTTACGATGCAACGAGTGCATCAGGTGTTATGGGAGGTGTTTTCGGTTCCGGTTGACCTAATTAATGCAGCCTAACAATCCTTTAACGTATTTGAATTATAGAAATGTGTTAATGATTTTATGTGTAAGCCAGGTTAAAGAGATGTGTCTTTAATCTAGATTTAAACTGACAGAGTGTGTCTGCCTCCCGAACAGTGTTAGGTAGATTGTTCCAGAGTTTAGGCGCTAGATAAGAAAATGATCTGCCGCCGGCAGTTGATTTTGATATTCTAGGTATTATCAAATTGCCAGAATTTTGAGAACGCAGCGGACGTGAAGGACTATAATACGATAGGAGCTCGTTCAAGTACTGAGGAGCTAAACCATTGAGGGCTTTATAAGTAATTAGCAAGATTTTAAAATCTATACGATGTTTAATAGGGAGCCAATGCAGTGCTGACAGAACCGGGCTAATATGGTCATACTTTCTGGTTCTAGTAAGAACTCTAGCTGCTGCATTTTGGACCAGCTGGAGTTTGTTTATTAAGCGTGCAGAACAACCACCCAATAAAGCATTACAATAATCTATCCTTGAGGTCATGAACGCATGAATTAATGTTTCAGCATTTGACATTGATAGCATAGGTCGTAATTTCGATATATTTTTAAGATGGAAAAATGCGGTTTTGCAGATGCTAGAAATGTGGCTTTCAAAGGAGAGATTGCTATCGAATAGGACGCCTAGGTTCCTAACTGATGACGACGAATTTACAGAGCAGCCATCTAGTATTAGACTGTGTTTTAGGTCATTACTTGTGGAGGTTTTAGGTCCAATAATTAATACCTCTGTTTTTTCAGAATTTAACAGTAAGAAGTTATTCGCCATCCAGTTTTTAATATCAGCTATGCATTCTGTTAGTTTTTCGAATGGATATGTTTTGCCGGGCTGCGAAGAAATATAGAGCTGAGTATCATCAGCGTAACAATGAAAGCTAACACCATGTTTCCTGATGATATCTCCCAAGGGTAACGTGTAAAGCGTAAAAAGTAATGGCCCTAGCACTGAGCCTTGAGGTACTCCATACTGCACTTGCGATCTAAATGATACCTCTTCATTTATTGCCACAAACTGATGACGGTCAGATAAGTACGATTTGAACCATGCCAGTGCCTGAAATGTCAGAAAACAGCGTTTCAGCACATAACAAACTTGGTTCTGGCAATGCAAGCTGAAACTCGGTCCAAAATTAAAATTGCAGTGTGTGCATGAATAAAACCTATTTTGCAACACAGAGAAACATATCTGAAGGTGTTAGAAGTGTTTTGCATGATTTTTGAAGTTAGAGCCTGAAATGTCAGAAAACAGCGTTTCAGCACATAACAAACTTGGTTCTGGCAATGCAAGCTGAAACTCGGTCCAAAATAAAAATTGCAGTCTGTGCATGAATAAAACCTATTTTGCAACACAGAGAAACATATCTGAAGGTGTTAGAAGTGTTTTGCATGATTTTTGAAGTTAGAGCCTGAAATGTCAGAAAACGGCTTTTCAGCACATAACAAACTTGGTTCAGGCAATGCAAGCTGAAACTCGGCCCAAAATTAAAATTGCAGTCTGTGCATGAATAAAACCTATTTTGCAACACAGAGAAACATATCTGAAGGTGTTAGAAGTGTTTTGCATGATTTTTGAAGTTAGAGCCTGAAATGTCAGAAAACGCCGTTTCAGCACATAAAAAACTTGGTTCAGGCAATGCAAGCTGAAACTCGGCCCAAAATTAAAATTGCAGTCTGTGCATGAATAAAGCCTATTTTGCAACACAGAGAAAGATATCTGAAGGTGTTAGAAGTGTTTTGCATGATTTTTGAAGTTAGAGCCTGAAATGTCAGAAAACAGCGTTTCAGCACATAACAAACTTGGTTCTGGCAATGCAAGCTGAAACTCGGTCAGAAATTAAAATTGCAGTCTGTGCATGAATAAAACCTATTTTGCAACACAGAGAAACATATCTGAAGGTGTTAGAAGTGTTTTGCATGACTTTTGAAGTTGGAGCCTGAAATGTCAGAAAACGGCGTTTCAGCACATAACAAACTTGGTTCAGGCAATGCAAGCTGAAACTCGGTCCAAAATTAAAATTGCAGTGTGTGCATGAATAAAACCTATTTTGCAACACAGAGAAACATATCTGAAGGTGTTAGAAGTGTTTTGCATGATTTTTGAAGTTAGAGCCTGAAATGTCAGAAAACAGCGTTTCAGCACATAACAAACTTGGTTCTGGCAATGCAAGCTGAAAATCGGTCCAAAATAAAAATTGCAGTCTGTGCATGAATAAAACCTATTTTGCAACACAGAGAAACATATCTGAAGGTGTTAGAAGTGTTTTGCATGATTTTTGAAGTTAGAGCCTGAAATGTCAGAAAACAGCGTTTCAGCACATAACAAACTTGGTTCTGGCAATGCAAGCTGAAACTCGGTCAGAAATTAAAATTGCAGTCTGTGCATGAATAAAACCTATTTTGCAACACAGAGAAACATATCTGAAGGTGTTAGAAGTGTTTTGCATGATTTTTGAAGTTAGAGCCTGAAATGTCAGAAAACGGCGTTTCAGCACATAACAAACTTGGTTCAGGCAATGCAAGCTGAAACTCGGCCCAAAATTAAAATTGCAGTCTGTGCATGAATAAAACCTATTTTGCAACACAGAGAAACATATCTGAAGGTGTTAGAAGTGTTTTGCATGATTTTTGAAGTTGGAGCCTGAAATGTCAGAAAACGGCTTTTCAGCACATAACAAACTTGGTTCAGGCAATGCAAGCTGAAACTCGGTCCAAAATTAAAATTGCAGTCTGTGCATGAATGAAACGTATTTTTCAACACACAGAAACATATCTGAAGGTGTTAGAAGTGTTTTGCATGATTTTTTAAGTTAGAGTCTGAAATGTCAGAAAACAGCCTTTCAGCGCAGAACAAACTTGGTTCAGGCAATGCAAGCTGAAACTCGGTCCAAAATTAAAATTGCAGTCTGTGCATGAATAAAACCTATTTTGCAACACAGAGAAACATATCTGAAGGTGTTAGAAGTGTTTTGCATGATTTTTGAAGTTAGAGCCTGAAATGTCAGAAAACAGCGTTTCAGCACATAACAAACTTGGTTCTGGCAATGCAAGCTGAAACTCGGTCAGAAATTGAAATTGCAGTCTGTGCATGAATAAAACCTATTTTGCAACACAGAGAAACATATCTGAAGGTGTTAGAAGTGTTTTGCATGATTTTTGAAGTTGGAGCCTGAAATGTCAGAAAACGGCGTTTCAGCACATAACAAACTTGGTTCAGGCAATGCAAGCTGAAACTCGGTCCAAAATTAAAATTGCAGTGTGTGCATGAATAAAACCTATTTTGCAACACAGAGAAACATATCTGAAGGTGTTAGAAGTGTTTTGCATGATTTTTGAAGTTAGAGCCTGAAATGTCAGAAAACAGCGTTTCAGCACATAACAAACTTGGTTCTGGCAACGCAAGCTGAAACTCGGTCAGAAATTAAAATTGTAGTCTGTGCATGAATAAAACCTATTTTGCAACACAGAGAAACATATCTGAAGGTGTTAGAAGTGTTTTGCATGATTTTTGAAGTTAGAGCCTGAAATGTCAGAGAACAGCGTTTCAGCACTTAACAAACTTGGTTCTGGCAATGCAAGCTGAAACTCTTTCCAAAATCAAAATTGCAGTCTGTGCATGAATAAAACCTATTTTGCAACACAGAGAAACATATCTGAAGCTGTTAGAAGTGTTTTGCATGATTTTTGAAGTTAGAGCCTGAAATGTCAGAAAACAGCGTTTCAGCACATAACAAACTTGGTTCTGGCAATGCAAGCTGAAACTCGGTCAGAAATTAAAATTGCAGTCTGTGCATGAATAAAACCTATTTTGCAACACAGAGAAACATATCTGAAGGTGTTAGAAGTGTTTTGCATGATTTTTGAAGTTGGAGCCTGAAATGTCAGAAAACGGCGTTTCAGCACATAACAAACTTGGTTCAGGCAATGCAAGCTGAAACTCGGTCCAAAATTAAAATTGCAGTGTGTGCATGAATAAAACCTATTTTGCAACACAGAGAAACATATCTGAAGGTGTTAGAAGTGTTTTGCATGATTTTTGAAGTTAGAGCCTGAAATGTCAGAAAACAGCGTTTCAGCACATAACAAACTTGGTTCTGGCAATGCAAGCTGAAACTCGGTCCAAAATAAAAATTGCAGTCAGTGCATGAATAAAACCTATTTTGCAACACAGAGAAACATATCTGAAGGTGTTAGAAGTGTTTTGCATGATTTTTGAAGTTAGAGCCTGAAATGTCAGAAAACGCCGTTTCAGCACATAACAAACTTGGTTCAGGCAATGCAAGCTGAAACTCGGCCCAAAATTAAAATTGCAGTCTGTGCATGAATAAAACCTATTTTGCAACACAGAGAAACATATCTGAAGGTGTTAGAAGTGTTTTGCATGATTTTTGAAGTTAGAGCCTGAAATGTCAGAAAACAGCGTTTCAGCACTTAACAAACTTGGTTCTGGCAATGCAAGCTGAAACTCTTTCCAAAATCAAAATTGCAGTCTGTGCATGAATAAAACCTATTTTGCAACACAGAGAAACATATCTGAAGGTGTTAGAAGTGTTTTGCATGATTTTTGAAGTTAGAGCCTGAAATGTCAGAAAAAGGCCTTTCAGCACATAACAAACTTGGTTCAGACAATGCAAGCTGTAACTCGGCCCAAAATTAAAATTGCAGTCTGTGCATGAATAAAACCTATTTTGCAACACAGAGAAACATATCTGAAGGTGTTAGAAGTGTTTTGCATGATTTTTGAAGTTAGAGCCTGAAATGTCAGAAAACGCCGTTTCAGCACATAACAAACTTGGTTCAGGCAATGCAAGCTGAAACTCGGCCCAAAATTAAAATTGCAGTCTGTGCATGAATAAAGCCTATTTTGCAACACAGAGAAAGATATCTGAAGGTGTTAGAAGTGTTTTGCATGATTTTTGAAGTTAGAGCCTGAAATGTCAGAAAACAGCGTTTCAGCACATAACAAACTTGGTTCTGGCAATGCAAGCTGAAACTCGGTCAGAAATTAAAATTGCAGTCTGTGCATGAATAAAACCTATTTTGCAACACAGAGAAACATATCTGAAGGTGTTAGAAGTGTTTTGCATGATTTTTGAAGTTGGAGCCTGAAATGTCAGAAAACGGCGTTTCAGCACATAACAAACTTGGTTCAGGCAATGCAAGCTGAAACTCGGTCCAAAATTAAAATTGCAGTGTGTGCATGAATAAAACCTATTTTGCAACACAGAGAAACATATCTGAAGGTGTTAGAAGTGTTTTGCATGATTTTTGAAGTTAGAGCCTGAAATGTCAGAAAACAGCGTTTCAGCACATAACAAACTTGGTTCTGGCAATGCAAGCTGAAAATCGGTCCAAAATAAAAATTGCAGTCTGTGCATGAATAAAACCTATTTTGCAACACAGAGAAACATATCTGAAGGTGTTAGAAGTGTTTTGCATGATTTTTGAAGTTAGAGCCTGAAATGTCAGAAAACAGCGTTTCAGCACATAACAAACTTGGTTCTGGCAATGCAAGCTGAAACTCGGTCAGAAATTAAAATTGCAGTCTGTGCATGAATAAAACCTATTTTGCAACACAGAGAAACATATCTGAAGGTGTTAGAAGTGTTTTGCATGATTTTTGAAGTTAGAGCCTGAAATGTCAGAAAAAGGCCTTTCAGCACATAACAAACTTGGTTCAGACAATGCAAGCTGAAACTCGGCCCAAAATTAAAATTGCAGTCTGTGCATGAATAAAACCTATTTTGCAACACAGAGAAACATATCTGAAGGTGTTAGAAGTGTTTTGCATGATTTTTGAAGTTAGAGCCTGAAATGTCAGAAAACAGCGTTTCAGCACATAACAAACTTGGTTCTGGCAATGCAAGCTGAAACTCGGTCAGAAATTAAAATTGCAGTCTGTGCATGAATAAAACCTATTTTGCAACACAGAGAAACATATCTGAAGGTGTTAGAAGTGTTTTGCATGATTTTTGAAGTTGGAGCCTGAAATGTCAGAAAACGGCGTTTCAGCACATAACAAACTTGGTTCAGGCAATGCAAGCTGAAACTCGGTCCAAAATTAAAATTGCAGTGTGTGCATGAATAAAACCTATTTTGCAACACAGAGAAACATATCTGAAGGTGTTAGAAGTGTTTTGCATGATTTTTGAAGTTAGAGCCTGAAATGTCAGAAAACAGCGTTTCAGCACATAACAAACTTGGTTCTGGCAATGCAAGCTGAAACTCGGTCCAAAATAAAAATTGCAGTCTGTGCATGAATAAAACCTATTTTGCAACACAGAGAAACATATCTGAAGGTGTTAGAAGTGTTTTGCATGATTTTTGAAGTTAGAGCCTGAAATGTCAGAAAACAGCGTTTCAGCACATAACAAACTTGGTTCTGGCAATGCAAGCTGAAAATCGGTCCAAAATAAAAATTGCAGTCTGTGCATGAATAAAACCTATTTTGCAACACAGAGAAACATATCTGAAGGTGTTAGAAGTGTTTTGCATGATTTTTGAAGTTAGAGCCTGAAATGTCAGAAAACAGCGTTTCAGCACATAACAAACTTGGTTCTGGCAATGCAAGCTGAAACTCGGTCAGAAATTAAAATTGCAGTCTGTGCATGAATAAAACCTATTTTGCAACACAGAGAAACATATCTGAAGGTGTTAGAAGTGTTTTGCATGATTTTTGAAGTTAGAGCCTGAAATGTCAGAAAAAGGCCTTTCAGCACATAACAAACTTGGTTCAGACAATGCAAGCTGAAACTCGGCCCAAAATTAAAATTGCAGTCTGTGCATGAATAAAACCTATTTTGCAACACAGAGAAACATATCTGAAGGTGTTAGAAGTGTTTTGCATGATTTTTGAAGTTAGAGCCTGAAATGTCAGAAAACAGCGTTTCAGCACATAACAAACTTGGTTCTGGCAATGCAAGCTGAAACTCGGTCAGAAATTAAAATTGCAGTCTGTGCATGAATAAAACCTATTTTGCAACACAGAGAAACATATCTGAAGGTGTTAGAAGTGTTTTGCATGATTTTTGAAGTTGGAGCCTGAAATGTCAGAAAACGGCGTTTCAGCACATAACAAACTTGGTTCAGGCAATGCAAGCTGAAACTCGGTCCAAAATTAAAATTGCAGTGTGTGCATGAATAAAACCTATTTTGCAACACAGAGAAACATATCTGAAGGTGTTAGAAGTGTTTTGCATGATTTTTGAAGTTAGAGCCTGAAATGTCAGAAAACAGCGTTTCAGCACATAACAAACTTGGTTCTGGCAATGCAAGCTGAAACTCGGTCCAAAATAAAAATTGCAGTCTGTGCATGCATAAAACCTATTTTGCAACACAGAGAAACATATCTGAAGGTGTTAGAAGTGTTTTGCATGATTTTTGAAGTTAGAGCCTGAAATGTCAGAAAACGGCTTTTCAGCACATAACAAACTTGGTTCAGGCAATGCAAGCTGAAACTCGGCCCAAAATTAAAATTGCAGTCTGTGCATGAATAAAACCTATTTTGCAACACAGAGAAACATATCTGAAGGTGTTAGAAGTGTTTTGCATGATTTTTGAAGTTAGAGCCTGAAATGTCAGAAAACGCCGTTTCAGCACATAAAAAACTTGGTTCAGGCAATGCAAGCTGAAACTCGGCCCAAAATTAAAATTGCAGTCTGTGCATGAATAAAGCCTATTTTGCAACACAGAGAAAGATATCTGAAGGTGTTAGAAGTGTTTTGCATGATTTTTGAAGTTAGAGCCTGAAATGTCAGAAAACAGCGTTTCAGCACATAACAGACTTGGTTCTGGCAATGCAAGCTGAAACTCGGTCAGAAATTAAAATTGCAGTCTGTGCATGAATAAAACCTATTTTGCAACACAGAGAAACATATCTGAAGGTGTTAGAAGTGTTTTGCATGACTTTTGAAGTTGGAGCCTGAAATGTCAGAAAACGGCGTTTCAGAACATAACAAACTTGGTTCAGGCAATGCAAGCTGAAACTCGGTCCAAAATTAAAATTGCAGTGTGTGCATGAATAAAACCTATTTTGCAACACAGAGAAACATATCTGAAGGTGTTAGAAGTGTTTTGCATGATTTTTGAAGTTAGAGCCTGAAATGTCAGAAAACAGCGTTTCAGCACATAACAAACTTGGTTCTGGCAATGCAAGCTGAAAATCGGTCCAAAATAAAAATTGCAGTCTGTGCATGAATAAAACCTATTTTGCAACACAGAGAAACATATCTGAAGGTGTTAGAAGTGTTTTGCATGATTTTTGAAGTTAGAGCCTGAAATGTCAGAAAACAGCGTTTCAGCACATAACAAACTTGGTTCTGGCAATGCAAGCTGAAACTCGGTCAGAAATTAAAATTGCAGTCTGTGCATGAATAAAACCTATTTTGCAACACAGAGAAACATATCTGAAGGTGTTAGAAGTGTTTTGCATGATTTTTGAAGTTAGAGCCTGAAATGTCAGAAAAAGGCCTTTCAGCACATAACAAACTTGGTTCAGACAATGCAAGCTGAAACTCGGCCCAAAATTAAAATTGCAGTCTGTGCATGAATAAAACCTATTTTGCAACACAGAGAAACATATCTGAAGGTGTTAGAAGTGTTTTGCATGATTTTTGAAGTTGGAGCCTGAAATGTCAGAAAACGGCGTTTCAGCACATAACAAACTTGGTTCAGGCAATGCAAGCTGAAACTCGGTCCAAAATTAAAATTGCAGTGTGTGCATGAATAAAACCTATTTTGCAACACAGAGAAACATATCTGAAGGTGTTAGAAGTGTTTTGCATGATTTTTGAAGTTAGAGCCTGAAATGTCAGAAAACAGCGTTTCAGCACATAACAAACTTGGTTCTGGCAATGCAAGCTGAAACTCGGTCAGAAATTAAAATTGCAGTCTGTGCATGAATAAAACCTATTTTGCAACACAGAGAAACATATCTGAAGGTGTTAGAAGTGTTTTGCATGATTTTTGAAGTTGGAGCCTGAAATGTCAGAAAACGGCGTTTCAGCACATAACAAACTTGGTTCAGGCAATGCAAGCTGAAACTCGGTCCAAAATTAAAATTGCAGTGTGTGCATGAATAAAACCTATTTTGCAACACAGAGAAACATATCTGAAGGTGTTAGAAGTGTTTTGCATGATTTTTGAAGTTAGAGCCTGAAATGTCAGAAAACAGCGTTTCAGCACATAACAAACTTGGTTCTGGCAATGCAAGCTGAAACTCGGTCCAAAATAAAAATTGCAGTCTGTGCATGAATAAAACCTATTTTGCAACACAGAGAAACATATCTGAAGGTGTTAGAAGTGTTTTGCATGATTTTTGAAGTTAGAGCCTGAAATGTCAGAAAACGGCTTTTCAGCACATAACAAACTTGGTTCAGGCAATGCAAGCTGAAACTCGGTACAAAATTAAAATTGCAGTCTGTGCATGAATGAAACGTATTTTTCAACACACAGAAACATATCTGAAGGTGTTAGAAGTGTTTTGCATGATTTTTTAAGTTAGAGTCTGAAATGTCAGAAAACAGCCTTTCAGCGCAGAACAAACTTGGTTCAGGCAATGCAAGCTGAAACTCGGTCCAAAATTAAAATTGCAGTCTGTGCATGAATAAAACCTATTTTGCAACACAGAGAAACATATCTGAAGGTGTTAGAAGTGTTTTGCATGATTTTTGAAGTTAGAGCCTGAAATGTCAGAAAACAGCGTTTCAGCACATAACAAACTTGGTTCTGGCAATGCAAGCTGAAACTCGGTCCAAAATAAAAATTGCAGTCAGTGCATGAATAAAACCTATTTTGCAACACAGAGAAACATATCTGAAGGTGTTAGAAGTGTTTTGCATGATTTTTGAAGTTAGAGCCTGAAATGTCAGAAAACGCCGTTTCAGCACATAACAAACTTGGTTCAGGCAATGCAAGCTGAAACTCGGCCCAAAATTAAAATTGCAGTCTGTGCATGAATAAAACCTATTTTGCAACACAGAGAAACATATCTGAAGGTGTTAGAAGTGTTTTGCATGATTTTTGAAGTTAGAGCCTGAAATGTCAGAAAACAGCGTTTCAGCACTTAACAAACTTGGTTCTGGCAATGCAAGCTGAAACTCTTTCCAAAATCAAAATTGCAGTCTGTGCATGAATAAAACCTATTTTGCAACACAGAGAAACATATCTGAAGGTGTTAGAAGTGTTTTGCATGATTTTTGAAGTTAGAGCCTGAAATGTCAGAAAAAGGCCTTTCAGCACATAACAAACTTGGTTCAGACAATGCAAGCTGTAACTCGGCCCAAAATTAAAATTGCAGTCTGTGCATGAATAAAACCTATTTTGCAACACAGAGAAACATATCTGAAGGTGTTAGAAGTGTTTTGCATGATTTTTGAAGTTAGAGCCTGAAATGTCAGAAAACGCCGTTTCAGCACATAACAAACTTGGTTCAGGCAATGCAAGCTGAAACTCGGCCCAAAATTAAAATTGCAGTCTGTGCATGAATAAAGCCTATTTTGCAACACAGAGAAAGATATCTGAAGGTGTTAGAAGTGTTTTGCATGATTTTTGAAGTTAGAGCCTGAAATGTCAGAAAACAGCGTTTCAGCACATAACAAACTTGGTTCTGGCAATGCAAGCTGAAACTCGGTCAGAAATTAAAATTGCAGTCTGTGCATGAATAAAACCTATTTTGCAACACAGAGAAACATATCTGAAGGTGTTAGAAGTGTTTTGCATGATTTTTGAAGTTGGAGCCTGAAATGTCAGAAAACGGCGTTTCAGCACATAACAAACTTGGTTCAGGCAATGCAAGCTGAAACTCGGTCCAAAATTAAAATTGCAGTGTGTGCATGAATAAAACCTATTTTGCAACACAGAGAAACATATCTGAAGGTGTTAGAAGTGTTTTGCATGATTTTTGAAGTTAGAGCCTGAAATGTCAGAAAACAGCGTTTCAGCACATAACAAACTTGGTTCTGGCAATGCAAGCTGAAAATCGGTCCAAAATAAAAATTGCAGTCTGTGCATGAATAAAACCTATTTTGCAACACAGAGAAACATATCTGAAGGTGTTAGAAGTGTTTTGCATGATTTTTGAAGTTAGAGCCTGAAATGTCAGAAAACAGCGTTTCAGCACATAACAAACTTGGTTCTGGCAATGCAAGCTGAAACTCGGTCAGAAATTAAAATTGCAGTCTGTGCATGAATAAAACCTATTTTGCAACACAGAGAAACATATCTGAAGGTGTTAGAAGTGTTTTGCATGATTTTTGAAGTTAGAGCCTGAAATGTCAGAAAAAGGCCTTTCAGCACATAACAAACTTGGTTCAGACAATGCAAGCTGAAACTCGGCCCAAAATTAAAATTGCAGTCTGTGCATGAATAAAACCTATTTTGCAACACAGAGAAACATATCTGAAGGTGTTAGAAGTGTTTTGCATGATTTTTGAAGTTAGAGCCTGAAATGTCAGAAAACAGCGTTTCAGCACATAACAAACTTGGTTCTGGCAATGCAAGCTGAAACTCGGTCAGAAATTAAAATTGCAGTCTGTGCATGAATAAAACCTATTTTGCAACACAGAGAAACATATCTGAAGGTGTTAGAAGTGTTTTGCATGATTTTTGAAGTTGGAGCCTGAAATGTCAGAAAACGGCGTTTCAGCACATAACAAACTTGGTTCAGGCAATGCAAGCTGAAACTCGGTCCAAAATTAAACTTGCAGTGTGTGCATGAATAAAACCTATTTTGCAACACAGAGAAACATATCTGAAGGTGTTAGAAGTGTTTTGCATGATTTTTGAAGTTAGAGCCTGAAATGTCAGAAAACAGCGTTTCAGCACATAACAAACTTGGTTCTGGCAATGCAAGCTGAAACTCGGTCCAAAATAAAAATTGCAGTCTGTGCATGAATAAAACCTATTTTGCAACACAGAGAAACATATCTGAAGGTGTTAGAAGTGTTTTGCATGATTTTTGAAGTTAGAGCCTGAAATGTCAGAAAACAGCGTTTCAGCACATAACAAACTTGGTTCTGGCAATGCAAGCTGAAAATCGGTCCAAAATAAAAATTGCAGTCTGTGCATGAATAAAACCTATTTTGCAACACAGAGAAACATATCTGAAGGTGTTAGAAGTGTTTTGCATGATTTTTGAAGTTAGAGCCTGAAATGTCAGAAAACAGCGTTTCAGCACATAACAAACTTGGTTCTGGCAATGCAAGCTGAAACTCGGTCAGAAATTAAAATTGCAGTCTGTGCATGAATAAAACCTATTTTGCAACACAGAGAAACATATCTGAAGGTGTTAGAAGTGTTTTGCATGATTTTTGAAGTTAGAGCCTGAAATGTCAGAAAAAGGCCTTTCAGCACATAACAAACTTGGTTCAGACAATGCAAGCTGAAACTCGGCCCAAAATTAAAATTGCAGTCTGTGCATGAATAAAACCTATTTTGCAACACAGAGAAACATATCTGAAGGTGTTAGAAGTGTTTTGCATGATTTTTGAAGTTAGAGCCTGAAATGTCAGAAAACAGCGTTTCAGCACATAACAAACTTGGTTCTGGCAATGCAAGCTGAAACTCGGTCAGAAATTAAAATTGCAGTCTGTGCATGAATAAAACCTATTTTGCAACACAGAGAAACATATCTGAAGGTGTTAGAAGTGTTTTGCATGATTTTTGAAGTTGGAGCCTGAAATGTCAGAAAACGGCGTTTCAGCACATAACAAACTTGGTTCAGGCAATGCAAGCTGAAACTCGGTCCAAAATTAAAATTGCAGTGTGTGCATGAATAAAACCTATTTTGCAACACAGAGAAACATATCTGAAGGTGTTAGAAGTGTTTTGCATGATTTTTGAAGTTAGAGCCTGAAATGTCAGAAAACAGCGTTTCAGCACATAACAAACTTGGTTCTGGCAATGCAAGCTGAAACTCGGTCCAAAATAAAAATTGCAGTCTGTGCATGAATAAAACCTATTTTGCAACACAGAGAAACATATCTGAAGGTGTTAGAAGTGTTTTGCATGATTTTTGAAGTTAGAGCCTGAAATGTCAGAAAACGGCTTTTCAGCACATAACAAACTTGGTTCAGGCAATGCAAGCTGAAACTCGGCCCAAAATTAAAATTGCAGTCTGTGCATGAATAAAACCTATTTTGCAACACAGAGAAACATATCTGAAGGTGTTAGAAGTGTTTTGCATGATTTTTGAAGTTAGAGCCTGAAATGTCAGAAAACGCCGTTTCAGCACATAAAAAACTTGGTTCAGGCAATGCAAGCTGAAACTCGGCCCAAAATTAAAATTGCAGTCTGTGCATGAATAAAGCCTATTTTGCAACACAGAGAAAGATATCTGAAGGTGTTAGAAGTGTTTTGCATGATTTTTGAAGTTAGAGCCTGAAATGTCAGAAAACAGCGTTTCAGCACATAACAAACTTGGTTCTGGCAATGCAAGCTGAAACTCGGTCAGAAATTAAAATTGCAGTCTGTGCATGAATAAAACCTATTTTGCAACACAGAGAAACATATCTGAAGGTGTTAGAAGTGTTTTGCATGACTTTTGAAGTTGGAGCCTGAAATGTCAGAAAACGGCGTTTCAGCACATAACAAACTTGGTTCAGGCAATGCAAGCTGAAACTCGGTCCAAAATTAAAATTGCAGTGTGTGCATGAATAAAACCTATTTTGCAACACAGAGAAACATATCTGAAGGTGTTAGAAGTGTTTTGCATGATTTTTGAAGTTAGAGCCTGAAATGTCAGAAAACAGCGTTTCAGCACATAACAAACTTGGTTCTGGCAATGCAAGCTGAAAATCGGTCCAAAATAAAAATTGCAGTCTGTGCATGAATAAAACCTATTTTGCAACACAGAGAAACATATCTGAAGGTGTTAGAAGTGTTTTGCATGATTTTTGAAGTTAGAGCCTGAAATGTCAGAAAACAGCGTTTCAGCACATAACAAACTTGGTTCTGGCAATGCAAGCTGAAACTCGGTCAGAAATTAAAATTGCAGTCTGTGCATGAATAAAACCTATTTTGCAACACAGAGAAACATATCTGAAGGGGTTAGAAGTGTTTTGCATGATTTTTGAAGTTAGAGCCTGAAATGTCAGAAAAAGGCCTTTCAGCACATAACAAACTTGGTTCAGACAATGCAAGCTGAAACTCGGCCCAAAATTAAAATTGCAGTCTGTGCATGAATAAAACCTATTTTGCAACACAGAGAAACATATCTGAAGGTGTTAGAAGTGTTTTGCATGATTTTTGAAGTTAGAGCCTGAAATGTCAGAAAACAGCGTTTCAGCACATAACAAACTTGGTTCTGGCAATGCAAGCTGAAACTCGGTCCAAAATAAAAATTGCAGTCTGTGCATGAATAAAACCTATTTTGCAACACAGAGAAACATATCTGAAGGTGTTAGAAGTGTTTTGCATGATTTTTGAAGTTAGAGCCTGAAATGTCAGAAAACAGCGTTTCAGCACATAACAAACTTGGTTCTGGCAATGCAAGCTGAAACTCGGTCAGAAATTAAAATTGCAGTCTGTGCATGAATAAAACCTATTTTGCAACACAGAGAAACATATCTGAAGGTGTTAGAAGTGTTTTGCATGATTTTTGAAGTTGGAGCCTGAAATGTCAGAAAACGGCGTTTCAGCACATAACAAACTTGGTTCAGGCAATGCAAGCTGAAACTCGGTCCAAAATTAAAATTGCAGTGTGTGCATGAATAAAACCTATTTTGCAACACAGAGAAACATATCTGAAGGTGTTAGAAGTGTTTTGCATGATTTTTGAAGTTAGAGCCTGAAATGTCAGAAAACAGCGTTTCAGCACATAACAAACTTGGTTCTGGCAATGCAAGCTGAAACTCGGTCCAAAATAAAAATTGCAGTCTGTGCATGAATAAAACCTATTTTGCAACACAGAGAAACATATCTGAAGGTGTTAGAAGTGTTTTGCATGATTTTTGAAGTTAGAGCCTGAAATGTCAGAAAACGGCTTTTCAGCACATAACAAACTTGGTTCAGGCAATGCAAGCTGAAACTCGGTACAAAATTAAAATTGCAGTCTGTGCATGAATGAAACGTATTTTTCAACACACAGAAACATATCTGAAGGTGTTAGAAGTGTTTTGCATGATTTTTTAAGTTAGAGTCTGAAATGTCAGAAAACAGCCTTTCAGCGCAGAACAAACTTGGTTCAGGCAATGCAAGCTGAAACTCGGTCCAAAATTAAAATTGCAGTCTGTGCATGAATAAAACCTATTTTGCAACACAGAGAAACATATCTGAAGGTGTTAGAAGTGTTTTGCATGATTTTTGAAGTTAGAGCCTGAAATGTCAGAAAACAGCGTTTCAGCACATAACAAACTTGGTTCTGGCAATGCAAGCTGAAACTCGGTCAGAAATTGAAATTGCAGTCTGTGCATGAATAAAACCTATTTTGCAACACAGAGAAACATATCTGAAGGTGTTAGAAGTGTTTTGTATGATTTTTGAAGTTGGAGCCTGAAATGTCAGAAAACGGCGTTTCAGCACATAACAAACTTGGTTCAGGCAATGCAAGCTGAAACTCGGTCCAAAATTAAAATTGCAGTGTGTGCATGAATAAAACCTATTTTGCAACACAGAGAAACATATCTGAAGGTGTTAGAAGTGTTTTGCATGATTTTTGAAGTTAGAGCCTGAAATGTCAGAAAACAGCGTTTCAGCACATAACAAACTTGGTTCTGGCAACGCAAGCTGAAACTCGGTCAGAAATTAAAATTGCAGTCTGTGCATGAATAAAACCTATTTTGCAACACAGAGAAACATATCTGAAGGTGTTAGAAGTGTTTTGCATGATTTTTGAAGTTAGAGCCTGAAATGTCAGAGAACAGCGTTTCAGCACTTAACAAACTTGGTTCTGGCAATGCAAGCTGAAACTCTTTCCAAAATCAAAATTGCAGTCTGTGCATGAATAAAACCTATTTTGCAACACAGAGAAACATATCTGAAGCTGTTAGAAGTGTTTTGCATGATTTTTGAAGTTAGAGCCTGAAATGTCAGAAAACAGCGTTTCAGCACATAACAAACTTGGTTCTGGCAATGCAAGCTGAAACTCGGTCAGAAATTAAAATTGCAGTCTGTGCATGAATAAAACCTATTTTGCAACACAGAGAAACATATCTGAAGGTGTTAGAAGTGTTTTGCATGATTTTTGAAGTTGGAGCCTGAAATGTCAGAAAACGGCGTTTCAGCACATAACAAACTTGGTTCAGGCAATGCAAGCTGAAACTCGGTCCAAAATTAAAATTGCAGTGTGTGCATGAATAAAACCTATTTTGCAACACAGAGAAACATATCTGAAGGTGTTAGAAGTGTTTTGCATGATTTTTGAAGTTAGAGCCTGAAATGTCAGAAAACAGCGTTTCAGCACATAACAAACTTGGTTCTGGCAATGCAAGCTGAAACTCGGTCCAAAATAAAAATTGCAGTCAGTGCATGAATAAAACCTATTTTGCAACACAGAGAAACATATCTGAAGGTGTTAGAAGTGTTTTGCATGATTTTTGAAGTTAGAGCCTGAAATGTCAGAAAACGCCGTTTCAGCACATAACAAACTTGGTTCAGGCAATGCAAGCTGAAACTCGGCCCAAAATTAAAATTGCAGTCTGTGCATGAATAAAACCTATTTTGCAACACAGAGAAACATATCTGAAGGTGTTAGAAGTGTTTTGCATGATTTTTGAAGTTAGAGCCTGAAATGTCAGAAAACAGCGTTTCAGCACTTAACAAACTTGGTTCTGGCAATGCAAGCTGAAACTCTTTCCAAAATCAAAATTGCAGTCTGTGCATGAATAAAACCTATTTTGCAACACAGAGAAACATATCTGAAGGTGTTAGAAGTGTTTTGCATGATTTTTGAAGTTAGAGCCTGAAATGTCAGAAAAAGGCCTTTCAGCACATAACAAACTTGGTTCAGACAATGCAAGCTGAAACTCGGCCCAAAATTAAAATTGCAGTCTGTGCATGAATAAAACCTATTTTGCAACACAGAGAAACATATCTGAAGTTGTTAGAAGTGTTTTGCATGATTTTTGAAGTTAGAGCCTGAAATGTCAGAAAACGCCGTTTCAGCACATAACAAACTTGGTTCAGGCAATGCAAGCTGAAACTCGGCCCAAAATTAAAATTGCAGTCTGTGCATGAATAAAGCCTATTTTGCAACACAGAGAAAGATATCTGAAGGTGTTAGAAGTGTTTTGCATGATTTTTGAAGTTAGAGCCTGAAATGTCAGAAAACAGCGTTTCAGCACATAACAAACTTGGTTACCCCTTCAGTCGAATCACTTCGACGTTACATTGGGATCTCGCTTGAGAGACCGATCACCTCTGAGCCTTATTAAAAAGGCCAATTGAAAATTGGCGAGTGGACGTGCGCGCCGGCCACGCCCCCGTACATACGGGTATATAAGATGGCTGCGCGCACCACTCAGTCAGACTTTTGCTTTCAGAGCCGATGTGTCGAGCCTCTAAACAGCCGAGAAGAGTTCTTCAGAGTTCATGCTCCCTCCTGCTGCTGCGCTGCCATAACTAAAAGAGTGTTTCACAGAAAGAGCATTGTTTGGCAGCCGTCAGCGCGGTCCCGCGGGCGGCCGTTTTCACGGCCATATAAAGCCTTTTTGCATTCCAGCGAGCAGCCCCGGCGAGTGCATTGCCCCGCGGCCCCTCCCTGGGCAAACCGGGATCACAAAAGAGCAATTTCTAGCGGCCGTTTTAGACGTCCTTTTCAGGATGTCTTTTCGGCCGTGCGTTTCTGGATGTGGTAGTTTCCTCTCCTCAGCGAACGGACATGAGCGCTGCCTCACGTGTTTAGGCTTTGAGCACGCTGGGGTGGTGCTCATGAATGGTCCATGCGGTGAAAGCATGACCATGACCACGCTGAAGTCCTGCCGCTCGTTCGCGAGCTGGCTCCCCCCGCCTCCCTCCCGTGGTCAGCCGTTGAGCCGCCTATGCTCTTCGGCCACCGCGGTGGGGCGCGGGGGGGGACATTCAATTTACGATAGACAGCGTTCCGCCGGCTCAAAAAGCCCTGCGGACCTCTCTATCTCAGCGCGGTCCCGTTGAGTTTCCGCAGCAGACGCTTCCCCGCCTGGCGGGCTGAGCGTCTCCTTCGGTGCTCCTGCAGAGGATGAGATGTCTGTCACAGCATCAGAGGGAGAGTCAGACGGTGACACATCTCTTCCCGCGGCGCGGCGCCCACCCGTGGTCGCTGCCCCCCCGGAGGTTGATGTCGAACTGTCGGCTATGCTTTTCCGGGCAGCCGGGGGGGATCGGTTTGAGGGTTCCTCAGGGGCCTCCGGCCGATCCTTCTAGGCTGGACGACTGGTTCCTGGGGGGGGCACCGGCGGCAGCGCCGCGCTCCCCCCCGGTCCCGTTCTGACCGGATGTGCATGAGGAGCTGACAAAATCGATGGCGCCCTATTAATTTGAAGCGCACTCCAGCTCCTCTCCCCTCGCCACTCTCCATGGCGGGGCAGCCAAGGGGTACGTGGCGGTCCCCCAGGTCGGGCGCGCCATCGCGGTGCACCTTTGCCCGCGGGCGCGGCCGCCTGGTGGGGCCCTCCGCGTCTCCCTTTTAGGGCATGTGAAATTTCTTCCGCCCTCATCGGCTGGGCCTTTTCTGCGCCCCCCGACACGCTGCCCCGCCCTGCAGGCCATTGCAACACTGCAAAAGTGCCAGGTGCAGGCACCTTAAGGCCTGCACGAGAGTGGTCCTGACCAGGGGGTACTTGAAGAACTCCGCGCCGCCACTGACTTCGCCCTTCGGGCCACTAGGTTGCGGCGTGTCCCCTTGGTCAGGTGATGTCCACCTGCGTGGTCCAGGAACGCCACCTATGGCTGACTCTGGCCCGGATGGCAGAGGCCGACAAAGTTCGCTTTCTCGACTCTCCCATTCCCCAGAGCGGCCTATTCGGCGACACCGTGAAGGGTTTTTGCTCAGCGGCGTCGAACGTATCGCCGGCCCCCAAAAGCCTGCGATCCTCCGCCCATCAGCATACCCCGTCGAGTTGCCAGAGCAGTACGCCTCCCCGTCGTTCGGGCTGGGCGTCTCCTCTGGCGCTCCAACGGTCCAGAGGCAGACGGAGGCCGTCCAACATATCCTGCCCCGCCGCGAAGTTACCATTCCGCCGCCTGGGCCCCCGCCTCCGCCTGCCTGTCGCCGAGGGCGTCCCCCCGCAGCTCCGTCCCCTGCTGAGCCACACGATCCAGGCTCGCAGCCGACGTCGAGCCGCCCGTGGGAGAGGGACGCCGCTCGCCTCTCAGGGTCCTGCGACGGAAGACCCTCGCAGGCGAGCTTCGAAGCGTCCCTGATGCGAGCACCCCCGGAGGTGGAGAGAGCTACTCTGTCGGCACTCCCGCTGGAAGCGGGACTTAGCCGGTCATTTGAAATCACAGAAAGACCCAGCTTTCTCACCTCTGGGGCCCCGGCCCCGAGTTTCCTTCCTGAGCAGCACTTCCACTCCTCGGAACCAGACTCGGGACCGGATGTCGCCAGCGCGGGAACCAGGGAAGTAGGTAAGCACTGCTTAGCGCAGTTAGACACTTCTCCAGGACGTTTATCCTTCTGGGTTTTGTCTCCTTCCCTGTCTTTCCCCAGGCTGCCCCACCACGGTCACGCCGGTCAACGTTCCCTTGATACCACTACACTGGTTGATACGGACGGTACGGCCCGGCTCCAGGCGTCCGCCCAGACTCACAGGTACCCCTTACATTCTTTATTCGGAAACAGGCGTGCCTCTGTTCTGCCTGCGGAGGTCGCGTTCCTACTGGCGAAGGACGCGATCCAGCCTGTCTCTCCGGCCGGGATGAGGTCGGGGTTTGATAAGAGTCCTGACTTCACGTGTCCAGTTAGAGTGGTGGGTTAACATCCGCCCTGGATGGAGCTCTGTTCCGATCCCTTTTTAGGCTGTCGGCGCACATGCTCACGACGACGCACATACAAGTATGTTTCCGTCTCCAGGGCTGGGTTGCAGCCATCTGCCTGAAGGGCACCCGCTGTCGCGTCTCGATCTTTCCCCGGTGCACACCCCTCCGGCGGTCTGCCCCGGGGGTCGAGCGCTCAGCGCGAGGTGCTTCCACTTGGCTAGTCCCTCTCCTTCCTGCCTGGCCTTCTTTAGGCCATAGGAGCTCCCCTGTCCCCTCTTCGGCAGACAGGTACTCGCGTCTTCAACCGTCTCTTCGACTGGTGCTTACCAGCCCACTCGTGAGTTCCGTTGTGCGAATACAGGGACCTGGTGCCTCGGCACCCCCGCCATCTGGTCCTTCAGGCCAACCGAGGGAATCCCTTTCCTCGGTCGGGAGCCCGACTCGGTCCACAAGACGGCCCGCCTTGCTACCAAGAGCGCGCAGTTGGTGCTGTAGTCTCTGAGCTAATCAGGAACTATTCAGCGGTCCCCTCAAATCAGAGGCTCCTGGGGCACATGTCAGCTCTAGCCGCTTGCCGTTAAGCTGTTTCATGTGAGACCGCTGCAGCACGATCGAGTCCTATGATGGGCATGGCATCTCGGCTCTCTCCGGACTGGCGTTTTCCCGCAGTATTGCCGACAAGTCAGCCCGTGGCTTACCACGGGTTGGGTTGCCATGTACAACAGAGGCTTACAGCTCCTCCCATCTGCTCCCATGGAGTCCAACGTGGCAGATTTTGCTACTTGCCATTCATTTGAAGCAGGGAAACTCAACCGTGCAGCCCCCCGGTTCCCACGGCAGTCCACCCACCTGCAGAATGGCGACTCCACCCCGTGACACAGCTAGTTGGAGTTATATCGGCAGGCCCAGCCACATCCGCTCGCCCTCCCGATTCCTCCCATTGCCAGAGTAACTCTGGCACATAGCTGACCTCCGGGGCCCAAGTACGCCCTTCCCCAGTGAGCCTCCTTGCGCAGACTCTGTGCGAGTCCAGGGAGGACGAGGAGTAAGTCTGGAGGTTGCGCTGCAAGGACGGCCCACCCGGACTTAGGTCTTAGTAACCTTCCCCTCGCGGCAGTCCCTCCCTGTAAGGGCACGGCTTGACACCATAGATCTCTCCGGCCTTCCACAGGCCGTGATACAAACTATCACTCGGTACTGGGCTCCCTTGGCAAAGGCTGGCTCACACACTGAGATGAGGTCTATCGCTGGCATTCCTCTCGCTGAGAGGCACAGAGATACACGATTGCAGTAGTGCTTCCTTTCCTGCAGGAGAGTTGGAGCGCAGGCTGTCCCCTCGACTCTCGGAATATATGCCGCCGCTTAGCCGCATATCACATGCAGTAGATGAAGCAAAATAGGTAAGCACCCACTGGTCGTGAGGTCCCTCAGAGGTGCCAGACCGCGCCTCATACCCTCTTGGGACCCCCCCGTCGCCCTTCGGGCCCGCGGGGCGCTTCATTTGAGCCCCTGGCCTCAGTCGAGCTAGAATTCCTGTCATTTAGACAGCGCTCCTGATTGCCCTGGCCTCCATCAAGAGGGTAAGGAGACCTACAAACTTCTCTGTAGGGAAGCTTCCCCGTCGCCTTCTCAGGCCGCGGGGCGCTCCCTTGGAGCCTCGGGCCTCAGTCGAGCGAGAAAAACGCTCCTGACTGCCCTGGCTCCCATTGAACGAGCAAAGGTTCCCCAGAGGTGCTCAGTGGGCCTCAGTCGAGTCCTGTCATTAAGACAGCGCTCCTGACTGCCCCGGCTCCTATTAAGAGGGTTGGAGACCTACAAGCTTTCCTTGCCAGCAAAGTGTGTCAAGAAGTTCGGGCCCGGCGACTCTCACGTTACTACCTGAGACCCCGGCCCGGCTATTGTGCCCAAGGTTCCCCACCACGCTTTTCCGCGGTCAGGTGGTGAACCTGCAAGCTCTGCCCTGGAGGAGGCAGACCCAGCCTTGCGATGTTGTGTCTATGTGAAAATGAATTCGCTCGGCACTTCAGACGCACCTAGCAGCTTATCTGCTTGGGGTTCAGCAGAAAGGGAATGCTGTCCCCAAACTGAGGTGGCTCATTGGGTGGTAGATGCCTCTCCCTCTCTTATCTATATCTGGGAGAGCCATGCCCCTTAGGTGTTCATGCCCACTCCATTAAGAGTGCTGCTTCATCCTATGCGTTGGCTCATGGCGCCTCACTAGCAGATATCTATAGAGCTGCGGGCTGGGCGACACCTAATACCTTCGCTAGGTTCTTCAACCTTCGCGCAGAGGCCGTTCCTCCCGTGTCTTAAACATAAGACTTCAGGCGAGCGGGGGGACGGCTGGTGTCGGCTTGCTGCGCCATTCCCACGTGGATCCGTGCGCTATCTCCCAGAATGTTCCCTCCGGCGAACCTGGGTCCTCCATGCCCCGCAGTCAGGGCTAGATGCGGAGTAGTCCTTGGCTGTGATCCTGCCTGGGTCTCCTTCGCCCCGCAGGTTGTGGCTATACTTTTCAATATTTTCCAGCGGAGGAGACCGCTGTTTCCCTCGTGTATCCCTAAGAAATCTTATGGATATATTGAATTATTCTCATTTCCACATGCACAAATTGCATGTGCTCCGCCCCCCCAACCCATGCTTCAGTACATCTGGCATCCCTGCAGGCCCCTTATAAAAAGGGGGCCTCGGGGCGTTGGGAAGGTTACGTTCAATGACCGCCTGCGGACACGTCTGGGAAGACCTGCCGGCACGTGGCGTTGTGCGTAACGCGGCGTCAGGGTCGTGGCCTTTTCCATGGGTCTAGTTCCCAATGTAACGTCGAAGTGATTCGACTGAAGGGGTAACGTCTAGGTTACGAAGGTAACCCTCGTTCCCCGAAGGAGGGAACGGAGACGTTACATTCCCCTGCCACGCCCCTGGCGTCGCGCTGACGCTGGGCTCTCCCGGCTCTTCAGCAAAAGCCTGACTGAGTGGTGCGCGCAGCCATCTTATATACCCGTATGTACGGGGGCGTGGCCGGCGCGCACGTCCACTCGCCAATTTTCAATTGGCCTTTTTAATAAGGCTCAGAGGTGATCGGTCTCTCAAGCGAGATCCCAATGTAACGTCTCCGTTCCCTCCTTCGGGGAACGAGGGTTACCTTCGTAACCTAGACGTTCTGGCAATGCAAGCTGAAACTCGGTCAGAAATTAAAATTGCAGTCTGTGCATGAATAAAACCTATTTTGCAACACAGAGAAACATATCTGAAGGTGTTAGAAGTGTTTTGCATGATTTTTGAAGTTGGAGCCTGAAATGTCAGAAAACGGCGTTTCAGCACATAACAAACTTGGTTCAGGCAATGCAAGCTGAAACTCGGTCCAAAATTAAAATTGCAGTGTGTGCATGAATAAAACCTATTTTGCAACACAGAGAAACATATCTGAAGGTGTTAGAAGTGTTTTGCATGATTTTTGAAGTTAGAGCCTGAAATGTCAGAAAACAGCGTTTCAGCACATAACAAACTTGGTTCTGGCAATGCAAGCTGAAAATCGGTCCAAAATAAAAATTGCAGTCTGTGCATGAATAAAACCTATTTTGCAACACAGAGAAACATATCTGAAGGTGTTAGAAGTGTTTTGCATGATTTTTGAAGTTAGAGCCTGAAATGTCAGAAAACAGCGTTTCAGCACATAACAAACTTGGTTCTGGCAATGCAAGCTGAAACTCGGTCAGAAATTAAAATTGCAGTCTGTGCATGAATAAAACCTATTTTGCAACACAGAGAAACATATCTGAAGGTGTTAGAAGTGTTTTGCATGATTTTTGAAGTTAGAGCCTGAAATGTCAGAAAAAGGCCTTTCAGCACATAACAAACTTGGTTCAGACAATGCAAGCTGAAACTCGGCCCAAAATTAAAATTGCAGTCTGTGCATGAATAAAACCTATTTTGCAACACAGAGAAACATATCTGAAGGTGTTAGAAGTGTTTTGCATGATTTTTGAAGTTAGAGCCTGAAATGTCAGAAAACAGCGTTTCAGCACATAACAAACTTGGTTCTGGCAATGCAAGCTGAAACTCGGTCAGAAATTAAAATTGCAGTCTGTGCATGAATAAAACCTATTTTGCAACACAGAGAAACATATCTGAAGGTGTTAGAAGTGTTTTGCATGATTTTTGAAGTTGGAGCCTGAAATGTCAGAAAACGGCGTTTCAGCACATAACAAACTTGGTTCAGGCAATGCAAGCTGAAACTCGGTCCAAAATTAAGATTGCAGTGTGTGCATGAATAAAACCTATTTTGCAACACAGAGAAACATATCTGAAGGTGTTAGAAGTGTTTTGCATGATTTTTGAAGTTAGAGCCTGAAATGTCAGAAAACAGCGTTTCAGCACATAACAAACTTGGTTCTGGCAATGCAAGCTGAAACTCGGTCCAAAATAAAAATTGCAGTCTGTGCATGAATAAAACCTATTTTGCAACACAGAGAAACATATCTGAAGGTGTTAGAAGTGTTTTGCATGATTTTTGAAGTTAGAGCCTGAAATGTCTAGAAAACGGCTTTTCAGCACATAACAAACTTGGTTCAGGCAATGCAAGCTGAAACTCGGCCCAAAATTAAAATTGCAGTCTGTGCATGAATAAAACCTATTTTGCAACACAGAGAAACATATCTGAAGGTGTTAGAAGTGTTTTGCATGATTTTTGAAGTTAGAGCCTGAAATGTCAGAAAACGCCGTTTCAGCACATAACAAACTTGGTTCAGGCAATGCAAGCTGAAACTCGGCCCAAAATTAAAATTGCAGTCTGTGCATGAATAAAGCCTATTTTGCAACACAGAGAAAGATATCTGAAGGTGTTAGAAGTGTTTTGCATGATTTTTGAAGTTAGAGCCTGAAATGTCAGAAAACAGCGTTTCAGCACATAACAAACTTGGTTCTGGCAATGCAAGCTGAAACTCGGTCAGAAATTAAAATTGCAGTCTGTGCATGAATAAAACCTATTTTGCAACACAGAGAAACATATCTGAAGGTGTTAGAAGTGTTTTGCATGATTTTTGAAGTTGGAGCCTGAAATGTCAGAAAACGGCGTTTCAGCACATAACAAACTTGGTTCAGGCAATGCAAGCTGAAACTCGGTCCAAAATTAAGATTGCAGTGTGTGCATGAATAAAACCTATTTTGCAACACAGAGAAACATATCTGAAGGTGTTAGAAGTGTTTTGCATGATTTTTGAAGTTAGAGCCTGAAATGTCTAGAAAACGGCTTTTCAGCACATAACAAACTTGGTTCAGGCAATGCAAGCTGAAACTCGGCCCAAAATTAAAATTGCAGTCTGTGCATGAATAAAACCTATTTTGCAACACAGAGAAACATATCTGAAGGTGTTAGAAGTGTTTTGCATGATTTTTGAAGTTAGAGCCTGAAATGTCAGAAAACGCCGTTTCAGCACATAACAAACTTGGTTCAGGCAATGCAAGCTGAAACTCGGCCCAAAATTAAAATTGCAGTCTGTGCATGAATAAAGCCTATTTTGCAACACAGAGAAAGATATCTGAAGGTGTTAGAAGTGTTTTGCATGATTTTTGAAGTTAGAGCCTGAAATGTCAGAAAACAGCGTTTCAGCACATAACAAACTTGGTTCTGGCAACGCAAGCTGAAACTCGGTCAGAAATTAAAATTGCAGTCTGTGCATGAATAAAACCTATTTTGCAACACAGAGAAACATATCTGAAGGTGTTAGAAGTGTTTTGCATGATTTTTGAAGTTAGAGCCTGAAATGTCTAGAAAACGGCTTTTCAGCACATAACAAACTTGGTTCAGGCAATGCAAGCTGAAACTCGGCCCAAAATTAAAATTGCAGTCTGTGCATGAATAAAACCTATTTTGCAACACAGAGAAACATATCTGAAGGTGTTAGAAGTGTTTTGCATGATTTTTGAAGTTAGAGCCTGAAATGTCAGAAAACGCCGTTTCAGCACATAACAAACTTGGTTCAGGCAATGCAAGCTGAAACTCGGCCCAAAATTAAAATTGCAGTCTGTGCATGAATAAAGCCTATTTTGCAACACAGAGAAAGATATCTGAAGGTGTTAGAAGTGTTTTGCATGATTTTTGAAGTTAGAGCCTGAAATGTCAGAAAACAGCGTTTCAGCACATAACAAACTTGGTTCTGGCAACGCAAGCTGAAACTCGGTCAGAAATTAAAATTGCAGTCTGTGCATGAATAAAACCTATTTTGCAACACAGAGAAACATATCTGAAGGTGTTAGAAGTGTTTTGCATGTTTTTTGAAGTTGGAGCCTGAAATGTCAGAAAACGGCGTTTCAGCACATAACAAACTTGGTTCAGGCAATGCAAGCTGAAACTCGGTCCAAAATTAAAATTGCAGTGTGTGCATGAATAAAACCTATTTTGCAACACAGAGAAACATATCTGAAGGTGTTAGAAGTGTTTTGCATGATTTTTGAAGTTAGAGCCTGAAATGTCAGAAAACAGCGTTTCAGCACATAACAAACTTGGTTCTGGCAATGCAAGCTGAAAATCGGTCCAAAATAAAAATTGCAGTCTGTGCATGAATAAAACCTATTTTGCAACACAGAGAAACATATCTGAAGGTGTTAGAAGTGTTTTGCATGATTTTTGAAGTTAGAGCCTGAAATGTCAGAAAACAGCGTTTCAGCACATAACAAACTTGGTTCTGGCAATGCAAGCTGAAACTCGGTCAGAAATTAAAATTGCAGTCTGTGCATGAATAAAACCTATTTTGCAACACAGAGAAACATATCTGAAGGTGTTAGAAGTGTTTTGCATGATTTTTGAAGTTAGAGCCTGAAATGTCAGAAAAAGGCCTTTCAGCACATAACAAACTTGGTTCAGACAATGCAAGCTGAAACTCGGCCCAAAATTAAAATTGCAGTCTGTGCATGAATAAAACCTATTTTGCAACACAGAGAAACATATCTGAAGGTGTTAGAAGTGTTTTGCATGATTTTTGAAGTTAGAGCCTGAAATGTCAGAAAACAGCGTTTCAGCACATAACAAACTTGGTTCTGGCAATGCAAGCTGAAACTCGGTCCAAAATAAAAATTGCAGTCTGTGCATGAATAAAACCTATTTTGCAACACAGAGAAACATATCTGAAGGTGTTAGAAGTGTTTTGCATGATTTTTGAAGTTAGAGCCTGAAATGTCAGAAAACAGCGTTTCAGCACATAACAAACTTGGTTCTGGCAATGCAAGCTGAAACTCGGTCAGAAATTGAAATTGCAGTCTGTGCATGAATAAAACCTATTTTGCAACACAGAGAAACATATCTGAAGGTGTTAGAAGTGTTTTGCATGATTTTTGAAGTTGGAGCCTGAAATGTCAGAAAACGGCGTTTCAGCACATAACAAACTTGGTTCAGGCAATGCAAGCTGAAACTCGGTCCAAAATTAAAATTGCAGTGTGTGCATGAATAAAACCTATTTTGCAACACAGAGAAACATATCTGAAGGTGTTAGAAGTGTTTTGCATGATTTTTGAAGTTAGAGCCTGAAATGTCAGAAAAAGGCCTTTCAGCACATAACAAACTTGGTTCAGACAATGCAAGCTGAAACTCGGCCCAAAATTAAAATTGCAGTCTGTGCATGAATAAAACCTATTTTGCAACACAGAGAAACATATCTGAAGGTGTTAGAAGTGTTTTGCATGATTTTTGAAGTTAGAGCCTGAAATGTCAGAAAACGGCGTTTCAGCACATAACAAACTTGGTTCAGGCAATGCAAGCTGAAACTCGGCCCAAAATTAAAATTGCAGTCTGTGCATGAATAAAACCTATTTTGCAACACAGAGAAAGATATCTGAAGGTGTTAGAAGTGTTTTGCATGATTTTTGAAGTTGGAGCCTGAAATGTCAGAAAACGGCGTTTCAGCACATAACAAACTTGGTTCAGGCAATGCAAGCTGAAACTCGGTCCAAAATTAAAATTGCAGTGTGTGCATGAATAAAACCTATTTTGCAACACAGAGAAACATATCTGAAGGTGTTAGAAGTGTTTTGCATGATTTTTGAAGTTAGAGCCTGAAATGTCAGAAAACAGCGTTTCAGCACATAACAAACTTGGTTCTGGCAATGCAAGCTGAAACTCGGTCAGAAATTAAAATTGCAGTCTGTGCATGAATAAAACCTATTTTGCAACACAGAGAAACATATCTGAAGGTGTTAGAAGTGTTTTGCATGATTTTTGAAGTTGGAGCCTGAAATGTCAGAAAACGGCGTTTCAGCACATAACAAACTTGGTTCAGGCAATCCAAGCTGAAACTCGGTCCAAAATTAAAATTGCAGTGTGTGCATGAATAAAACCTATTTTGAAACACAGAGAAACATATCTGAAGGTGTTAGAAGTGTTTTGCATGATTTTTGAAGTTAGAGCCTGAAATGTCAGAAAACAGCGTTTCAGCACATAACAAACTTGGTTCTGGCAATGCAAGCTGAAACTCGGTCCAAAATAAAAATTGCAGTCTGTGCATGAATAAAACCTATTTTGCAACACAGAGAAACATATCTGAAGGTGTTAGAAGTGTTTTGCATGATTTTTGAAGTTAGAGCCTGAAATGTCAGAAAACGGCTTTTCAGCACATAACAAACTTGGTTCAGGCAATGCAAGCTGAAACTCGGTCCAAAATTAAAATTGCAGTCTGTGCATGAATGAAACGTATTTTTCAACACACAGAAACATATCTGAAGGTGTTAGAAGTGTTTTGCATGATTTTTTAAGTTAGAGCCTGAAATGTCAGAAAACAGCCTTTCAGCGCAGAACAAACTTGGTTCAGGCAATGCAAGCTGAAACTCGGTCCAAAATTAAAATTGCAGTCTGTGCATGAATAAAACCTATTTTGCAACACAGAGAAACATATCTGAAGGTGTTAGAAGTGTTTTGCATGATTTTTGAAGTTAGAGCCTGAAATGTCAGAAAACAGCGTTTCAGCACATAACAAACTTGGTTCTGGCAATGCAAGCTGAAACTCGGTCAGAAATTGAAATTGCAGTCTGTGCATGAATAAAACCTATT
Organism: Garra rufa; assembly: GCF_049309525.1. Classification (NCBI taxonomy): domain Eukaryota; kingdom Metazoa; phylum Chordata; class Actinopteri; order Cypriniformes; family Cyprinidae; genus Garra; species Garra rufa. Next base: position 3,268,195 of record NW_027394276.1, on the reverse strand, counting down.
TTGCAACACAGAGAAACATATCTGAAGGTGTTAGAAGTGTTTTGCATGATTTTTGAAGTTGGAGCCTGAAATGTCAGAAAACGGCGTTTCAGCACATAACAAACTTGGTTCAGGCAATGCAAGCTGAAACTCGGTCCAAAATTAAAATTGCAGTGTGTGCATGAATAAAACCTATTTTGCAACACAGAGAAACATATCTGAAGGTGTTAGAAGTGTTTTGCATGATTTTTGAAGTTAGAGCCTGAAATGTCAGAAAACAGCGTTTCAGCACATAACAAACTTGGTTCTGGCAACGCAAGCTGAAACTCGGTCAGAAATTAAAATTGCAGTCTGTGCATGAATAAAACCTATTTTGCAACACAGAGAAACATATCTGAAGGTGTTAGAAGTGTTTTGCATGATTTTTGAAGTTAGAGCCTGAAATGTCAGAAAACAGCGTTTCAGCACTTAACAAACTTGGTTCTGGCAATGCAAGCTGAAACTCTTTCCAAAATCAAAATTGCAGTCTGTGCATGAATAAAACCTATTTTGCAACACAGAGAAACATATCTGAAGCTGTTAGAAGTGTTTTGCATGATTTTTGAAGTTAGAGCCTGAAATGTCAGAAAACAGCGTTTCAGCACATAACAAACTTGGTTCTGGCAATGCAAGCTGAAACTCGGTCAGAAATTAAAATTGCAGTCTGTGCATGAATAAAACCTATTTTGCAACACAGAGAAACATATCTGAAGGTGTTAGAAGTGTTTTGCATGATTTTTGAAGTTGGAGCCTGAAATGTCAGAAAACGGCATTTCAGCACATAACAAACTTGGTTCAGGCAATGCAAGCTGAAACTCGGTCCAAAATTAAAATTGCAGTGTGTGCATGAATAAAACCTATTTTGCAACACAGAGAAACATATCTGAAGGTGTTAGAAGTGTTTTGCATGATTTTTGAAGTTAGAGCCTGAAATGTCAGAAAAAGGCCTTTCAGCACATAACAAACTTGGTTCAGACAATGCAAGCTGAAACTCGGCCCAAAATTAAAATTGCAGTCTGTGCATGAATAAAACCTATTTTGCAACACAGAGAAACATATCTGAAGGTGTTAGAAGTGTTTTGCATGATTTTTGAAGTTAGAGCCTGAAATGTCAGAAAACAGCGTTTCAGCACATAACAAACTTGGTTCTGGCAATGCAAGCTGAAACTCGGTCCAAAATAAAAATTGCAGTCTGTGCATGAATAAAACCTATTTTGCAACACAGAGAAACATATCTGAAGGTGTTAGAAGTGTTTTGCATGATTTTTGAAGTTAGAGCCTGAAATGTCAGAAAACGGCGTTTCAGCACATAACAAACTTGGTTCAGGCAATGCAAGCTGAAACTCGGCCCAAAATTAAAATTGCAGTCTGTGCATGAATAAAACCTATTTTGCAACACAGAGAAACATATCTGAAGGTGTTAGAAGTGTTTTGCATGATTTTTGAAGTTGGAGCCTGAAATGTCAGAAAACGGCGTTTCAGCACATAACAAACTTGGTTCAGGCAATGCAAGCTGAAACTCGGTCCAAAATTAAAATTGCAGTGTGTGCATGAATAAAACCTATTTTGCAACACAGAGAAACATATCTGAAGGTGTTAGAAGTGTTTTGCATGATTTTTGAAGTTAGAGCCTGAAATGTCAGAAAACAGCGTTTCAGCACATAACAAACTTGGTTCTGGCAATGCAAGCTGAAACTCGGTCAGAAATTAAAATTGCAGTCTGTGCATGAATAAAACCTATTTTGCAACACAGAGAAAGATATCTGAAGGTGTTAGAAGTGTTTTGCATGATTTTTGAAGTTGGAGCCTGAAATGTCAGAAAACGGCGTTTCAGCACATAACAAACTTGGTTCAGGCAATGCAAGCTGAAACTCGGTCCAAAATTAAAATTGCAGTGTGTGCATGAATAAAACCTATTTTGCAACACAGAGAAACATATCTGAAGGTGTTAGAAGTGTTTTGCATGATTTTTGAAGTTAGAGCCTGAAATGTCAGAAAACAGCGTTTCAGCACATAACAAACTTGGTTCTGGCAATGCAAGCTGAAACTCGGTCCAAAATAAAAATTGCAGTCTGTGCATGAATAAAACCTATTTTGCAACACAGAGAAACATATCTGAAGGTGTTAGAAGTGTTTTGCATGATTTTTGAAGTTAGAGCCTGAAATGTCAGAAAACGGCTTTTCAGCACATAACAAACTTGATTCAGGCAATGCAAGCTGAAACTCGGTCCAAAATTAAAATTGCAGTCTGTGCATGAATGAAACGTATTTTTCAACACACAGAAACATATCTGAAGGTGTTAGAAGTGTTTTGCATGATTTTTTAAATTAGAGTCTGAAATGTCAGAAAACAGCCTTTCAGCGCAGAACAAACTTGGTTCAGGCAATGCAAGCTGAAACTCGGTCCAAAATTAAAATTGCAGTCTGTGCATGAATAAAACCTATTTTGCAACACAGAGAAACATATCTGAAGGTGTTAGAAGTGTTTTGCATGATTTTTGAAGTTGGAGCCTGAAATGTCAGAAAACGGCGTTTCAGCACATAACAAACTTGGTTCAGGCAATGCAAGCTGAAACTCGGTCCAAAATTAAAATTGCAGTGTGTGCATGAATAAAACCTATTTTGCAACACAGAGAAACATATCTGAAGGTGTTAGAAGTGTTTTGCATGATTTTTGAAGTTGGAGCCTGAAATGTCAGAAAACGGCGTTTCAGCACATAACAAACTTGGTTCAGGCAATGCAAGCTGAAACTCGGTCCAAAATTAAAATTGCAGTGTGTGCATGAATAAAACCTATTTTGCAACACAGAGAAACATATCTGAAGGTGTTAGAAGTGTTTTGCATGATTTTTGAAGTTAGAGCCTGAAATGTCAGAAAACAGCGTTTCAGCACATAACAAACTTGGTTCTGGCAATGCAAGCTGAAAATCGGTCCAAAATAAAAATTGCAGTCTGTGCATGAATAAAACCTATTTTGCAACACAGAGAAACATATCTGAAGGTGTTAGAAGTGTTTTGCATGATTTTTGAAGTTAGAGCCTGAAATGTCAGAAAACAGCGTTTCAGCACATAACAAACTTGGTTCTGGCAATGCAAGCTGAAACTCGGTCAGAAATTAAAATTGCAGTCTGTGCATGAATAAAACCTATTTTGCAACACAGAGAAACATATCTGAAGGTGTTAGAAGTGTTTTGCATGATTTTTGAAGTTAGAGCCTGAAATGTCAGAAAAAGGCCTTTCAGCACATAACAAACTTGGTTCAGACAATGCAAGCTGAAACTCGGCCCAAAATTAAAATTGCAGTCTGTGCATGAATAAAACCTATTTTGCAACACAGAGAAACATATCTGAAGGTGTTAGAAGTGTTTTGCATGATTTTTGAAGTTAGAGCCTGAAATGTCAGAAAACAGCGTTTCAGCACATAACAAACTTGGTTCTGGCAATGCAAGCTGAAACTCGGTCCAAAATTAAAATTGCAGTCTGTGCATGAATAAAACCTATTTTGCAACACAGAGAAACATATCTGAAGGTGTTAGAAGTGTTTTGCATGATTTTTGAAGTTAGAGCCTGAAATGTCAGAAAACAGCGTTTCAGCACTTAACAAACTTGGTTCTGGCAATGCAAGCTGAAACTCGGTCCAAAATAAAAATTGCAGTCTGTGCATGAATAAAACCTATTTTGCAACACAGAGAAACATATCTGAAGGTGTTAGAAGTGTTTTGCATGATTTTTGAAGTTAGAGCCTGAAATGTCAGAAAACGGCGTTTCAGCACATAACAAACTTGGTTCAGGCAATGCAAGCTGAAACTCGGCCCAAAATTAAAATTGCAGTCTGTGCATGAATAAAGCCTATTTTGCAACACAGAGAAAGATATCTGAAGGTGTTAGAAGTGTTTTGCATGATTTTTGAAGTTAGAGCCTGAAATGTCAGAAAACGGCGTTTCAGCACATAACAAACTTGGTTCTGGCAATGCAAGCTGAAACTCGGTCAGAAATTAAAATTGCAGTCTGTGCATGAATAAAACCTATTTTGCAACACAGAGAAACATATCTGAAGGTGTTAGAAGTGTTTTGCATGACTTTTGAAGTTGGAGCCTGAAATGTCAGAAAACGGCGTTTCAGCACATAACAAACTTGGTTCAAGCAATGCAAGCTGAAACTCGGTCCAAAATTAAAATTGCAGTGTGTGCATGAATAAAACCTATTTTGCAACACAGAGAAACATATCTGAAGGTGTTAGAAGTGTTTTGCATGATTTTTGAAGTTAGAGCCTGAAATGTCAGAAAACAGCGTTTCAGCACATAACAAACTTGGTTCTGGCAATGCAAGCTGAAAATCGGTCCAAAATAAAAATTGCAGTCTGTGCATGAATAAAACCTATTTTGCAACACAGAGAAACATATCTGAAGGTGTTAGAAGTGTTTTGCATGATTTTTGAAGTTAGAGCCTGAAATGTCAGAAAACAGCGTTTCAGCACATAACAAACTTGGTTCTGGCAATGCAAGCTGAAACTCGGTCAGAAATTAAAATTGCAGTCTGTGCATGAATAAAACCTATTTTGCAACACAGAGAAACATATCTGAAGGTGTTAGAAGTGTTTTGCATGATTTTTGAAGTTAGAGCCTGAAATGTCAGAAAAAGGCCTTTCAGCACATAACAAACTTGGTTCAGACAATGCAAGCTGAAACTCGGCCCAAAATTAAAATTGCAGTCTGTGCATGAATAAAACCTATTTTGCAACACAGAGAAACATATCTGAAGGTGTTAGAAGTGTTTTGCATGATTTTTGAAGTTAGAGCCTGAAATGTCAGAAAACAGCGTTTCAGCACATAACAAACTTGGTTCTGGCAATGCAAGCTGAAACTCGGTCCAAAATAAAAATTGCAGTCTGTGCATGAATAAAACCTATTTTGCAACACAGAGAAACATATCTGAAGGTGTTAGAAGTGTTTTGCATGATTTTTGAAGTTAGAGCCTGAAATGTCAGAAAACGGCGTTTCAGCACATAACAAACTTGGTTCAGGCAATGCAAGCTGAAACTCGGCCCAAAATTAAAATTGCAGTCTGTGCATGAATAAAACCTATTTTGCAACACAGAGAAACATATCTGAAGGTGTTAGAAGTGTTTTGCATGATTTTTGAAGTTGGAGCCTGAAATGTCAGAAAACGGCGTTTCAGCACATAACAAACTTGGTTCAGGCAATGCAAGCTGAAACTCGGTCCAAAATTAAAATTGCAGTGTGTGCATGAATAAAACCTATTTTGCAACACAGAGAAACATATCTGAAGGTGTTAGAAGTGTTTTGCATGATTTTTGAAGTTAGAGCCTGAAATGTCAGAAAACAGCGTTTCAGCACATAACAAACTTGGTTCTGGCAATGCAAGCTGAAACTCGGTCAGAAATTAAAATTGCAGTCTGTGCATGAATAAAACCTATTTTGCAACACAGAGAAACATATCTGAAGGTGTTAGAAGTGTTTTGCATGATTTTTGAAGTTGGAGCCTGAAATGTCAGAAAACGGCGTTTCAGCACATAACAAACTTGGTTCAGGCAATGCAAGCTGAAACTCGGTCCAAAATTAAAATTGCAGTGTGTGCATGAATAAAACCTATTTTGCAACACAGAGAAACATATCTGAAGGTGTTAGAAGTGTTTTGCATGATTTTTGAAGTTAGAGCCTGAAATGTCAGAAAACAGCGTTTCAGCACATAACAAACTTGGTTCTGGCAATGCAAGCTGAAACTCGGTCCAAAATAAAAATTGCAGTCTGTGCATGAATAAAACCTATTTTGCAACACAGAGAAACATATCTGAAGGTGTTAGAAGTGTTTTGCATGATTTTTGAAGTTAGAGCCTGAAATGTCAGAAAACGGCTTTTCAGCACATAACAAACTTGGTTCAGGCAATGCAAGCTGAAACTCGGTCCAAAATTAAAATTGCAGTCTGTGCATGAATGAAACGTATTTTTCAACACACAGAAACATATCTGAAGGTGTTAGAAGTGTTTTGCATGATTTTTTAAGTTAGAGTCTGAAATGTCAGAAAACAGCCTTTCAGCGCAGAACAAACTTGGTTCAGGCAATGCAAGCTGAAACTCGGTCCAAAATTAAAATTGCAGTCTGTGCATGAATAAAACCTATTTTGCAACACAGAGAAACATATCTGAAGGTGTTAGAAGTGTTTTGCATGATTTTTGAAGTTAGAGCCTGAAATGTCAGAAAACAGCGTTTCAGCACATTACAAACTTGGTTCTGGCAATGCAAGCTGAAACTCGGTCAGAAATTGAAATTGCAGTCTGTGCATGAATAAAACCTATTTTGCAACACAGAGAAACATATCTGAAGGTGTTAGAAGTGTTTTGCATGATTTTTGAAGTTAGAGCCTGAAATGTCAGAGAACAGCGTTTCAGCACTTAACAAACTTGGTTCTGGCAATGCAAGCTGAAACTCTTTCCAAAATCAAAATTGCAGTCTGTGCATGAATAAAACCTATTTTGCAACACAGAGAAACATATCTGAAGCTGTTAGAAGTGTTTTGCATGATTTTTGAAGTTAGAGCCTGAAATGTCAGAAAACAGCGTTTCAGCACATAACAAACTTGGTTCTGGCAATGCAAGCTGAAACTCGGTCAGAAATTAAAATTGCAGTCTGTGCATGAATAAAACCTATTTTGCAACACAGAGAAACATATCTGAAGGTGTTAGAAGTGTTTTGCATGATTTTTGAAGTTGGAGCCTGAAATGTCAGAAAACGGCGTTTCAGCACATAACAAACTTGGTTCAGGCAATGCAAGCTGAAACTCGGTCCAAAATTAAAATTGCAGTGTGTGCATGAATAAAACCTATTTTGCAACACAGAGAAACATATCTGAAGGTGTTAGAAGTGTTTTGCATGATTTTTGAAGTTAGAGCCTGAAATGTCAGAAAACAGCGTTTCAGCACATAACAAACTTGGTTCTGGCAATGCAAGCTGAAACTCGGTCCAAAATAAAAATTGCAGTCAGTGCATGAATAAAACCTATTTTGCAACACAGAGAAACATATCTGAAGGTGTTAGAAGTGTTTTGCATGATTTTTGAAGTTAGAGCCTGAAATGTCAGAAAACGGCGTTTCAGCACATAACAAACTTGGTTCAGGCAATGCAAGCTGAAACTCGGTCCAAAATTAAAATTGCAGTGTGTGCATGAATAAAACCTATTTTGCAACACAGAGAAACATATCTGAAGGTGTTAGAAGTGTTTTGCATGATTTTTGAAGTTAGAGCCTGAAATGTCAGAAAACAGCGTTTCAGCACATAACAAACTTGGTTCTGGCAACGCAAGCTGAAACTCGGTCAGAAATTAAAATTGCAGTCTGTGCATGAATAAAACCTATTTTGCAACACAGAGAAACATATCTGAAGGTGTTAGAAGTGTTTTGCATGATTTTTGAAGTTAGAGCCTGAAATGTCAGAAAACAGCGTTTCAGCACTTAACAAACTTGGTTCTGGCAATGCAAGCTGAAACTCTTTCCAAAATCAAAATTGCAGTCTGTGCATGAATAAAACCTATTTTGCAACACAGAGAAACATATCTGAAGCTGTTAGAAGTGTTTTGCATGATTTTTGAAGTTAGAGCCTGAAATGTCAGAAAACAGCGTTTCAGCACATAACAAACTTGGTTCTGGCAATGCAAGCTGAAACTCGGTCAGAAATTAAAATTGCAGTCTGTGCATGAATAAAACCTATTTTGCAACACAGAGAAACATATCTGAAGGTGTTAGAAGTGTTTTGCATGATTTTTGAAGTTGGAGCCTGAAATGTCAGAAAACGGCATTTCAGCACATAACAAACTTGGTTCAGGCAATGCAAGCTGAAACTCGGTCCAAAATTAAAATTGCAGTGTGTGCATGAATAAAACCTATTTTGCAACACAGAGAAACATATCTGAAGGTGTTAGAAGTGTTTTGCATGATTTTTGAAGTTAGAGCCTGAAATGTCAGAAAACGGCGTTTCAGCACATAACAAACTTGGTTCAGGCAATGCAAGCTGAAACTCGGCCCAAAATTAAAATTGCAGTCTGTGCATGAATAAAACCTATTTTGCAACACAGAGAAAGATATCTGAAGGTGTTAGAAGTGTTTTGCATGATTTTTGAAGTTGGAGCCTGAAATGTCAGAAAACGGCGTTTCAGCACATAACAAACTTGGTTCAGGCAATGCAAGCTGAAACTCGGTCCAAAATTAAAATTGCAGTGTGTGCATGAATAAAACCTATTTTGCAACACAGAGAAACATATCTGAAGGTGTTAGAAGTGTTTTGCATGATTTTTGAAGTTAGAGCCTGAAATGTCAGAAAACAGCGTTTCAGCACATAACAAACTTGGTTCTGGCAATGCAAGCTGAAACTCGGTCAGAAATTAAAATTGCAGTCTGTGCATGAATAAAACCTATTTTGCAACACAGAGAAACATATCTGAAGGTGTTAGAAGTGTTTTGCATGATTTTTGAAGTTGGAGCCTGAAATGTCAGAAAACGGCGTTTCAGCACATAACAAACTTGGTTCAGGCAATCCAAGCTGAAACTCGGTCCAAAATTAAAATTGCAGTCTGTGCATGAATAAAACCTATTTTGCAACACAGAGAAACATATCTGAAGGTGTTAGAAGTGTTTTGCATGATTTTTGAAGTTGGAGCCTGAAATGTCAGAAAACGGCGTTTCAGCACATAACAAACTTGGTTCAGGCAATGCAAGCTGAAACTCGGTCCAAAATTAAAATTGCAGTGTGTGCATGAATAAAACCTATTTTGCAACACAGAGAAACATATCTGAAGGTGTTAGAAGTGTTTTGCATGATTTTTGAAGTTAGAGCCTGAAATGTCAGAAAACAGCGTTTCAGCACATAACAAACTTGGTTCTGGCAACGCAAGCTGAAACTCGGTCAGAAATTAAAATTGCAGTCTGTGCATGAATAAAACCTATTTTGCAACACAGAGAAACATATCTGAAGGTGTTAGAAGTGTTTTGCATGATTTTTGAAGTTAGAGCCTGAAATGTCAGAAAACAGCGTTTCAGCACTTAACAAACTTGGTTCTGGCAATGCAAGCTGAAACTCTTTCCAAAATCAAAATTGCAGTCTGTGCATGAATAAAACCTATTTTGCAACACAGAGAAACATATCTGAAGCTGTTAGAAGTGTTTTGCATGATTTTTGAAGTTAGAGCCTGAAATGTCAGAAAACAGCGTTTCAGCACATAACAAACTTGGTTCTGGCAATGCAAGCTGAAACTCGGTCAGAAATTAAAATTGCAGTCTGTGCATGAATAAAACCTATTTTGCAACACAGAGAAACATATCTGAAGGTGTTAGAAGTGTTTTGCATGATTTTTGAAGTTGGAGCCTGAAATGTCAGAAAACGGCATTTCAGCACATAACAAACTTGGTTCAGGCAATGCAAGCTGAAACTCGGTCCAAAATTAAAATTGCAGTGTGTGCATGAATAAAACCTATTTTGCAACACAGAGAAACATATCTGAAGGTGTTAGAAGTGTTTTGCATGATTTTTGAAGTTAGAGCCTGAAATGTCAGAAAAAGGCCTTTCAGCACATAACAAATTTGGTTCAGACAATGCAAGCTGAAACTCGGCCCAAAATTAAAATTGCAGTCTGTGCATGAATAAAACCTATTTTGCAACACAGAGAAACATATCTGAAGGTGTTAGAAGTGTTTTGCATGATTTTTGAAGTTAGAGCCTGAAATGTCAGAAAACAGCGTTTCAGCACATAACAAACTTGGTTCTGGCAATGCAAGCTGAAACTCGGTCCAAAATAAAAATTGCAGTCTGTGCATGAATAAAACCTATTTTGCAAAACAGAGAAACATATCTGAAGGTGTTAGAAGTGTTTTGCATGATTTTTGAAGTTAGAGCCTGAAATGTCAGAAAACGGCGTTTCAGCACATAACAAACTTGGTTCAGGCAATGCAAGCTGAAACTCGGCCCAAAATTAAAATTGCAGTCTGTGCATGAATAAAACCTATTTTGCAACACAGAGAAACATATCTGAAGGTGTTAGAAGTGTTTTGCATGATTTTTGAAGTTGGAGCCTGAAATGTCAGAAAACGGCGTTTCAGCACATAACAAACTTGGTTCAGGCAATGCAAGCTGAAACTCGGTCCAAAATTAAAATTGCAGTGTGTGCATGAATAAAAACTATTTTGCAACACAGAGAAACATATCTGAAGGTGTTAGAAGTGTTTTGCATGATTTTTGAAGTTAGAGCCTGAAATGTCAGAAAACAGCCTTTCAGCACATAACAAACTTGGTTCTGGCAATGCAAGCTGAAACTCGGTCAGAAATTAAAATTGCAGTCTGTGCATGAATAAAACCTATTTTGCAACACAGAGAAAGATATCTGAAGGTGTTAGAAGTGTTTTGCATGATTTTTGAAGTTGGAGCCTGAAATGTCAGAAAACGGCGTTTCAGCACATAACAAACTTGGTTCAGGCAATGCAAGCTGAAACTCGGTCCAAAATTAAAATTGCAGTGTGTGCATGAATAAAACCTATTTTGCAACACAGAGAAACATATCTGAAGGTGTTAGAAGTGTTTTGCATGATTTTTGAAGTTAGAGCCTGAAATGTCAGAAAACAGCGTTTCAGCACATAACAAACTTGGTTCTGGCAATGCAAGCTGAAACTCGGTCCAAAATAAAAATTGCAGTCTGTGCATGAATAAAACCTATTTTGCAACACAGAGAAACATATCTGAAGGTGTTAGAAGTGTTTTGCATGATTTTTGAAGTTAGAGCCTGAAATGTCAGAAAACGGCTTTTCAGCACATAACAAACTTGATTCAGGCAATGCAAGCTGAAACTCGGTCCAAAATTAAAATTGCAGTCTGTGCATGAATGAAACGTATTTTTCAACACACAGAAACATATCTGAAGGTGTTAGAAGTGTTTTGCATGATTTTTTAAATTAGAGTCTGAAATGTCAGAAAACAGCCTTTCAGCGCAGAACAAACTTGGTTCAGGCAATGCAAGCTGAAACTCGGTCCAAAAATTAAATTGCAGTCTGTGCATGAATAAAACCTATTTTGCAACACAGAGAAACATATCTGAAGGTGTTAGAAGTGTTTTGCATGATTTTTGAAGTTGGAGCCTGAAATGTCAGAAAACGGCGTTTCTGCACATAACAAACTTGGTTCAGGCAATGCAAGCTGAAACTCGGTCCAAAATTAAAATTGCAGTGTGTGCATGAATAAAACCTATTTTGCAACACAGAGAAACATATCTGAAGGTGTTAGAAGTGTTTTGCATGATTTTTGAAGTTAGAGCCTGAAATGTCAGAAAACAGCGTTTCAGCACATAACAAACTTGGTTCTGGCAACGCAAGCTGAAACTCGGTCAGAAATTAAAATTGCAGTCTGTGCATGAATAAAACCTATTTTGCAACACAGAGAAACATATCTGAAGGTGTTAGAAGTGTTTTGCATGATTTTTGAAGTTAGAGCCTGAAATGTCAGAAAACAGCGTTTCAGCACTTAACAAACTTGGTTCTGGCAATGCAAGCTGAAACTCTTTCCAAAATCAAAATTGCAGTCTGTGCATGAATAAAACCTATTTTGCAACACAGAGAAACATATCTGAAGCTGTTAGAAGTGTTTTGCATGATTTTTGAAGTTGGAGCCTGAAATGTCAGAAAACGGCGTTTCAGCACATAACAAACTTGGTTCAGGCAATGCAAGCTGAAACTCGGTCCAAAATTAAAATTGCAGTGTGTGCATGAATAAAACCTATTTTGCAACACAGAGAAACATATCTGAAGGTGTTAGAAGTGTTTTGCATGATTTTTGAAGTTAGAGCCTGAAATGTCAGAAAACGCCGTTTCAGCACATAACAAACTTGGTTCAGGCAATGCAAGCTGAAACTCGGCCCAAAATTAAAATTGCAGTCTGTGCATGAATAAAACCTATTTTGCAACACAGAGAAACATATCTGAAGGTGTTAGAAGTGTTTTGCATGATTTTTGAAGTTAGAGCCTGAAATGTCAGAAAACAGCGTTTCAGCACTTAACAAACTTGGTTCTGGCAATGCAAGCTGAAACTCTTTCCAAAATCAAAATTGCAGTCTGTGCATGAATAAAACCTATTTTGCAACACAGAGAAACATATCTGAAGGTGTTAGAAGTGTTTTGCATGATTTTTGAAGTTAGAGCCTGAAATGTCAGAAAAAGGCCTTTCAGCACATAACAAACTTGGTTCAGACAATGCAAGCTGAAACTCGGCCCAAAATTAAAATTGCAGTCTGTGCATGAATAAAACCTATTTTGCAACACAGAGAAACATATCTGAAGGTGTTAGAAGTGTTTTGCATGATTTTTGAAGTTGGAGCCTGAAATGTCAGAAAACGGCGTTTCAGCACATAACAAACTTGGTTCAGGCAATGTAAGCTGAAACTCGGTCCAAAATTAAAATTGCAGTGTGTGCATGAATAAAACCTATTTTGCAACACAGAGAAACATATCTGAAGGTGTTAGAAGTGTTTTGCATGATTTTTGAAGTTAGAGCCTGAAATGTCAGAAAACAGCGTTTCAGCACATAACAAACTTGGTTCTGGCAATGCAAGCTGAAAATCGGTCCAAAATAAAAATTGCAGTCTGTGCATGAATAAAACCTATTTTGCAACACAGAGAAACATATCTGAAGGTGTTAGAAGTGTTTTGCATGATTTTTGAAGTTAGAGCCTGAAATGTCAGAAAACAGCGTTTCAGCACATAACAAACTTGGTTCTGGCAATGCAAGCTGAAACTCGGTCAGAAATTAAAATTGCAGTCTGTGCATGAATAAAACCTATTTTGCAACACAGAGAAACATATCTGAAGGTGTTAGAAGTGTTTTGCATGATTTTTGAAGTTAGAGCCTGAAATGTCAGAAAAAGGCCTTTCAGCACATAACAAACTTGGTTCAGACAATGCAAGCTGAAACTCGGCCCAAAATTAAAATTGCAGTCTGTGCATGAATAAAACCTATTTTGCAACACAGAGAAACATATCTGAAGGTGTTAGAAGTGTTTTGCATGATTTTTGAAGTTAGAGCCTGAAATGTCAGAAAACAGCGTTTCAGCACATAACAAACTTGGTTCTGGCAATGCAAGCTGAAACTCGGTCCAAAATTAAAATTGCAGTCTGTGCATGAATAAAACCTATTTTGCAACACAGAGAAACATATCTGAAGGTGTTAGAAGTGTTTTGCATGATTTTTGAAGTTAGAGCCTGAAATGTCAGAAAACAGCGTTTCAGCACTTAACAAACTTGGTTCTGGCAATGCAAGCTGAAACTCGGTCCAAAATAAAAATTGCAGTCTGTGCATGAATAAAACCTATTTTGCAACACAGAGAAACATATCTGAAGGTGTTAGAAGTGTTTTGCATGATTTTTGAAGTTAGAGCCTGAAATGTCAGAAAACGGCATTTCAGCACATAACAAACTTGGTTCAGGCAATGCAAGCTGAAACTCGGCCCAAAATTAAAATTGCAGTCTGTGCATGAATAAAGCCTATTTTGCAACACAGAGAAAGATATCTGAAGGTGTTAGAAGTGTTTTGCATGATTTTTGAAGTTAGAGCCTGAAATGTCAGAAAACGGCGTTTCAGCACATAACAAACTTGGTTCTGGCAATGCAAGCTGAAACTCGGTCAGAAATTAAAATTGCAGTCTGTGCATGAATAAAACCTATTTTGCAACACAGAGAAACATATCTGAAGGTGTTAGAAGTGTTTTGCATGACTTTTGAAGTTGGAGCCTGAAATGTCAGAAAACGGCGTTTCAGCACATAACAAACTTGGTTCAAGCAATGCAAGCTGAAACTCGGTCCAAAATTAAAATTGCAGTGTGTGCATGAATAAAACCTATTTTGCAACACAGAGAAACATATCTGAAGGTGTTAGAAGTGTTTTGCATGATTTTTGAAGTTAGAGCCTGAAATGTCAGAAAACAGCGTTTCAGCACATAACAAACTTGGTTCTGGCAATGCAAGCTGAAAATCGGTCCAAAATAAAAATTGCAGTCTGTGCATGAATAAAACCTATTTTGCAACACAGAGAAACATATCTGAAGGTGTTAGAAGTGTTTTGCATGATTTTTGAAGTTAGAGCCTGAAATGTCAGAAAACAGCGTTTCAGCACATAACAAACTTGGTTCTGGCAATGCAAGCTGAAACTCGGTCAGAAATTAAAATTGCAGTCTGTGCATGAATAAAACCTATTTTGCAACACAGAGAAACATATCTGAAGGTGTTAGAAGTGTTTTGCATGATTTTTGAAGTTAGAGCCTGAAATGTCAGAAAAAGGCCTTTCAGCACATAACAAACTTGGTTCAGACAATGCAAGCTGAAACTCGGCCCAAAATTAAAATTGCAGTCTGTGCATGAATAAAACCTATTTTGCAACACAGAGAAACATATCTGAAGGTGTTAGAAGTGTTTTGCATGATTTTTGAAGTTAGAGCCTGAAATGTCAGAAAACAGCGTTTCAGCACATAACAAACTTGGTTCTGGCAATGCAAGCTGAAACTCGGTCCAAAATAAAAATTGCAGTCTGTGCATGAATAAAACCTATTTTGCAACACAGAGAAACATATCTGAAGGTGTTAGAAGTGTTTTGCATGATTTTTGAAGTTAGAGCCTGAAATGTCAGAAAACGGCGTTTCAGCACATAACAAACTTGGTTCAGGCAATGCAAGCTGAAACTCGGCCCAAAATTAAAATTGCAGTCTGTGCATGAATAAAACCTATTTTGCAACACAGAGAAACATATCTGAAGGTGTTAGAAGTGTTTTGCATGATTTTTGAAGTTGGAGCCTGAAATGTCAGAAAACGGCGTTTCAGCACATAACAAACTTGGTTCAGGCAATGCAAGCTGAAACTCGGTCCAAAATTAAAATTGCAGTGTGTGCATGAATAAAACCTATTTTGCAACACAGAGAAACATATCTGAAGGTGTTAGAAGTGTTTTGCATGATTTTTGAAGTTAGAGCCTGAAATGTCAGAAAACAGCGTTTCAGCACATAACAAACTTGGTTCTGGCAATGCAAGCTGAAACTCGGTCAGAAATTAAAATTGCAGTCTGTGCATGAATAAAACCTATTTTGCAACACAGAGAAACATATCTGAAGGTGTTAGAAGTGTTTTGCATGATTTTTGAAGTTGGAGCCTGAAATGTCAGAAAACGGCGTTTCAGCACATAACAAACTTGGTTCAGGCAATGCAAGCTGAAACTCGGTCCAAAATTAAAATTGCAGTGTGTGCATGAATAAAACCTATTTTGCAACACAGAGAAACATATCTGAAGGTGTTAGAAGTGTTTTGCATGATTTTTGAAGTTAGAGCCTGAAATGTCAGAAAACAGCGTTTCAGCACATAACAAACTTGGTTCAGGCAATGCAAGCTGAAACTCGGTCCAAAATTAAAATTGCAGTCTGTGCATGAATGAAACGTATTTTTCAACACACAGAAACATATCTGAAGGTGTTAGAAGTGTTTTGCATGATTTTTTAAGTTAGAGTCTGAAATGTCAGAAAACAGCCTTTCAGCGCAGAACAAACTTGGTTCAGGCAATGCAAGCTGAAACTCGGTCCAAAATTAAAATTGCAGTCTGTGCATGAATAAAACCTATTTTGCAACACAGAGAAACATATCTGAAGGTGTTAGAAGTGTTTTGCATGATTTTTGAAGTTAGAGCCTGAAATGTCAGAAAACAGCGTTTCAGCACATTACAAACTTGGTTCTGGCAATGCAAGCTGAAACTCGGTCAGAAATTGAAATTGCAGTCTGTGCATGAATAAAACCTATTTTGCAACACAGAGAAACATATCTGAAGGTGTTAGAAGTGTTTTGCATGATTTTTGAAGTTAGAGCCTGAAATGTCAGAGAACAGCGTTTCAGCACTTAACAAACTTGGTTCTGGCAATGCAAGCTGAAACTCTTTCCAAAATCAAAATTGCAGTCTGTGCATGAATAAAACCTATTTTGCAACACAGAGAAACATATCTGAAGCTGTTAGAAGTGTTTTGCATGATTTTTGAAGTTAGAGCCTGAAATGTCAGAAAACAGCGTTTCAGCACATAACAAACTTGGTTCTGGCAATGCAAGCTGAAACTCGGTCAGAAATTAAAATTGCAGTCTGTGCATGAATAAAACCTATTTTGCAACACAGAGAAACATATCTGAAGGTGTTAGAAGTGTTTTGCATGATTTTTGAAGTTGGAGCCTGAAATGTCAGAAAACGGCGTTTCAGCACATAACAAACTTGGTTCAGGCAATGCAAGCTGAAACTCGGTCCAAAATTAAAATTGCAGTGTGTGCATGAATAAAACCTATTTTGCAACACAGAGAAACATATCTGAAGGTGTTAGAAGTGTTTTGCATGATTTTTGAAGTTAGAGCCTGAAATGTCAGAAAACAGCGTTTCAGCACATAACAAACTTGGTTCTGGCAATGCAAGCTGAAACTCGGTCCAAAATAAAAATTGCAGTCAGTGCATGAATAAAACCTATTTTGCAACACAGAGAAACATATCTGAAGGTGTTAGAAGTGTTTTGCATGATTTTTGAAGTTAGAGCCTGAAATGTCAGAAAACGCCGTTTCAGCACATAACAAACTTGGTTCAGGCAATGCAAGCTGAAACTCGGCCCAAAATTAAAATTGCAGTCTGTGCATGAATAAAACCTATTTTGCAACACAGAGAAACATATCTGAAGGTGTTAGAAGTGTTTTGCATGATTTTTGAAGTTAGAGCCTGAAATGTCAGAAAACAGCGTTTCAGCACTTAACAAACTTGGTTCTGGCAATGCAAGCTGAAACTCTTTCCAAAATCAAAATTGCAGTCTGTGCATGAATAAAACCTATTTTGCAACACAGAGAAACATATCTGAAGGTGTTAGAAGTGTTTTGCATGATTTTTGAAGTTAGAGCCTGAAATGTCAGAAAAAGGCCTTTCAGCACATAACAAACTTGGTTCAGACAATGCAAGCTGAAACTCGGCCCAAAATTAAAATTGCAGTCTGTGCATGAATAAAACCTATTTTGCAACACAGAGAAACATATCTGAAGGTGTTAGAAGTGTTTTGCATGATTTTTGAAGTTAGAGCCTGAAATGTCAGAAAACGCCGTTTCAGCACATAACAAACTTGGTTCAGGCAATGCAAGCTGAAACTCGGCCCAAAATTAAAATTGCAGTCTGTGCATGAATAAAGCCTATTTTGCAACACAGAGAAAGATATCTGAAGGTGTTAGAAGTGTTTTGCATGATTTTTGAAGTTAGAGCCTGAAATGTCAGAAAACAGCGTTTCAGCACATAACAAACTTGGTTCTGGCAATGCAAGCTGAAACTCGGTCAGAAATTAAAATTGCAGTCTGTGCATGAATAAAACCTATTTTGCAACACAGTGAAACATATCTGAAGGTGTTAGAAGTGTTTTGCATGATTTTTGAAGTTGGAGCCTGAAATGTCAGAAAACGGCGTTTCAGCACATAACAAACTTGGTTCAGGCAATGCAAGCTGAAACTCGGTCCAAAATTAAAATTGCAGTGTGTGCATGAATAAAACCTATTTTGCAACACAGAGAAACATATCTGAAGGTGTTAAAAGTGTTTTGCATGATTTTTGAAGTTAGAGCCTGAAATGTCAGAAAACAGCGTTTCAGCACATAACAAACTTGGTTCTGGCAATGCAAGCTGAAAATCGGTCCAAAATAAAAATTGCAGTCTGTGCATGAATAAAACCTATTTTGCAACACAGAGAAACATATCTGAAGGTGTTAGAAGTGTTTTGCATGATTTTTGAAGTTAGAGCCTGAAATGTCAGAAAACAGCGTTTCAGCACATAACAAACTTGGTTCTGGCAATGCAAGCTGAAACTCGGTCAGAAATTAAAATTGCAGTCTGTGCATGAATAAAACCTATTTTGCAACACAGAGAAACATATCTGAAGGTGTTAGAAGTGTTTTGCATGATTTTTGAAGTTGGAGCCTGAAATGTCAGAAAACGGCGTTTCAGCACATAACAAACTTGGTTCAGGCAATCCAAGCTGAAACTCGGTCCAAAATTAAAATTGCAGTGTGTGCATGAATAAAACCTATTTTGAAACACAGAGAAACATATCTGAAGGTGTTAGAAGTGTTTTGCATGATTTTTGAAGTTAGAGCCTGAAATGTCAGAAAACAGCGTTTCAGCACATAACAAACTTGGTTCTGGCAATGCAAGCTGAAACTCGGTCCAAAATAAAAATTGCAGTCTGTGCATGAATAAAACCTATTTTGCAACACAGAGAAACATATCTGAAGGTGTTAGAAGTGTTTTGCATGATTTTTGAAGTTAGAGCCTGAAATGTCAGAAAACGGCTTTTCAGCACATAACAAACTTGGTTCAGACAATGCAAGCTGAAACTCGGCCCAAAATTAAAATTGCAGTCTGTGCATGAATAAAACCTATTTTGCAACACAGAGAAACATATCTGAAGGTGTTAGAAGTGTTTTGCATGATTTTTGAAGTTAGAGCCTGAAATGTCAGAAAACAGCGTTTCAGCATATAACAAACTTGGTTCTGGCAATGCAAGCTGAAACTCGGTCCAAAATAAAAATTGCAGTCTGTGCATGAATAAAACCTATTTTGCAACACAGAGAAACATATCTGAAGGTGTTAGAAGTGTTTTGCATGATTTTTGAAGTTAGAGCCTGAAATGTCAGAAAACGGCGTTTCAGCACATAACAAACTTGGTTCAGGCAATGCAAGCTGAAACTCGGCCCAAAATTAAAATTGCAGTCTGTGCATGAATAAAACCTATTTTGCAACACAGAGAAACATATCTGAAGGTGTTAGAAGTGTTTTGCATGATTTTTGAAGTTGGAGCCTGAAATGTCAGAAAACGGCGTTTCAGCACATAACAAACTTGGTTCAGGCAATGCAAGCTGAAACTCGGTCCAAAATTAAAATTGCAGTGTGTGCATGAATAAAACCTATTTTGCAACACAGAGAAACATATCTGAAGGTGTTAGAAGTGTTTTGCATGATTTTTGAAGTTAGAGCCTGAAATGTCAGAAAACAGCGTTTCAGCACATAACAAACTTGGTTCTGGCAATGCAAGCTGAAACTCGGTCAGAAATTAAAATTGCAGTCTGTGCATGAATAAAACCTATTTTGCAACACAGAGAAACATATCTGAAGGTGTTAGAAGTGTTTTGCATGATTTTTGAAGTTGGAGCCTGAAATGTCAGAAAACGGCGTTTCAGCACATAACAAACTTGGTTCAGGCAATCCAAGCTGAAACTCGGTCCAAAATTAAAATTGCAGTGTGTGCATGAATAAAACCTATTTTGAAACACAGAGAAACATATCTGAAGGTGTTAGAAGTGTTTTGCATGATTTTTGAAGTTAGAGCCTGAAATGTCAGAAAACAGCGTTTCAGCACATAACAAACTTGGTTCTGGCAATGCAAGCTGAAACTCGGTCCAAAATAAAAATTGCAGTCTGTGCATGAAAAAAAACCTATTTTGCAACACAGAGAAACATATCTGAAGGTGTTAGAAGTGTTTTGCATGATTTTTGAAGTTAGAGCCTGAAATGTCAGAAAACGGCTTTTCAGCACATAACAAACTTGGTTCAGGCAATGCAAGCTGAAACTCGGTCCAAAATTAAAATTGCAGTCTGTGCATGAATGAAACGTATTTTTCAACACACAGAAACATATCTGAAGGTGTTAGAAGTGTTTTGCATGATTTTTTAAGTTAGAGTCTGAAATGTCAGAAAACAGCCTTTCAGCGCAGAACAAACTTGGTTCAGGCAATGCAAGCTGAAACTCGGTCCAAAATTAAAATTGCAGTCTGTGCATGAATAAAACCTATTTTGCAACACAGAGAAACATATCTGAAGGTGTTAGAAGTGTTTTGCATGATTTTTGAAGTTAGAGCCTGAAATGTCAGAAAACAGCGTTTCAGCACATAACAAACTTGGTTCTGGCAATGCAAGCTGAAACTCGGTCAGAAATTGAAATTGCAGTCTGTGCATGAATAAAACCTATTTTGCAACACAGAGAAACATATCTGAAGGTGTTAGAAGTGTTTTGCATGATTTTTGAAGTTGGAGCCTGAAATGTCAGAAAACGGCGTTTCAGCACATAACAAACTTGGTTCAGGCAATGCAAGCTGAAACTCGGTCCAAAATTAAAATTGCAGTGTGTGCATGAATAAAACCTATTTTGCAACACAGAGAAACATATCTGAAGGTGTTAGAAGTGTTTTGCATGATTTTTGAAGTTAGAGCCTGAAATGTCAGAAAACAGCGTTTCAGCACATAACAAACTTGGTTCTGGCAACGCAAGCTGAAACTCGGTCAGAAATTAAAATTGCAGTCTGTGCATGAATAAAACCTATTTTGCAACACAGAGAAACATATCTGAAGGTGTTAGAAGTGTTTTGCATGATTTTTGAAGTTAGAGCCTGAAATGTCAGAAAACAGCATTTCAGCACTTAACAAACTTGGTTCTGGCAATGCAAGCTGAAACTCTTTCCAAAATCAAAATTGCAGTCTGTGCATGAATAAAACCTATTTTGCAACACAGAGAAACATATCTGAAGCTGTTAGAAGTGTTTTGCATGATTTTTGAAGTTAGAGCCTGAAATGTCAGAAAACAGCGTTTCAGCACATAACAAACTTGGTTCTGGCAATGCAAGCTGAAACTCGGTCAGAAATTAAAATTGCAGTCTGTGCATGAATAAAACCTATTTTGCAACACAGAGAAACATATCTGAAGGTGTTAGAAGTGTTTTGCATGATTTTTGAAGTTGGAGCCTGAAATGTCAGAAAACGGCGTTTCAGCACATAACAAACTTGGTTCAGGCAATGCAAGCTGAAACTCGGTCCAAAATTAAAATTGCAGTGTGTGCATGAATAAAACCTATTTTGCAACACAGAGAAACATATCTGAAGGTGTTAGAAGTGTTTTGCATGATTTTTGAAGTTAGAGCCTGAAATGTCAGAAAACAGCGTTTCAGCACATAACAAACTTGGTTCTGGCAATGCAAGCTGAAACTCGGTCAGAAATTAAAATTGCAGTCTGTGCATGAATAAAACCTATTTTGCAACACAGAGAAACATATCTGAAGGTGTTAGAAGTGTTTTGCATGATTTTTGAAGTTGGAGCCTGAAATGTCAGAAAACGGCGTTTCAGCACATAACAAACTTGGTTCAGGCAATGCAAGCTGAAACTCGGTCCAAAATTAAAATTGCAGTGTGTGCATGAATAAAACCTATTTTGCAACACAGAGAAACATATCTGAAGGTGTTAGAAGTGTTTTGCATGATTTTTGAAGTTAGAGCCTGAAATGTCAGAAAACAGCGTTTCAGCACATAACAAACTTGGTTCTGGCAATGCAAGCTGAAACTCAGTCCAAAATAAAAATTGCAGTCTGTGCATGAATAAAACCTATTTTGCAACACAGAGAAACATATCTGAAGGTGTTAGAAGTGTTTTGCATGATTTTTGAAGTTAGAGCCTGAAATGTCAGAAAACGGCTTTTCAGCACATAACAAACTTGGTTCAGGCAATGCAAGCTGAAACTCGGTCCAAAATTAAAATTGCAGTGTGTGCATGAATAAAACCTATTTTGCAACACAGAGAAACATATCTGAAGGTGTTAGAAGTGTTTTGCATGATTTTTGAAGTTAGAGCCTGAAATGTCAGAAAACAGCGTTTCAGCACATAACAAACTTGGTTCTGGCAATGCAAGCTGAAACTCGGTCCAAAATAAAAATTGCAGTCTGTGCATGAATAAAACCTATTTTGCAACACAGAGAAACATATCTGAAGGTGTTAGAAGTGTTTTGCATGATTTTTGAAGTTAGAGCCTGAAATGTCAGAAAACGGCTTTTCAGCACATAACAAACTTGGTTCAGGCAATGCAAGCTGAAACTCGGCCCAAAATTAAAATTGCAGTCTGTGCATGAATAAAACCTATTTTGCAACACAGAGAAACATATCTGAAGGTGTTAGAAGTGTTTTGCATGATTTTTGAAGTTAGACCCTGAAATGTCAGAAAACAACGTTTCAGCGCAGAACAAAGTTGGTTCAGGCAATGCAAGCTGAATCTCGGTCCCACTTTAAATTTGCAGTCTGTGCATGAATAAAACCTATTTTGCAACACAGAGAAACATATCTGAAGGTGTTAGAAGTGTTTTGCATGATTTTTGAAGTTAGAGCCTGAAATGTCAGAAAACAACGTTTCAGCGCAGAACAAAGTTGGTTCAGGCAATGCAAGCTGAATCTCGGTCCCACTTTAAATTTGCAGTCTGTGCATGAATAAAACCTATTTTGCAACACAGAGAAACATATCTGAAGGTGTTAGAAGTGTTTTGCATGATTTTTGAAGTTAGACCCTGAAATGTCAGAAAACAGCATTTCAGTGCAGAACAAACTTGGTTCAGGCAATGCAAGCTGAATCTCGGTCCCACTTTAAATTTGCAGTCTGTGCATGAATAAAACCTATTTTGCAACACAGAGAAATATATCTGAAGGTGTTAGAAGTGTTCTGCATGATTTTTGAAGTTAGACCCTGAAATGTCAGAAAACAGCGTTTCAGCGCAGAACGAATTTGGTTCCAGCAATGCAAGCTGAATCTCGGTCCCACTTTAAAATTGCAGTCTGTTCATGAATAAAACCTATTTTGCAACACAGAGAAACATATCTGAAGGTGTTAGAAGTGTTTTCCATGATTTTTGAAGTAAGAGCCTGAAATGTCAGAAAACAGCGTTTCAGCGCAGAACAAAGTTGGTTCAGGCAATGCAAGCTGAATCTCGGTCCCACTTTAAATTTGCAGTCTGTGCATGAATAAAAACTAGTTTGCAACACAGAGAAACATATCTGAAGGTGTTAGAAGTGTTTTGCATGATTTTTGAAGTTAGAGCCTGAAATGTCAGAAAACAGCGTTTCAGTGCAGAAGTCAAGTCAAGTCAAGTCACCTTTATTTATATAGCGCCTTTTACAATACAGATTGTGTCAAAGCAACTGCACAGTATTTAAACAGCACAATAGTGTGTAAGTAACGCATTATTGTAACAATGAATTTTCAGTTAAAGGCAGTTCATCAATGAATTCAGTGATATCATCGTCAGTTCAGTTCAAATAGTATACGATATCGCTGGAAAATGTCCCCAACTAAGCAAGCCAGAGGCGACAGCGGCAAGGAACCAAAACTCCACAGGTGACAGAAATGGAGAAAAAAACCTTGGGAGAAACCAGGCTCAGTCGGGGGACCAGTTCTCCTCTGGCCAGACCAAACAACAGTTTGTACCAATGTCTGATTGTAGAGAACTCATCAGGATCCTGTGGTGTAGTGCCAATGGCCGTCAAGGTTGACGAGGTCTTTATTGATGATCCGCCTTGGAGCTCATCTGGTTGACATCCACGGCTATTGAAGTCATCTCTAGGTGGTGATCCACGATCTAAGCTGGGTACGGACTGGATCCGGGGGACTGGAGTGACCATCTGATCCAGATACAGGCTGGATCTGGTGGCTACGGTGACCTCGGAATAAGAATGAAACAGACTAATATTAGCGTAGATGCCATTCTTTTTACGATGCAACGAGTGCATCAGGTGTTATGGGAGGTGTTTTCGGTTCCGGTTGACCTAATTAATGCAGCCTAACAATCCTTTAACGGATTTGAATTATAGAAATGTGTTAATGATTTTATGTGTAAGCCAGGTTAAAGAGATGTGTCTTTAATCTAGATTTAAACTGACAGAGTGTGTCTGCCTCCCGAACAGTGTTAGGTAGATTGTTCCAGAGTTTAGGCGCTAGATAAGAAAATGATCTGCCGCCGGCAGTTGATTTTGATATTCTAGGTATTATCAAATTGCCAGAATTTTGAGAACGCAGCGGACGTGAAGGACTATAATACGATAGGAGCTCGTTCAAGTACTGAGGAGCTAAACCATTGAGGGCTTTATAAGTAATTAGTAAGATTTTAAAATCTATACGATGTTTAATAGGGAGCCAATGCAGTGCTGACAGAACCGGGCTAATATGGTCATACTTTCTGGTTCTAGTAAGAACTCTAGCTGCTGCATTTTGGACCAGCTAGAGTTTGTTTATTAAGCGTGCAGAACAACCACCCAATAAAGCATTACAATAATCTATCCTTGAGGTCATGAACGCATGAATTAATGTTTCAGCATTTGACATTGATAGCATAGGTCGTAATTTCGATATATTTTTAAGATGGAAAAATGCGGTTTTGCAGATGCTAGAAATGTGGCTCTCAAAGGAGAGATTGCTATCGAATAGGACGCCTAGGTTCCTAACTGATGATGACGAATTTACAGAGCAGCCATCTAGTATTAGACTGTGTTTTAGGTCATTACTTGTGGAGGTTTTAGGTCCAATAATTAATACCTCTGTTTTTTCAGAATTTAACAGTAAGAAGTTATTCGCCATCCAGTTTTTAATATCAGCTATGCATTCTGTTAGTTTTTCGAATGGATATGTTTTGCCGGGCTGCGAAGAAATATAGAGCTGAGTATCATCAGCGTAACAATGAAAGCTAACACCATGTTTCCTGATGATATCTCCCAAGGGTAACATGTAAAGCGTAAAAAGTAATGGCCCTAGCACTGAGCCTTGAGGTACTCCATACTGCACTTGCGATCTAAATGATACCTCTTCATTTATTGCCACAAACTGATGACGGTCAGACAAGTACGATTTGAACCATGCCAGTGCACTACCACTAATGCCTACATAATTTTCAAGTCTATTTAAAAGAATGTTGTGGTCAATAGTATCAAATGCGGCACTAAGATCCAGTAGCACTAATAGAGAGATGCAACCACGATCGCTTGACAATAGCAGGTCATTTGTTACTCTAATTAGAGCAGTCTCAGTACTATGATATGGTCTAAAACCTGACTGGAAATCCTCGCAGATACCATTTTTCTCTAAGAAGGAGCATAATTGTGAGGATACTACCTTTTCTAGTATCTTTGACAGAAAAGGGAGATTCGAAATTGGTCTGTAGTTAATTAATTCATAGGGGTCAAGTTGTGGTTTTTTAATGAGTGGCTTAATAACAGCTATTTTGAAGGTTTTGGGGACATATCCTAATGATAGTGACGAATTAATAATATTCAGAAGAGGATCTATGACTTCTGGAAGTACCTCCTTTAGTAGCTTAGATGGAATAGGGTCTAACATACATGTTGTGGGTTTAGATGATTTAACAAGTTTATACAATTCCTCCTCTCCTATAATAGAGAATGAATGGAATTGTTCCTCAGGAGATCTACAACGCACTATCTGATGCGATACTGTAGCGGGCGGCTGTATGGTTACAATTTTATCTCTAATAGTGTCTATCTTGGAGGTAAAGTACGTCATAAAGTCATTACTGCTGTGCTTTTGGGAAATGTCTAAACCTGTTGCTGCAATATTTTTAGTTAATTTAACCACAGTATTGAACAAATACCTAGGGTTATGTTTGTTTTCTTCTAAGAGAGATGAAAAGTAATCCGATCTGGCAGTTTTTAATGCTTTCCTATAAGATAAATTACATTCACGCCAAGCAGTACGAAAAACCTCTAGTTTTGTTTTCCTCCAGCTGCGTTCCATTTTTCGTGCTTTTCTCTTTAGGGCGCGGGTATGATCGTTATACCACGGTGTTACACTGTTTTTCTTAATCTTTTTTAGGCGCACTGGAGCAACTGTATCTAAAGTGCTAGAAAAGAGAGAGTCCATAGTTTCTATTACATCATCAAGTTTTTCTGAGCTATTGGATATGCTGAGGAATTCAGATAAGTCAGGAAGATTACTTACAAAGCAGTCTTTTGTAGTAGAAGTGATGGTTCTACCGTATTTGTAGCAAGGAATTGAATTAACAGTTTTAGCTATCTGGATTATACAAGAGACTAGATAATGATCTGAGATATCATCGCTTTGCTGCAGAATTTCAACGCCATTAACATCAATTCCATGTGACAGTATTAAATCTAGAGTATGATTTCGGCAATGAGTAGGACCTGACACGTGTTGTCTAACCCCAATCGAGTTCAAAATATCTATAAATGCTGTTCCTAATGCATCTTTTTCATTATCAACATGGATGTTAAAATCACCCACTATTAAGACTTTATCTGCGGCCAGCACTAATTCGGATAGAAAATCAGCAAATTCTTTAATAAAGTCTGTATGGTGCCCTGGTGGCCTGTATACAGTAGCTAACACAAACGTCACAGGGGATTTATCATTAGTACTTGTTTCTCTGGATAATGCTATATGAAGCACCATAACTTCAAACGAGTTATAATTGAAGCCCGTTCTCTGAGAGACATTGAGAATACTGCTATAAATAGTAGAAACACCTCCTCCTTTACCTTTTAGACGCGGTTCATGTTTATAACAGTAATCTTGGGGGGTGGACTCGTTTAAAATAATGTAATCGTCTGGTTTTAGCCAGGTTTCTGTCAAACAGAGCACATCTAGGTTATGATCAGTGATCATATCATTTACAAAAAGTGCTTTCGTAGAAAGGGACCTGATATTCAATAAGCCAAGCTTTATCAATTGTTTCTCTGTATTATATATATTTTTTATTTGTTGAACATCAATTAAATTGTTAGTCTTGATTTGATTCAGACGTTTTTTGTGTTTTCTAGCTCGGGGAACAGACACAGTCTCTATAGAGTGATATCTAGGTGAAAGGGTCTCTATGTGCTGAGAATTAACTGATTTCTGTGACGTGAGGTGGCTAGCAGATGGTCGGTTTAGCCAGTCTGTCTGCTTCCTGACCTGGGCCCCAGTGAGTCAAGTGCAAACTCTAAGACTATGTGCCATATTTCTAGATAGAAGAGATGCTCCACATCCGGAGGGATGAAGACCATCTCTTTTCAACAGGTCAGGTCTGCCCCAAAAGCTTGTCCAATTGTCTATGAAACCTATGTTATTTTGCGGGCACCACTTTGATATCCAGCCATGGAGTGACCACAGTCTACTGTGAATCTCGTCACCACGATAAGCCGGGAGGGGACCAGAGCATATTACAGTGTCTGACATCGTACTTGCAAGTTCACACACCTCTTTAACATTATTTTTAGTGATCTCCGACTGGCGAAGTCGAACATCATTAGCGCCGACGTGAATAACAATCTTACTGAATTTACGTTTAGCATTAGCCAGCACTTTTAAATTTGCCAAGATGTCAGGCGCTCTGGCTCCCGGTAAACATTGGACTATGTTGGCTGGTGTCTCTATTTTCACGTTCCGTACAATAGAATCGCCAATTACTAGAGCACTTTCATCAGGTTTCTCAGTGGGTGCTTCACTGAGTGGGGAGAACCTGTTTGATGTTCTGATCGGAACGGAAGAGCGGTGTTTTGACCCGCGACTATGCCGCCTCACAGTCACCCAATTGCCCTGCTGCATGGGCGTTGTTACCGGAACCGAACAATGTACAGGGCTTTCTGAGCTAGTCACATCCAAAACCGTATCTAAGGCCCTCACATTCTTACTATCCTCCATTAAAGTTTGGATGCGTGACTCTAGTTCTGAAATCTTCTCTGTCAGCCTGACTATATTCCTGCATTTATCACATGTATAAGGCTCACTGCTGACAGAGATAGATAAGCTATACATGTGGCAAGCAGTGCAGACTACAATTGTAGGAGAAGAAGCCATTACTCACCGTGATTGTAGAATGATTTCAACTTACCAATGTTGTTAGAGTTCCTGAAGAACAGATCAGGGGGAGAAAAAACGGAACGGAACCGGCTAAAAGAGTACTAACGATATTAAACACGAGAAAAAATAAATAAAAACGTGAATGGAACGCAGATGGCAAGTTAACCGGCCAGCGCAATGCTAAAAATAGTAAACAAGAGTTAAAAGCGTGAATGGAGTGCGAGCGGCAAATTAACCGGCTATGGAATGCTAACGTGCTGCACTCGTGATTATAGAGTAAGGCGAACAATCAAATTAGTCAGATTAGTTTGATGGATAAGACCAGAAATTAAATTAAGCTATATCTATCAATTTAAAACGGCAGAATTAACAATAAGATAGAGAATCCAGTAGAAAAACGAAGCTGCAGAGAGCTAACGTTACAAACAAACAGACCACACTGCAGCAAGGCAAACAGGAAGCAGGGAAACAGCGAAACAGCCTTGAATGCAGAACAAACTTGGTTCCAGCAATGCAAGCTGAAACTCTGTCCAAAATTAAAATTGCTGTCTATGCATGAATAAAACCTACTTTGCAAAGCAGAGAAACATGTCTTAAGGTGTTAGAAGTGTTTTGCATGATTTTTGAAGTTAGAGCCTGAAATGTCAGAAAACAGCGTTTCAGCGCAGAACAAAGTTGGTTCAGGCAATGCAAGCTGAATCTCGGTCCCACTTTAAATTTGCAGTCTGTGCATGAATAAAACCTATTTTGCAACACAGAGAAACATATCTGAAGGTGTTAGAAGTGTTTTGCATGATTTTTGAAGTTAGAGCCTGAAATGTCAGAAAACAGCGTTTCAGCGCAGAACAAAGTTGGTTCAGGCAATGCAAGCTGAATCTCGGTCCCACTTTAAATTTGCAGTCTGTGCATGAATAAAACCTATTTTGCAACACAGAGAAACATATCTGAAGGTGTTAGAAGTGTTCTGCATGATTTTTGAAGTTAGACCCTGAAATGTCAGAAAACAGCGTTTCAGCGCAGAACGAATTTGGTTCCAGCAATGCAAGCTGAATCTCGGTCCCACTTTAAATTTGCAGTCTGTGCATGAATAAAAACTAGTTTGCAACACAGAGAAACATATCTGAAGGTGTTAGAAGTGTTTTGCATGATTTTTGAAGTTAGAGCCTGAAATGTCAGAAAAGAGCGTTTCAGCGCAGAACAAACTTGGTTCAAGCAATGCAAGCTGAATCTCGGTCCCACTTTAAATTTGCAGTCTGTGCATGAATAAAACCTATTTTGCAACACAGAGAAACATATCTGAAGGTGTTAGAAGTGTTTTGCATGATTTTTGAAGTTAGACCCTGAAATGTCAGAAAACAGCGTTTCAGTGCAGAACAAAGTTGTTTCAAGCAATGCAAGCTGAAACTCTGTCCCAAATTAAAATTGCTGTCTATGCATGAATAAAACCTACTTTGCAATGCAGAGAAACATGTCTTAAGGTGTTAGAAGTGTTCTGCATGATTTTTGAAGTTAGAGCCTGAAATGTCAGAAAACAGCGTTTCAGTGCAGAACAAACTTGGTTCAAGCAATGCAAGCTGAATCTCGGTCCCACTTTAAATTTACAGTCTGTGCATGAATAAAACCTATTTTGCAACACAGAGAAACATATCTGAAGGTGTTAGAAGTGTTTTGCATGATTTTTGAAGTCAGAGCCTGAAATGTCAGAAAACAGCGTTTCAGCGCAGAACAAAGTTGGTTCAGGCAATGCAAGCTGAATCTCAGTCCCACTTTAAATTTGCAGTCTGTGCATGAATAAAAACTAGTTTGCAACACAGAGAAACATATCTGAAGGTGTTAGAAGTGTTTTGCATGATTTTTGAAGTTAGAGCCTGAAATGTCAGAAAAGAGCGTTTCAGCGCAGAACAAACTTGGTTCAAGCAATGCAAGCTGAATCTCGGTCCCACTTTAAATTTGCAGTCTGTGCATGAATAAAACCTATTTTGCAACACAGAGAAACATATCTGAAGGTGTTAGAAGTGTTTTGCATGATTTTTGAAGTTAGAGCCTGAAATGTCAGAAAACAGCGTTTCAGCGCAGAACAAACTTGGTTCCAGCAATGCAAGCTGAAACTCTGTCCCAAATTAAATTTGCAGTCTGTGCATGAATAAAACCTACTTTGCAATGCAGAGAAACATGTCTTAAGGTGTTAGAAGTGTTCTGCATGATTTTTGAAGTTAGAGCCTGAAATGTCAGAAAACAGCGTTTCAGTGCAGAACAAACTTGGTTCAAGCAATGCAAGCTGAATCTCGGTCCCACTTTAAATTTACAGTCTGTGCATGAATAAAACCTATTTTGCAACACAGAGAAACATATCTGAAGGTGTTAGAAGTGTTTTGCATGATTTTTGAAGTTAGACCCTGAAATGTCAGAAAACAGCGTTTCAGTGCAGAACAAACTTGTTTCAAGCAATGCAAGCTGAAACTCTGTCCCAAATTAAAATTGCTGTCTATGCATGAATAAAACCTATTTTGCAATGCAGAGAAACATGTCTTAAGGTGTTAAAGTGTTTTTCATGATTTTTGAAGTTAGAGCCTGAAATGTCAGAAAACAGCGTTTCAGCGCAGAACAAAGTTGGTTCAGGCAATGCAAGCTGAATCTCGGTCCCACTTTAAAATTTGCAGTCTATGCATGAATAAAACCTATTTTGCAACACAGAGAAACATATCTGAAGGTGTTAGAAGTGTTTTGCATGATTTTTGAAGTTAGAGCCTGAAATGTCAGAAAACAGCGTTTCAGTGCAGAACAAACTTGTTTCAAGCAATGCAAGCTGAAACTCTGTCCCAAATTAAAATTGCTGTCTATGCATGAATAAAACCTACTTTGCAATGCAGAGAAACATGTCTTAAGGTGTTAGATGGGTTTTGCATGATTTTTGAAGTTAGACCCTGAAATGTCAGAAAACAGCGTTTCAGTGCAGAACAAACTTGTTTCAAGCAATGCAAGCTGAAACTCTGTCCCAAATTAAAATTGCTGTCTATGCATGAATAAAACCTATTTTGCAATCCAGAGAAACATGTCTTAAGGTGTTAGAAGTGTTTTTCATGATTTTTGAAGTTAGAGCCTGAAATGTCAGAAAACAGCGTTTCAGCGCAGAACAAAGTTGGTTCAGGCAATGCAAGCTGAATCTCGGTCCCACTTTAAAATTTGCAGCCTATGCATGAATAAAACCTATTTTGCAACACAGAGAAACATATCTGAAGGTGTTAGAAGTGTTTTGCATGATTTTTGAAGTTAGAGCCTGAAATGTCAGAAAACAGCGTTTCAGTGCAGAACAAACTTGTTTCAAGCAATGCAAGCTGAAACTCTGTCCCAAATTAAAATTGCTGTCTATGCATGAATAAAACCTACTTTGCAATGCAGAGAAACATGTCTTAAGGTGTTAGATGCGTTTTGCATGATTTTTGAAGTTAGAGCCTGAAATGTCAGAAAACAGCGTTTCAGCGCAGAACAAAGTTGGTTCAGGCAATGCAAGCTGAATCTCGGTCCCACTTTAAATTTGCAGTCTGTGCATGAATAAAACCTATTTTGCAACACAGAGAAACATATCTGAAGGTGTTAGAAGTGTTTTGCATGATTTTTGAAGTTAGAGCCTGAAATGTCAGAAAACAGCGTTTCAGCGCAGAACAAACTTGGTTCAAGCAATGCAAGCTGAATCTCGGTCCCACTTTAAATTTGCAGTCTGTGCATGAATAAAACCTATTTTGCAACACAGAGAAACATATCTGAAGGTGTTAGAAGTGTTTTGCATGATTTTTGAAGTTAGACCCTGAAATGTCAGAAAACAGCGTTTCAGTGCAGAACAAACTTGTTTCAAGCAATGCAAGCTGAAACTCTGTCCCAAATTAAAATTGCTGTCTATGCATGAATAAAACCTACTTTGCAATGCAGAGAAACATGTCTTAAGGTGTTAGAAGTGTTCTGCATGATTTTTGAAGTTAGACCCTGAAATGTCAGAAAACAGCGTTTCAGTGCAGAACAAACTTGGTTCAGGCAATACAAGCTGAATCTCGGCCCCACTTTAAATTTGCAGTCTGTGCATGAATAAAACCTATTTTGCAACACAGAGAAACATATCTGAAGGTGTTAGAAGTGTTTTGCATGATTTTTGAAGTTAGACCCTGAAATGTCAGAAAACAACGTTTCAGTGCAGAACAAACTTGGTTCAGGCAATGCAAGCTGAATCTCGGTCCCACTTTAAATTTGCAGTCTGTGCATGAATAAAACCTATTTTGCAACACAGAGAAACATATCTGAAGGTGTTAGAAGTGTTCTGCATGCTTTTTGAAGTCAGAGCCTGAAATGTCAGAAAACAGCGTTTCAGCACAGAACAAAGTTGGTTCAGGCAATGCAAGCTGAATCTCGGTCCCACTTTAAATTTGCAGTCTGTGCATGAATAAAAACTAATTTGCAACACAGAGAAACATATCTGAAGGTGTTAGAAGTGTTTTGCATGATTTTTGAAGTTAGACCCTGAAATGTCAGAAAACAGTGTTTCAGTGCAGAACAAACTTGTTTCAAGCAATGCAAGCTGAAACTCTGTCCCAAATTAAAATTGCTGTCTATGCATGAAAAAAACCTACTTTGCAATGCAGAGAAACATGTCTTAAGGTGTTAGAAGTGTTTTGCATGATTTTTGAAGTTAGAGCCTGAAATGTCAGAAAACAGCGTTTCAGCGCAGAACAAACTTGGTTCAAGCAATGCAAGCTGAATCTCGGTCCCACTTTAAATTTGCAGTCTGTGCATGAATAAAACCTATTTTGCAACACAGAGAAACATATCTGAAGGTGTTAGAAGTGTTTTGCATGATTTTTGAAGTTAGACCCTGAAATGTCAGAAAACAGCGTTTCAGTGCAGAACAAACTTGTTTCAAGCAATGCAAGCTGAAACTCTGTCCCAAATTAAAATTGCTGTCTATGCATGAATAAAACCTATTTTGCAATGCAGAGAAACATATCTGAAGGTGTTAGAAGTGTTTTGCATGATTTTTGAAGTTAGAGCCTGAAATGTCAGAAAACAGCGTTTCAGCGCAGAACAAAGTTGGTTCAGGCAATGCAAGCTGAATCTCGGTCCCACTTTAAAATTTGCAGTCTATGCATGAATAAAACCTATTTTGCAACACAGAGAAACATATCTGAAGGTGTTAGAAGTGTTTTGCATGATTTTTGAAGTTAGAGCCTGAAATGTCAGAAAACAGCGTTTCAGTGCAGAACAAACTTGTTTCAAGCAATGCAAGCTGAAACTCTGTCCCAAATTAAAATTGCTGTCTATGCATGAATAAAACCTACTTTGCAATGCAGAGAAACATGTCTTAAGGTGTTAGATGGGTTTTGCATGATTTTTGAAGTTAGAGCCTGAAATGTCAGAAAACAGCGTTTCAGCGCAGAACAAAGTTGGTTCAGGCAATGCAAGCTGAATCTCGGTCCCACTTTAAATTTGCAGTCTGTGCATGAATAAAACCTATTTTGCAACACAGAGAAACATATCTGAAGGTGTTAGAAGTGTTTTGCATGATTTTTGAAGTTAGAGCCTGAAATGTCAGAAAACAGCGTTTCAGTGCAGAACAAACTTGGTTCAAGCAATGCAAGCTGAATCTCGGTCCCACTTTAAATTTGCAGTCTGTGCATGAATAAAACCTATTTTGCAACACAGAGAAACATATCTGAAGGTGTTAGAAGTGTTTTGCATGATTTTTGAAGTTAGACCCTGAAATGTCAGAAAACAGCGTTTCAGTGCAGAACAAACTTGGTTCAGGCAATGCAAGCTGAATCTCGGTCCCACTTTAAATTTGCAGTCTGTGCATGAATGAAACCTATTTTACAACACAGAGAAACATATCTGAAGGTGTTAGAAGTGTTTTGCATGATTTTTGAAGTTAGAGCCTGAAATGTCAGAAAACAGCGTTTCAGCGCAGAACAAACTTGGTTCAAGCAATGCAAGCTGAATCTCGGTCCCACTTTAAATTTGCAGTCTGTGCATGAATAAAACCTATTTTGCAACACAGAGAAACATATCTGAAGGTGTTAGAAGTGTTTTGCATGATTTTTGAAGTTAGACCCTGAAATGTCAGAAAACAGCGTTTCAGTGCAGAACAAACTTGTTTCAAGCAATGCAAGCTGAAACTCTGTCCCAAATTAAAATTGCTGTCTATGCATGAATAAAACCTATTTTGCAATGCAGAGAAACATATCTGAAGGTGTTAGAAGTGTTTTGCATGATTTTTGAAGTTAGAGCCTGAAATGTCAGAAAACAGCGTTTCAGCGCAGAACAAAGTTGGTTCAGGCAATGCAAGCTGAATCTCGGTCCCACTTTAAAATTTGCAGTCTATGCATGAATAAAACCTATTTTGCAACACAGAGAAACATATCTGAAGGTGTTAGAAGTGTTTTGCATGATTTTTGAAGTTAGAGCCTGAAATGTCAGAAAACAGCGTTTCAGTGCAGAACAAACTTGTTTCAAGCAATGCAAGCTGAAACTCTGTCCCAAATTAAAATTGCTGTCTATGCATGAATAAAACCTACTTTGCAATGCAGAGAAACATGTCTTAAGGTGTTAGATGGGTTTTGCATGATTTTTGAAGTTAGAGCCTGAAATGTCAGAAAACAGCGTTTCAGCGCAGAACAAAGTTGGTTCAGGCAATGCAAGCTGAATCTCGGTCCCACTTTAAATTTGCAGTCTGTGCATGAATAAAACCTATTTTGCAACACAGAGAAACATATCTGAAGGTGTTAGAAGTGTTTTGCATGATTTTTGAAGTTAGAGCCTGAAATGTCAGAAAACAGCGTTTCAGTGCAGAACAAACTTGGTTCAAGCAATGCAAGCTGAATCTCGGTCCCACTTTAAATTTGCAGTCTGTGCATGAATAAAACCTATTTTGCAACACAGAGAAACATATCTGAAGGTGTTAGAAGTGTTTTGCATGATTTTTGAAGTTAGACCCTGAAATGTCAGAAAACAGCGTTTCAGTGCAGAACAAACTTGGTTCAGGCAATGCAAGCTGAATCTCGGTCCCACTTTAAATTTGCAGTCTGTGCATGAATGAAACCTATTTTACAACACAGAGAAACATATCTGAAGGTGTTAGAAGTGTTTTGCAGGATTTTTGAAGTTAGAGCCTGAAATGTCAGAAAACAGCGTTTCAGCGCAGAACAAACTTGGTTCAAGCAATGCAAGCTGAATCTCGGTCCCACTTTAAATTTGCAGTCTGTGCATGAATAAAACCTATTTTGCAACACAGAGAAACATATCTGAAGGTGTTAGAAGTGTTTTGCATGATTTTTGAAGTTAGACCCTGAAATGTCAGAAAACAGCGTTTCAGTGCAGAACAAACTTGTTTCAAGCAATGCAAGCTGAAACTCTGTCCCAAATTAAAATTGCTATCTATGCATGAATAAAACCTACTTTGCAATGCAGAGAAACATGTCTTAAGGTGTTAGAAGTGTTCTGCATGATTTTTGAAGTTAGACCCTGAAATGTCAGAAAACAGCGTTTCAGTGCAGAACAAACTTGGTTCAGGCAATGCAAGCTGAATCTCGGTCCCACTTTAAATTTGCAGTCTGTGCATGAATAAAACCTATTTTGCAACACAGAGAAACATATCTGAAGGTGTTAGAAGTGTTCTGCATGATTTTTGGAGTTAGACCCTGAAATGTCAGAAAACAGCGTTTCAGCGCAGAACGAATTTGGTTCCAGCAATGCAAGCTGAATCTCGGTCCCACTTTAAAATTGCAGTCTGTTCATGAATAAAACCTATTTTGCAACACAGAGAAACATATCTGAAGGTGTTAGAAGTGTTTTGCATGATTTTTGAAGTCAGAGCCTGAAATGTCAGAAAACAACGTTTCAGCGCAGAACAAGGTTGGTTCAGGCAATGCAAGCTGAATCTCGGTCCCACTTTAAATTTGCAGTCTGTGCATGAATAAAAACTAGTTTGCAACACAGAGAAACATATCTGAAGGTGTTAGAAGTGTTTTGCATGATTTTTGAAGTTAGAGCCTGAAATGTCAGAAAACAGCGTTTCAGCGCAGAACAAACTTGTTTCAAGCAATGCAAGCTGAAACTCTGTCCCAAATTAAAATTGCTGTCTATGCATGAATAAAACCTACTTTGCAATGCAGAGAAACATGTCTTAAGGTGTTAGATGGGTTTTGCATGATTTTTGAAGTTAGAGCCTGAAATGTCAGAAAACAGTGTTTCAGCGCAGAACAAAGTTGGTTCAGGCAATGCAAGCTGAATCTCGGTCCCACTTTAAATTTGCAGTCTGTGCATGAATAAAACCTATTTTGCAACACAGAGAAACATATCTGAAGGTGTTAGAAGTGTTTTGCATGATTTTTGAAGTTAGACCCTGAAATGTCAGAAAACAACGTTTCAGTGCAGAACAAACTTGGTTCAGGCAATGCAAGCTGAATCTCGGTCCCACTTTAAATTTGCAGTCTGTGCATGAATAAAACCTATTTTGCAACACAGAGAAACATATCTGAAGGTGTTAGAAGTGTTCTGCATGATTTTTGAAGTTAGACCCTGAAATGTCAGAAAACAGTGTTTCAGCGCAGAACGAATTTGGTTCCAGCAATGCAAGCTGAATCTCGGTCCCACTTTAAAATTGCAGTCTGTTCATGAATAAAACCTATTTTGCAACACAGAGAAACATATCTGAAGGTGTTAGAAGTGTTTTGAATGATTTTTGAAGTCAGAGCCTGAAATGTCAGAAAACAGCGTTTCAGCGCAGAACAAAGTTGGTTCAGGCAATGCAAGCTGAATCTCGGTCCCACTTTAAATTTGCAGTCTGTGCATGAATAAAAACTAGTTTGCAACACAGAGAAACATATCTGAAGGTGTTAGAAGTGTTTTGCATGATTTTTGAAGTTAGAGCCTGAAATGTCAGAAAACAGTGTTTCAGTGCAGAACAAACTTGTTTCAAGCAATGCAAGCTGAAACTCTGTCCCAAATTAAAATTGCTGTCTATGCATGAATAAAACCTACTTTGCAATGCAGAGAAACATGTCTTAAGGTGTTAGATGGGTTTTGCATGATTTTTGAAGTTAGAGCCTGAAATGTCAGAAAACAGCGTTTCAGCGCAGAACAAAGTTGGTTCAGGCAATGCAAGCTGAATCTCGGTCCCACTTTAAATTTGCAGTCTGTGCATGAATAAAACCTATTTTGCAACACAGAGAAACATATCTGAAGGTGTTAGAAGTGTTTTGCATGATTTTTGAAGTTAGACCCTGAAATGTCAGAAAACAGCGTTTCAGTGCAGAACAAACTTGGTTCAGGCAATGCAAGCTGAATCTCGGTCCCACTTTAAATTTGCAGTCTGTGCATGAATAAAACCTATTTTGCAACACAGAGAAACATATCTGAAGGTGTTAGAAGTGTTCTGCATGATTTTTGAAGTTAGACCCTGAAATGTCAGAAAACAGCGTTTCAGCGCAGAACGAATTTGGTTCCAGCAATGCAAGCTGAATCTCGGTCCCACTTTAAAATTGCAGTCTGTTCATGAATAAAACCTATTTTGCAACACAGAGAAACATATCTGAAGGTGTTAGAAGTGTTTTGCATGATTTTTGAAGTCAGAGCCTGAAATGTCAGAAAACAGCGCTTCAGCGCAGAACAAAGTTGGTTCAGGCAATGCAAGCTGAATCTCAGTCCCACTTTAAATTTGCAGTCTGTGCATGAATAAAAACTAGTTTGCAACACAGAGAAACATATCTGAAGGTGTTAGAAGTGTTTTGCATGATTTTTGAAGTTAGAGCCTGAAATGTCAGAAAACAGCGTTTCAGCGCAGAACAAACTTGGTTCCAGCAATGCAAGCTGAAACTCTGTCCCAAATTAAAATTGCTGTCTATGCATGAATAAAACCTACTTTGCAATGCAGAGAAACATGTCTTAAGGTGTTAGAAGTGTTTTGCATGATTTTTGAAGTTAGAGCCTGAAATGTCAGAAAACAGCGTTTCAGCGCAGAACAAACTTGGTTCAGGCAATGCAAGCTGAATCTCGGTCCCACTTTAAATTTGCAGTCTGTGCATGAATAAAACCTATTTTGCAACACAGAGAAACATATCTGAAGGTGTTAGAAGTGTTTTGCATGATTTTTGAAGTTAGAGCCTGAAATGTCAGAAAACAGCGTTTCAGTGCAGAACAAACTTGGTTCAGGCAATGCAAGCTGAATCTCGGTCCCACTTTAAATTTGCAGTCTGTGCATGAATGAAACCTATTTTGCAACACAGAGAAACATATCTGAAGGTGTTAGAAGTGTTTTGCATGATTTTTGAAGTTAGAGCCTGAAATGTCAGAAAACAGCGTTTCAGCGCAGAACAAACTTGGTTCAAGCAATGCAAGCTGAATCTCGGTCCCACTTTAAATTTGCAGTCTGTGCATGAATAAAACCTATTTTGCAACACAGAGAAACATATCTGAAGGTGTTAGAAGTGTTTTGCATGATTTTTGAAGTTAGACCCTGAAATGTCAGAAAACAGCGTTTCAGTGCAGAACAAACTTGT
This sequence comes from Garra rufa, assembly GCF_049309525.1. NCBI lineage: Eukaryota > Metazoa > Chordata > Actinopteri > Cypriniformes > Cyprinidae > Garra > Garra rufa. Next base: position 3,229,945 of record NW_027394276.1, on the reverse strand, counting down.
TTCAAGCAATGCAAGCTGAAACTCTGTCCCAAATTAAAATTGCTATCTATGCATGAATAAAACCTACTTTGCAATGCAGAGAAACATGTCTTAAGGTGTTAGAAGTGTTCTGCATGATTTTTGAAGTTAGACCCTGAAATGTCAGAAAACAGCGTTTCAGTGCAGAACAAACTTGGTTCAGGCAATGCAAGCTGAATCTCGGTCCCACTTTAAATTTGCAGTCTGTGCATGAATAAAACCTATTTTGCAACACAGAGAAACATATCTGAAGGTGTTAGAAGTGTTCTGCATGATTTTTGGAGTTAGACCCTGAAATGTCAGAAAACAGCGTTTCAGCGCAGAACGAATTTGGTTCCAGCAATGCAAGCTGAATCTCGGTCCCACTTTAAAATTGCAGTCTGTTCATGAATAAAACCTATTTTGCAACACAGAGAAACATATCTGAAGGTGTTAGAAGTGTTTTGCATGATTTTTGAAGTCAGAGCCTGAAATGTCAGAAAACAACGTTTCAGCGCAGAACAAGGTTGGTTCAGGCAATGCAAGCTGAATCTCGGTCCCACTTTAAATTTGCAGTCTGTGCATGAATAAAAACTAGTTTGCAACACAGAGAAACATATCTGAAGGTGTTAGAAGTGTTTTGCATGATTTTTGAAGTTAGAGCCTGAAATGTCAGAAAACAGCGTTTCAGCGCAGAACAAACTTGTTTCAAGCAATGCAAGCTGAAACTCTGTCCCAAATTAAAATTGCTGTCTATGCATGAATAAAACCTACTTTGCAATGCAGAGAAACATGTCTTAAGGTGTTAGATGGGTTTTGCATGATTTTTGAAGTTAGAGCCTGAAATGTCAGAAAACAGTGTTTCAGCGCAGAACAAAGTTGGTTCAGGCAATGCAAGCTGAATCTCGGTCCCACTTTAAATTTGCAGTGTGTGCATGAATAAAACCTATTTTGCAACACAGAGAAACATATCTGAAGGTGTTAGAAGTGTTTTGCATGATTTTTGAAGTTAGAGCCTGAAATGTCAGAAAACAGCGTTTCAGCGCAGAACAAAGTTGGTTCAGGCAATGCAAGCTGAATCTCGGTCCCACTTTAAATTTGCAGTCTGTGCATGAATAAAACCTATTTTGCAACACAGAGAAACATATCTGAAGGTGTTAGAAGTGTTTTGCATGATTTTTGAAGTTAGACCCTGAAATGTCAGAAAACAACGTTTCAGTGCAGAACAAACTTGGTTCAGGCAATGCAAGCTGAATCTCGGTCCCACTTTAAATTTGCAGTCTGTGCATGAATAAAACCTATTTTGCAACACAGAGAAACATATCTGAAGGTGTTAGAAGTGTTCTGCATGATTTTTGAAGTTAGAATCTGAAATGTCAGAAAACAGTGTTTCAGCGCAGAACGAATTTGGTTCCAGCAATGCAAGCTGAATCTCGGTCCCACTTTAAAATTGCAGTCTGTTCATGAATAAAACCTATTTTGCAACACAGAGAAACATATCTGAAGGTGTTAGAAGTGTTTTGAATGATTTTTGAAGTCAGAGCCTGAAATGTCAGAAAACAGCGTTTCAGCGCAGAACAAAGTTGGTTCAGGCAATGCAAGCTGAATCTCGGTCCCACTTTAAATTTGCAGTCTGTGCATGAATAAAAACTAGTTTGCAACACAGAGAAACATATCTGAAGGTGTTAGAAGTGTTTTGCATGATTTTTGAAGTTAGAGCCTGAAATGTCAGAAAACAGTGTTTCAGTGCAGAACAAACTTGTTTCAAGCAATGCAAGCTGAAACTCTGTCCCAAATTAAAATTGCTGTCTATGCATGACTAAAACCTACTTTGCAATGCAGAGAAACATGTCTTAAGGTGTTAGATGGGTTTTGCATGATTTTTGAAGTTAGAGCCTGAAATGTCAGAAAACAGCGTTTCAGCGCAGAACAAAGTTGGTTCAGGCAATGCAAGCTGAATCTCGGTCCCACTTTAAATTTGCAGTCTGTGCATGAATAAAACCTATTTTGCAACACAGAGAAACATATCTGAAGGTGTTAGAAGTGTTTTGCATGATTTTTGAAGTTAGACCCTGAAATGTCAGAAAACAGCGTTTCAGTGCAGAACAAACTTGGTTCAGGCAATGCAAGCTGAATCTCGGTCCCACTTTAAATTTGCAGTCTGTGCATGAATAAAACCTATTTTGCAACACAGAGAAACATATCTGAAGGTGTTAGAAGTGTTCTGCATGATTTTTGAAGTTAGACCCTGAAATGTCAGAAAACAGCGTTTCAGCGCAGAACGAATTTGGTTCCAGCAATGCAAGCTGAATCTCGGTCCCACTTTAAAATTGCAGTCTGTTCATGAATAAAACCTATTTTGCAACACAGAGAAACATATCTGAAGGTGTTAGAAGTGTTTTGCATGATTTTTGAAGTCAGAGCCTGAAATGTCAGAAAACAGCGCTTCAGCGCAGAACAAAGTTGGTTCAGGCAATGCAAGCTGAATCTCAGTCCCACTTTAAATTTGCAGTCTGTGCATGAATAAAAACTAGTTTGCAACACAGAGAAACATATCTGAAGGTGTTAGAAGTGTTTTGCATGATTTTTGAAGTTAGAGCCTGAAATGTCAGAAAACAGCGTTTCAGCGCAGAACAAACTTGGTTCCAGCAATGCAAGCTGAAACTCTGTCCCAAATTAAAATTGCTGTCTATGCATGAATAAAACCTACTTTGCAATGCAGAGAAACATGTCTTAAGGTGTTAGAAGTGTTTTGCATGATTTTTGAAGTTAGAGCCTGAAATGTCAGAAAACAGCGTTTCAGCGCAGAACAAACTTGGTTCAGGCAATGCAAGCTGAATCTCGGTCCCACTTTAAATTTGCAGTCTGTGCATGAATAAAACCTATTTTGCAACACAGAGAAACATATCTGAAGGTGTTAGAAGTGTTTTGCATGATTTTTGAAGTTAGAGCCTGAAATGTCAGTGTAACTGACAGAGATGTCAGCTATATTTCTTTCTTATTTACTTATTTTCAATATTTTGTTAAAGACTTTTAATTTGAAACTGCTTTGTTAAGAGCTGTTTGAGTGGGGACTTTTATTATGAAAAGTACAAAGTGAATTAGGAAGACAGATGTCTGCAGCTCATGGCAAGTTAAAAAGTGTTCATGTTCTGAAGCTTATAGTGTATTCATCTGGAGTCAAGAACAATTTCAGATGCAAGAATAATATCTCCTTTTGGTAATAAGCAGCCAATGAAGTAAGTTTCCGTTTGTATCATATGTGATTGATGTGGATTGTGTTGCTGTGTGGAAAAGAACAATGTCTGTATAAAGACTAGTTAAATTGTTAAAGTTAACAATTCTGTCTAAAGGATTTACAAAGCCATTTATTTCATGTATTTATTATGTTCTTTATATTATTTGTTTTTACTTTATTTGTGTGTATTCAGTTCTCACGGCATCTTGAGTTGGTTGGTTATGGTGAACCAGTCAATAAATCGTCAGTCATCAGAGAATCCTTGTGCTCGTGAAATTACTGGGGGGAGCTACAGTGAGAATTCATCTGCTCTTCACGAGTAGGACCACGGAAGGCCCAGGCAGCAATCTGAAAAGCATAAAGTTAACTTCAAGTTCATCACACTCTGGCTTCTGCAAGATGAAGGACTGCTTACACCGGTAACTAAGAAGCAAGAGGCATATACAGCATATACAAAGGCATTTTCAAGTTAAGACCAACAAGAAAAGAAAGCACACAAGTTCAAGTTAAGGTGCTTAAAGTGGACTTATTCTTGATATTTGCTTAAAAAAGACTCTTTAAGTGTTCAGTACAATATTTAAAGAAGTGCTGGTGTTATGTGCTTACTTGTTTAAGCTTTAAGTCAACTTGGTGCAGGTATTAGGTTCAAATAATAAGATAATTGTTGATTGAAATTGAGAATATCAATTTTCAGTACAATTTATGTTGTATGCACATTTAAAATAGATAGTGCTACAAAGAGATACAAAAAAATGGCAGAAGGTGGTCAGTCTGCTAAAGGTAGCAAAGAAAATATATCAGATATTATGCAATCACAGCAGCAACTAAAATTCGAGGAATGTGTAGAGACACATGAATCAATAGCTGTTGATAATACAACAGATCCAAAGCTACGAAAAAGTCAAAGAACACGCAAATTTACCAAGAAGGGTAAAGAATTGAATGAAGAAAAGCTGGCTAAAATGAAGAATCATTTTCAATGCTCTTATGAGAAGTGGAAAGCTCTGGCTAGAGATGCTAGACAAAAACTGATGGGTCGTCTTTCTAATGACATGCTCCAAGCTCTTATAGGCACAATAAGTTCTGCTTCAAAGGATTTGAATGCTGCTTATGAAGAGTTGCGACAAAATGTGAGTCCAGACAGTGATACTCGTCGCAGAATAGATACGTGTGGTGCCGTCACTAAGATGATAGTTGAGTCTGCATGGAGTCGTTTAGGTGAGGGAGTAGAGGGTCATGATCCTTTTATACAAGAGGGATGCTGTACTGATACAGGCTCAGTGTTTTCATCCATAGCCTCCAAATCAAGTTATGGTCATACCAGGTCATCTTCTCAGTCTTTAAACAACTCAAGCGTCAGCTCCAGAGGTTCAAGTTTGTCCTCCGTTAAGAAACAAGAAGCTGCTGCAGAAATTGCTGCAACTGAAGCAACACTAGAAATAATACAACAACAAGAACATGAAATGGAGGAATTCCAAAGACTTGAGGCTGAAGATAAAAAGAGAATGGCAGAACAAGAAGCAGAAGCTTATAAGCATCGACTAGAAAGAGAAGAAGAAGCAGCTACGCTGCGTGTAAAGTTTGAAGCCGAAAATGCTGCCAGACGAAAGGCATTGGAAGACAAACGCAGAGAGCTAGAGCGCTTGGAGACACTCAAGAAGTTAAACGCTGCAAAAGCACGTATGCAAGTTTATGAGCAGACAGAAGACTCAAAGGATGAAACCAGAGAGTTACTCCATGACTGTGCACCTGTCCAGAAGAAGCACATGCCTAAATCAAGCACCTCCTTGTTCCAGCACACACCTCCACACAAAATTGTGACAAAATCACATCAAGAAGATAGCACTGCAGACCTTGTTAGGATGTTAGCAGAATCAATCAGTTCAAGTCGTCTTCCTATACCAGAACCTGCAACATTCTATGGAGATCCGCTCAGATTTAGTGACTGGAAAATCTCTTTTCAAACTTTGATTGACCGAAAGAATATACCAGTAAGTGAGAAGATTTACTACTTACGAAAGTATGTTGAAGGACCAGCTAAGAAAGCCATCGAAAGTTACTTCCTAATGGGCACAGAGTCAGCTTATCATGCAGCATGGGCTGTTCTGGAAGAAAGGTATGGAAATCCGTTCATTATTGCCAAAGCCTTTAGAGACAAGCTTGACTCATGGCCCAAGATAGGTCCTAAGGACAGCGTTGAGCTGAGGGAATTTACTGACTTCCTCAGAGGCTGTGAAGCAGCGATGGCACAGATTAAAGGCCTTCAAGTCCTTAATGACTGTAACGAAAACCAGAAGATCCTTTCCAAACTTCCTGATTGGTTAGCCTCAAGTTGGAATCGTCAGGTAATAGTAATTGAAGAAGAAACTAAGATGTTTCCTACCTTCAGTCAGTTTGTGGAGTTTCTTGCAAGAGAAGCTAAAATCGCTTGCAATCCAGTGACGTCTCTTCATGCTCTGAAGTGTTCTGATGTTGGAAAAGGAAAGTTAATAAGAAATCAAGGCACCAGAGCGAAGGTGTTAACAGTTCAGTCTAGTGAGAAAGCAGATGTTGCAAAATGTGCTTTCTGTGAGAAACCAGGACATGCGATTCACAAATGTTGGAAGTTTATAGAGAAGAATACAACTGAACGGATCAAGTTTGTTCAAATGAATAAATTATGTTTTGGCTGTTTGAAGCCTGGCCATCACTCAAAGAACTGTGAAGACAGAAGTGTATGTGAGACATGTCAGAAGAGACACCCGACTTGTCTACATGAAGACCGCCCCAAAGAAGCAAAGAAGTTTGCAAAATCAGAACAACCAAAAGAGACGTTGAAGGAAAGAAAGCAAGAACTCACACAGAAGAAAGAGACCACAGGTGATGCAACATCCAATCGAGTGGTACAGGATGTGAACAATACTCATACCTCTACAATTGTTCCAGTATGGGTCTCAACTACAAATGAACCAAACCATGAAGTTCTTGTTTATGCACTTCTTGATACTCAGAGCGACACTACCTTCATCCTTGAAGAGATAGCTCAAGCTCTTGACACAACAAAGGAATCTGTGCAACTGAAACTTTCAACGATGGTGTCCAAAAGTACAGTTGTTTCATGTCAGAAGTTAACTGGTTTACAAGTGAGAGGATTTTATTCAGACAAGAAAATCTCCTTACCAGTAACTTACTCAAGAGAGTTCATTCCTGCGAATAGAACTCACATTCCTACACCCAAAACTGCAAGAGCATGGCCACATCTAATGCACATAGCGGAGAAAATTGTCCCTCAACAAGTTTGTGATATTGGCCTTCTAATCGGCTATAATTGTCCCCAAGCTCTCCTTCCTAGAGAAATTGTATCTGGTAAAGAAAATCAGCCATTTGCTCAAAGGACAGATCTAGGCTGGAGCATTGTTGGTGGTGGTAAGTCCTGCGTAGACTATGGTGATGCCATTGGAGTGAGTCATCGCATCATAGTGAAACAAGTGATGCCAAGTCTGCCATCATCTATAAATCTCACGAATGAAGTGAAGTATATTTGCAGAACACAGATCAAAGAAATAGTCACCCCACCAAGTGTCATCAAAGCGCTTGAGTCTGACTTCAATGAGAAAGCATCAGAGCATAATTATGTTTCTCAAGAAGACCTGCGTTTTCTGTCAAAATTGAAAACAGGCATCAGACTTAAGGAAAATGGTCATTATGAAATGCCTTTCAAGGAAGATAGACCAAAGCTGCCCAACAATAAGGAATGTGCTATCCACCGTCTCAGATGCCTAGAGAAAAGGCTAAAAAGAGATGAGAAATACTATAAGGACTATGTAGCCTTTATGGATGAGACAATCGCTCGAGGTGATGCGGAAAGGGTACCAGACGAAGAAATCGATAAGCACCCTGCTTGGTATATTCCCCACCACGGGGTTTATCATCCTCAAAAGCCTGGGAAAATCCGAGTAGTCTTTGACTGCTCAGCAAAGTTCCATGGTACATCTCTCAATGAGCATCTGTTGATTGGTCCAGAGTTGACAAACACCCTTGTAGGTGTTCTCTGTCGTTTTCGCAAGGGTCCAGTAGCACTCATGTGCGATATTGAGCGCATGTTTCATCAATTTAATGTAAAACCCGAAGACCAAGACTATTTAAGATTCCTTTGGTGGGAGAAAGGAGATCTAGAGTCCCAGCCACAGGTCTATAGAATGAGGGTACATTTGTTTGGTGCATCCTCATCACCCGGATGTGCAAACTACGGACTCAAACACCTTGCTGCTCAGGGGCGAGGAAATTTCAGTGAGACCTCAGTTCGATTCATAGAAAGAAATTTCTATGTCGATGATGGGCTGACAAGTGTCTCATCAGTGGATGAAGCTGTCCAGCTAATTAACGAAGCAAGAGAACTCTGCAGCACAGGGAGACTTCGTTTGCACAAATTTGTGTCGAACAGCCAAGAAGTGATAGCATCAATCCCCCAGCAAGAATGTGCTGAGAGTGCTATGGTTCAAGACTTAGCATTGGGTGAGCTTCACATTGAGAGGGCACTCGGTGTGAATTGGTGTGTGACATCCGACAGTTTTCAGTTCCGAGTATCTATTAAGGAGCAACCACCTACAAGAAGAGGAGTCCTGTCCACAGTGGCTTCTGTGTATGACCCACTTGGCTTTGCAGCGCCCTTCATCCTAGTTGGTAAGCAAATATTGCAGAAGATGTGCCAAGACAAAGTTGATTGGGACAAACCACTAAGGGATGATTTGCTACCACAGTGGGAACGTTGGATTTCAGGTCTACGAAACTTGGCAGATGTCAAAATTCAGAGATGCTATCTGCCATCAACTATCAAGGATGTTCAGTATCATGAGCTTCATCATTTCTCTGACGCTAGTGCTTCAGGTTATGGAGAATGCACGTACCTCAGAGCCATCGACACATCAGGAAAGATTCACTGTTCCTTAGTTATGGGCAAAGCCAGAGTCGCTCCTACTAAGATTACCACCATATCTAGGCTGGAGTTGTCAGCAGCTGTAGTGGCTGTACAAACAAGTGACTTGCTGAGAAAGGAATTAGAGTTAGACAGCCTAGAGGAGTACTTCTGGACAGACTCAAAGGTTGTCCTTGGGTACATTAATAATGATGCCAAAAGATTTCACGTCTTTGTGGCCAATCGTATTCAGCGGATTAAACAAAGTACGGACGCTAAGCAATGGAGATACGTGACCTCTGAAGAAAACCCGGCTGATTCTGCATCAAGAGGCCTTACAGCAGAAGAGCTCATGTCCTCCAATTGGTTTACAGGACCACAGTTTCTGTGGAAAAATGAACTGCCCAAAGATGTTAAAGTGGGAGATCTCGAAGTTGATGACCCAGAGCTTCGAAAAGCACAAGTTCATAATACCCAAACAACTGAAGGAAGATCATTGCTTGATCGACTCTACAAGTTTTCTGATTGGACAAGAGTGGTGAAAGCTATTGCGAGACTTAAGAGACGTGCCAAAGAAGTCAAAGGTCTCGTTCCAAGAGTCAATGAAGCTTTGTGCATTGAAGAAAGAAGAGAGGCAGAATTTACCATTATCAAAATGGTTCAACAATCAGCCTTTTGTGATGTGATACAGAGTCTCAAACATCAGAAGGAGATTAAATCCAACAGTAATTTGCATCAGCTAAATCCCTTCCTAGATGAGCATGGCATCCTTAGGGTGGGAGGTCGACTGACACATGCTGCATTACATTCGTATGTAAAACATCCTGCAATTCTACCAAAGGACAGTCAGATTTCCACATTACTCATCAAATATTATCATGAAAGGGTGCATCACCAAGGGAGAGGGATGACTTTGAATGAATTGCGTTCAAATGGTATATGGACCTTGGGATGTAACAAGGCAGTTTCCTCACATATCTACAAGTGCATTAAATGCAGGAAATTTAGAAGGCCCACTGAAGAGCAGAGGATGGCGGATCTCCCGCAGGAACGCATGGAGACAACTCCTCCTTTTACGTACTGCGGGATGGACTGCTTTGGTCCTTTCTACATCAAGGAAGGAAGGAAAGAGCTGAAGCGTTATGGGCTTCTATTTACTTGTATGTGCTCAAGAGCAGTGCATGTAGAAATGTTGGACGATTTATCCACTGACGCATTTATTAATGCGTTACGTGCTTTCATTGCCATACGTGGACCGGTGCGCCAACTTAGATCAGACCAAGGCACTAATTTTGTTGGTGCAAGACGAGAATTTGCTGAAGCACTAAAGGAAATGAATCCAGAATGCCTAAAGGAGTATGGCTGCGAGTTCATCATGAATACCCCATCAGACAGTCACACAGGTGGCATTTGGGAGAGGCAAATTCGGACAATAAGAAGTGTCTTGACTTCGATTCTGGATCAGTCAGCTCAAAGACTTGATAGTACCTCCCTAAGAACGTTTCTCTATGAGGTCATGGCTATTATAAATAGCCGACCATTAACAACAGAGCATCTAAATGATCCATCTGGTCCACAACCTCTTACGCCTAACCACATATTGACAATGAAGTCTTCAGTAATTTTACCACCACCCGGAGAGTTCGTAAACGAAGACGTTTACCTTCGCAAGAGATGGCGCAAAGTGCAATTTCTAGCTAATGTGTTCTGGTCACGTTGGAGAAAAGAATATCTTCTGAACCTTCAACAAAGGCAGAAATGGCACAAACGTCGCAGAAATGCAAAGGTCAATGACATTGTCATTTTGAAAGAGGACACAGCTCCACGCAGTCAGTGGAAGTTAGCGAAGGTGACAGGAGTCCACACTGGCACAGATGGCTGTGTCAGAACAGTGAAGTTACTGATCAGTGATTCAACATTGGATAGAAGGGGCAAACGTGTTACTAAACCAACTTACCTTGAAAGGCCCATTCAGAAAATTGTCACCCTAATTGAAGCAGAATAAGAGCCTACCCTGTGTCTACCATTCCTTGGGTTAGTCTGTGATATTCTTAAGAGTTAATGTCAGTAAGTTAGGAAAAGCACAAGAAAGTGCTTTGGTGGGAGTGTAACTGACAGAGATGTCAGCTATATTTCTTTCTTATTTACTTATTTTCAATATTTTGTTAAAGACTTTTAATTTGAAACTGCTTTGTTAAGAGCTGTTTGAGTGGGGACTTTTATTATGAAAAGTACAAAGTGAATTAGGAAGACAGATGTCTGCAGCTCATGGCAAGTTAAAAAGTGTTCATGTTCTGAAGCTTATAGTGTATTCATCTGGAGTCAAGAACAATTTCAGATGCAAGAATAATATCTCCTTTTGGTAATAAGCAGCCAATGAAGTAAGTTTCCGTTTGTATCATATGTGATTGATGTGGATTGTGTTGCTGTGTGGAAAAGAACAATGTCTGTATAAAGACTAGTTAAATTGTTAAAGTTAACAATTCTGTCTAAAGGATTTACAAAGCCATTTATTTCATGTATTTATTATGTTCTTTATATTATTTGTTTTTACTTTATTTGTGTGTATTCAGTTCTCACGGCATCTTGAGTTGGTTGGTTATGGTGAACCAGTCAATAAATCGTCAGTCATCAGAGAATCCTTGTGCTCGTGAAATTACTGGGGGGAGCTACAGTCAGAAAACAGCGTTTCAGTGCAGAACAAACTTGGTTCAAGCAATGCAAGCTGAATCTCGGTCCCACTTTAAATTTGCAGTCTGTGCATGAATAAAACCTATTTTGCAACACAGAGAAACATATCTGAAGGTGTTAGAAGTGTTTTGCATGATTTTTGAAGTTAGACCCTGAAATGTCAGAAAACAGCGTTTCAGTGCAGAACAAACTTGGTTCAGGCAATGCAAGCTGAATCTCGGTCCCACTTTAAATTTGCAGTCTGTGCATGAATGAAACCTATTTTGCAACACAGAGGAACATATCTGAAGGTGTTAGAAGTGTTTTGCATGATTTTTGAAGTTAGAGCCTGAAATGTCAGAAAAGAGCGTTTCAGCGCAGAACAAACTTGGTTCAAGCAATGCAAGCTGAATCTCGGTCCCACTTTAAATTTGCAGTCTGTGCATGAATAAAACCTATTTTGCAACACAGAGAAACATATCTGAAGGTGTTAGAAGTGTTTTGCATGATTTTTGAAGTTAGACCCTGAAATGTCAGAAAACAGCGTTTCAGTGCAGAACAAAGTTGTTTCAAGCAATGCAAGCTGAAACTCTGTCCCAAATTAAAATTGCTGTCTATGCATGAATAAAACCTACTTTGCAATGCAGAGAAACATGTCTTAAGGTGTTAGAAGTGTTCTGCATGATTTTTGAAGTTAGAGCCTGAAATGTCAGAAAACAGCGTTTCAGTGCAGAACAAACTTGGTTCAAGCAATGCAAGCTGAATCTCGGTCCCACTTTAAATTTGCAGTCTGTGCATGAATAAAACCTATTTTGCAACACAGAGAAACATATCTGAAGGTGTTAGAAGTGTTTTGCATGATTTTTGAAGTTAGACCCTGAAATGTCAGAAAACAGCGTTTCAGCGCAGAACGAATTTGGTTCCAGCAATGCAAGCTGAATCTCGGTCCCACTTTAAAATTGCAGTCTGTTCATGAATAAAACCTATTTTGCAACACAGAGAAACATATCTGAAGGTGTTAGAAGTGTTTTGCATGATTTTTGAAGTTAGAGCCTGAAATGTCAGAAAACAGCGTTTCAGTGCAGAACAAACTTGTTTCAAGCAATGCAAGCTGAAACTCTGTCCCAAATTAAAATTGCTGTCTATGCATGAATAAAACCTATTTTGAAACACAGAGAAACATATCTGAAGGTGTTAGAAGTGTTTTGCATGATTTTTGAAGTTAGAGCCTGAAATGTCAGAAAACAGCGTTTCAGCGCAGAACAAACTTGGTTCAAGCAATGCAAGCTGAATCTCGGTCCCACTTTAAATTTGCAGTCTGTGCATGAATAAAACCTATTTTGCAACACAGAGAAACATATCTGAAGGTGTTAGAAGTGTTTTGCATGATTTTTGAAGTTAGACCCTGAAATGTCAGAAAACAGCGTTTCAGTGCAGAACAAACTTGTTTCAAGCAATGCAAGCTGAAACTCTGTCCCAAATTAAAATTGCTGTCTATGCATGAATAAAACCTATTTTGCAATGCAGAGAAACATGTCTTAAGGTGTTAGAAGTGTTTTTCATGATTTTTGAAGTTAGAGCCTGAAATGTCAGAAAACAGCGTTTCAGCGCAGAACAAAGTTGGTTCAGGCAATGCAAGCTGAATCTCGGTCCCACTTTAAAATTTGCAGTCTATGCATGAATAAAACCTATTTTGAAACACAGAGAAACATATCTGAAGGTGTTAGAAGTGTTTTGCATGATTTTTGAAGTTAGAGCCTGAAATGTCAGAAAACAGCGTTTCAGTGCAGAACAAACTTGTTTCAAGCAATGCAAGCTGAAACTCTGTCCCAAATTAAAATTGCTGTCTATGCATGAATAAAACCTACTTTGCAATGCAGAGAAACATGTCTTAAGGTGTTAGAAGTGTTTTGCATGATTTTTGAAGTTAGAGCCTGAAATGTCAGAAAACAGCGTTTCAGCGCAGAACAAACTTGGTTTAAGCAATGCAAGCTGAATCTCGGTCCCACTTTAAATTTGCAGTCTGTGCATGAATAAAACCTATTTTGCAACACAGAGAAACATATCTGAAGGTGTTAGAAGTGTTTTGCATGATTTTTGAAGTTAGACCCTGAAATGTCAGAAAACAGCGTTTCAGTGCAGAACAAACTTGTTTCAAGCAATGCAAGCTGAAACTCTGTCCCAAATTAAAATTGCTGTCTATGCATGAATAAAACCTATTTTGCAATGCAGAGAAACATATCTGAAGGTGTTAGAAGTGTTTTGCATGATTTTTGAAGTTAGAGCCTGAAATGTCAGAAAACAGCGTTTCAGCGCAGAACAAAGTTGGTTCCAGCAATGCAAGCTGAATCTCGGTCCCACTTTAAAATTGCAGTCTGTTCATGAATAAAACCTATTTTGCAACACAGAGAAACATATCTGAAGGTGTTAGAAGTGTTTTGCATGATTTTTGAAGTCAGAGCCTGAAATGTCAGAAAACAGCGCTTCAGCGCAGAACAAAGTTGGTTCAGGCAATGCAAGCTGAATCTCAGTCTCACTTTAAATTTGCAGTCTGTGCATGAATAAAAACTAGTTTGCAACACAGAGAAACATATCTGAAGGTGTTAGAAGTGTTTTGCATGATTTTTGAAGTTAGAGCCTGAAATGTCAGAAAACAGCGTTTCAGCGCAGAACAAACTTGGTTCCAGCAATGCAAGCTGAAACTCTGTCCCAAATTAAAATTGTGTCTATGCATGAATAAAACCTACTTTGCAATGCAGAGAAACATGTCTTAAGGTGTTAGAAGTGTTTTGCATGATTTTTGAAGTTAGAGCCTGAAATGTCAGAAAACAGCGTTTCAGCGCAGAACAAACTTGGTTCAGGCAATGCAAGCTGAAACTCGGTCCCACTTTAAATTTGCAGTCTGTGCATGAATAAAACCTATTTTGCAACACAGAGAAACATATCTGAAGGTGTTAGAAGTGTTTTGCATGATTTTTGAAGTTAGAGCCTGAAATGTCAGAAAACAGCGTTTCAGTGCAGAACAAACTTGGTTCAAGCAATGCAAGCTGAATCTCGGTCCCACTTTAAATTTGCAGTCTGTGCATGAATAAAACCTATTTTGCAACACAGAGAAACATATCTGAAGGTGTTAGAAGTGTTTTGCATGATTTTTGAAGTTAGACCCTGAAATGTCAGAAAACGTACTCGGTTACTTTCGTAACCTCGGTTCCCTGAGATACGGGAACGAGTACTGCGTCGTTAAGACGCTTATGGGAAAAAGCTCCTTTTTCTCCTGAGACTGAAGTATTTCAATAACGCAGTGTAACTGCACGACCATTGGTTTGTGCAGTGAGATGAAAACAAACCAATGGCTCGGCAGCGGAGCTGCACGAGCCTGTGGCAATGATTCGCGCCCGAACGCGCCAAAAGGGGCGGAGAATTCGGCTATATAAGCGTGCATTTTGCCACAGGATCTCAGGTTCTTCGACTGAAGCGACGACTGAGTCGTGCAGCTACTTAGCAACGGCAAGCAACGCAGTACTCGTTCCCGTATCTCAGGGAACCGAGGTTACGAAAGTAACCGAGTACGTTCCCTGTCGATACTACACTCGTACTGCGTCGTTAAGACGCTTATGGGGAACCAGTACAATCCCGCCGTTGCTAAGGTAGAGGAACGACTGTATGGCCCTAGCACAGGATGGGCTAGTAGGAGCCAATTTGCTCAATAGGATAACCTAATGAACATTCCGTTCCAAGGAAAAACGATACACTTGGAAACTCCCAGAGGCCAAGTGCATACATAGCAATACTGGTAACAGAATTCCTCATGCAGAAAGGACCCTAGTCTGCAAGACAGGGACATCTAGATTATAAAACCTAGCAAATGTGGACGGTGAGGCCCAGCCTGCCGCCGCACATATTTCTGCAATGGATACTCCGCTGGACCGGGCCCATGACGAGGCGACGCCTCTAGTCGAATGGGCTCTTACCCCCATGGGACATGGCAGACCCAAGGAAGAGTAAGCCAGCATTATAGCTTCCACTATCCACTTGGATAGTCTATGTTTTGTGACCGATAACCCTTTGTTGCGGCCTCCAAAACACACAAAGAGCTGTTCTGACTTCCTAAAAGAAGCCGAACGCTCCAAATAACACCTCAATGCTCTCACGGGGCAGAGGGGATTAAAGCCTTGGTCTTGCTCCGAGGGGGGAAGTGCCAAGAGAGAGATAACCTGGTCTCTAAACGGTGTTGAGAGACTCTTAGGTACATAGCCGCATCTCGGCTTTAGGATGACTTTAGAGTCATTTGGCCCGAATTCTAGGCATACAGGATTTATGGATAGAGCCTGTAGGTCGCCCATACGCTTGACTGATGCCAATGCTAGTAGCAGGGCAGTTTTTAGCGTTAGAGGTCGAAGGTCAACAGACTGCAGCGGCTCAAATGGAGGGCTCTTCAGAGCTCTCAGCACTGTGGGTAGGTCCCAAGTAGGAACTGTGACGGGGCGAGGAGGGTTGAGCCTTCTCGACCCCTTCAGAAAGCGAACGATCAGATCGTTCTTTCCCACAGACTGACCGTCCATAGGGACATGAAATGCCGCTATGGCCGCCACATAAACCCTGAGCGTGGAGGGAGAGCGTCCCTTGTCCAACAGCTCCTGAAGAAATGACAAAATCAATGATATGTCACACAAACTCGGGTCTGCACCGTGGGTGGAACACCAGGCGGAAAAGACAGACCACTTGAGTCCATAGAGTCGCCTGGTAGAGGGTGCTCTGGCCTCAGAAATAGTATTTAAAACGGTCTCGGGGAGATCTAAAGGCTCCCGTCGAGAGACCAGACGTGCAGCGCCCACAGTTCCGGTTGGGGGTGCCAAAGCGTTTTGTTCGCCTGCGTTAAGAGATCTCGTCTCAACGGAACAGGCCACGGTGCTGATGACAGCAGCCGGTGGAGATCTGGGAACCAATGTTGGTTCTGCCAGAAGGGGGCCACTAGCAGGATTTTGAGTCTCTGTTCCCTGACCCGCCTGACTACGTGTGGTATCAGGGCGATCGGGGGAAAAGCATATAACAGGAGATTGGGCCAGTCGTGGGCCAATGCATCCTGCTCCTTTGAAAAATAAATTGGGCAGTGACAATTGTCTTTTGAGGCGAACAGGTCTACCTGAGCCTTGCCAAAGACTGCCCATATTTCCTGAATCGTCTGGGGATGAAGCATCCATTCGTCTGAGGAGACGTTGCTCCGAGACAGCATGTCTGCTCCTTGATTCAGCCTGCCAGGCACATGAGTTGCTCTGAGCGAGCGAAAGTTGAGCTGAGAAAAGGCGTCTCGACGAAAGACCTCCCTGGTGATTTATGTACGATACCACCGTCATGTTGTCCGAGCGGACTAAGACGTGGTGTCCCTTTAAGACTGGCAGAAGTGTATGGAGGCCTAAACACACTGCTAGCATTTCTAGGCAGTTGATGTGAAGGCGTTTTTCGGCTTCTGACCACTGGCCGAATGCCGGCTGGCCATCGCACAGAGCTCCCCAACCTGAGTTGGACGCATCTGTCGAGACCATCTTCCTTCTGCACGCCATGTCCAGGGGAACGCCCTGTTCCATCCAAGAAAAATTCTTCCAAGGAGTCAGCGCTGTGACACAGGTCTGATCTACCCTGATGCGCAGGCGTCCTAGACGCCAGGCCTGAGGCGGAACTTTCGGTTTCAACCAGTACTGCAGAGGGCGCATTTGAAGTAGGCCCAGCTGGAGTACTGGAGATGCTGAAGCCATAAGACCCAGCATCTTCTGAAAAGCTTTGAGAGGGCGAAGGGCTCCGATTTTGAAGGAGGCCGCGAGCTTTCGGATGGCTTGAGCTCGCTGCGGCGCAACCATTGCCTTCATTTGAATGGAGTCGAAAACTGCTCCCAGGAACGCAATACGTTGGCTGGGAGACAGAGTGCTCTTGGCAAAATTGACCCTGAGTCCTAGGCATTGCAAGTGGCTGAGGATCACGGATCTGTGATGTATTAGCTCGTTCTCTGACTGGGCCAGGATGAGCCAGTCGTCGAGGTAGTTCAAGACGCGGATTCCCTTCTGCCTCAGGGGGGAAAGAGCCGCGTCCATGCACTTCGTAAATGTGCGAGGAGCTAGAGACAGTCCGAACGGAAGGACTGTATATTGATAGGCCGCTCCCTCGAAGGCAAATCTCAAGAATTGCCTGTGGTGGGGGGCAATCTGGATGTGAAAGTATGCATCTTTCAGATCCAGCGAGCAAAACCAGTCCTTTGTGCGTATGTGCGAAAGGATCTGTTTTAGCGTGAGCATTTTGAATGGCCGTCTCATGAGGGCGCAATTCAAACGCCTGAGGTCGAGGATGGGCCTCAGACCGCCATCCTTTTTTGGGACGAGGAAGTAGCGGCTGTAAAAGCCTGACTCGCTCTGTGCTGGGGGAACCGTTTCCACGGCACCTTTTGCCAGCAGATTCCTCACCTCTGTACGCAAAACCTCTATGTTTTTGCTGTGAACTGAGGTGGAGACCACTCCGCGAAAGCGGGGTGGTCTTCGAGCGAACTGCAGTGTATAACCTCGTTCTATTATGCCCATAACCCATTTCGACACCCCGGGGATGGCTTTCCAAGCCTCGGCCCGTGTGCTGAGGGGTTGCATTGGTTTGAGCGGTTGGGTGCCGCTTAACAACTCTGGAAGAGGAAATTTGCTCTCTTTTTGAAAATGTTTGTTTTTTATTTTTTTTTCCGCTATCACAGCGGTAAGCTGTAAGGGCGCTGACAGAAAGGGCCCGTGAGTTACAGCCAGTTTGTTTGGAAACATGCAGCGCTCTGAACCCGGAACAGAACGGGGTGTTTGGAGGCTGAAGAGAGACATCTTGGGGGCTGGTCCGGCTCTGGCGAGACTTGACCCTTTCCTCTTCCTGTTTTTTAAATCAGGAAGACGCTGGAGGCGCCTGTTCCAACACGACCTTGGGTCGGGGTCCCTGACGTCTAGGGAAAGGGTAGCGTCTGGCCGAGCGGGAGCGATGACGTGGCTCCACCTGGGGGGCTGGCTGAGCAGCTGGCGGGGCGGTCTTTGCAGGCTGCTGAGTCGGCGCCGGTTTGGGGCGACTAGGAGCCGTTGCAGAGCTTGTGCGCTTTGGCAGGAAGTGTCGCATAGCCTGGGACGACTTCTGAGCGGCGGTGAAGCGCTCCGCAAACCCCTCTACTGCTGGACCGAACAGACCGGTAGGAGAGATGGGGGAGTCAAGGAAGGCGACCTTGTCAGCGTCCTTGATCTCCGTCAGGTTTAGCCACAGGTGGCGCTCCAGCACCACCAAGCTGGCCATCGATCTGCCAATCGCCTGTGCCGTCATCTTAGTAGCACGCAACGCCAGGTCGGTCGCGCTGCGTAGTTCACGGAACGCAGCGTCATCTATGCCAGCCTCATCCATACTGCGGAGGAGTTTCGCTTGATAGACTTGGAGGACCGCCATTGAGTGCAGCGCTGATGCTGCCTGTCCAGCCGAAGAATAAGCACGTCCAGCGAGAGCTGAAGTAGTTCTGCATGGCTTGGACGGGTGAGTCGCCTTTGCCTTCCAGCCGATGGCAGTGGGCGGGCACAAATGCGCGGCCACAGACTCATCCAGGGGGGGCAACTTGTCATATCCTTTCTCTTCGGCGCCGTCAACCGTCGTGAGGGCGGAGGAAGAAGAGGTACGAAGGCGGGCGGAGTACGGAGCGCGCCAGGATTTAGAGATCTCACCGTGAACTTCCGGGAAGAACGGTGAGGCTCGCTGACGAGGGGCTTGGCGGCGCCCCGGCAGGAACCATTCGTCCAAACGACTCCGTACAGGCTCCTCAGGAGGAGACCAATCCAGTCCCAGCTCTTCAACAGCCTTAGATAGAACGCGGAAGAGTTCGGCGTCCATACCAGCGCTGGCGGTGCTGGGTTGAACAGATGGAAAGGGGGCGGGGTCTTGCGGCGAGCCCGACAACTCCTCTCCATCAGATGCAGCCAGAGACATGCTGTCATCCATGGCTTCCTCCTCACTCACTCCAAAAGAAACCAGATCGCTCGCGGCAGCCGAGGGATTTTGGTCTGGATGAGTGAAGAGAACGGGAGATTCCTCTTCATGTGGTGAAGGTGAGGCACGCGGGGGATCAGCCGGCGTGAGCTCACCAATCACCGTGCGCCGAGTCACTCTGCCCCGCTGCTTTTTCTTCACAGGCTCTTGTGAAGAAGAAAGCGGGAGGGCGCGAGGGGCGGGGCTGCTCTCTGAAAAGAAAGCGAGCCGCGAGCGCAAAGAGGCGAGACTCATGTCCCCGCAATGGGAACAATCTGTCTCAGCGAGCGCAGCCTCGGCATGGGCGGAGC
Source organism: Garra rufa (assembly GCF_049309525.1). NCBI lineage: Eukaryota > Metazoa > Chordata > Actinopteri > Cypriniformes > Cyprinidae > Garra > Garra rufa. The sequence goes on along the minus strand of NW_027394276.1, from coordinate 3,210,819 downwards.
CCAAACACGAGACGCACTCAGCGTGACTATCGACAGCGTGCAGAGGGGCTCTGCACGAGCAACAGAAACGCCGTGGCATTTGCAACAACGCCAATGAAATTTGCTCTTTTGGAATATGCTCTTCTATCGCCGGATCGCGGCAGGGAATCACTGTCAGCTGCTTGAAGCGTCAAAACCGACGAGCAGGCGGATCCGCTGCGAGGCTCTTCAACGGCGAGAGGCTTCTTTCTCGAGCGAAGGTCAGTCAGTGTCAGCGAAGATGTGAAGTCGTCGCTGAAGGAGAAGGATCTGAGATCCTGTGGCAAAATGCACGCTTATATAGCCGAATTCTCCGCCCCTTTTGGCGCGTTCGGGCGCGAATCATTGCCACATTGGTTTGTTTTCATCTCACTGCACAAACCAATGGTCGTGCAGTTACACTGCGTTATTGAAATACTTCAGTCTCAGGAGAAAAAGGAGCTTTTTCCCATAAGCGTCTTAACGACGCAGTACGAGTGTAGTATCGACAGGGAACAGCTTTTCAGCGCAGAACAAAGCTGGTTCCAGCAATGCAAGCTGAATCTCTGTCCCACTTTAACTTTGCAGTCTGTGCATGAATAAAACCTATTTTGCAACACAGAGAAACATATCTGAAGGTGTTAGAAGTGTTTTGCATGATTTTTGAAGTTAGACCCTGAAATGTCAGAAAACAGCTTTTCAGCGCAGAACAAAGTTGGTTCAGGCAATGCAAGCTGAATCTTGGTCCCACTTTAAATTTACACTCTGTGCATGAATAAAAGCTATTTTGCAACACAGAGAAACATATCTGAAGGTGTTAGAAGTGTTTTGCATGATTTTTGAAGTTAGACCCTGAAATGTCAGAAAACAGCTTTTCAGCGCAGAAAAAAGTTGGTTCAAGCAATGCAAGCTGAATCTCTGTCTCACTTTAAATTTACACTCTGTGCATGAATAAAACCTATTTTGCAACACAGAGAAACATATCTGAAGGTGTTAGAAGTGTTTTGCATGATTTTTGAAGTTAGACCCTGAAATGTCAGAAAACAGCTTTTCAGCGCAGAACAAAGCTGGTTCCAGCAATGCAAGCTGAATCTCTGTCCCACTTTAACTTTGCAGTCTGTGCATGAATAAAACCTATTTTGCAACACAGAGAAACATATCTGAAGGTGTTAGAAGTGTTTTGCATGATTTTTGAAGTTAGACCCTGAAATGTCAGAAAACAGCTTTTCAGCGCAGAACAAAGTTGGTTCAGGCAATGCAAGCTGAATCGTGGTCCCACTTTAAATTTACACTCTGTGCATGAATAAAAGCTATTTTGCAACACAGAGAAACATATCTGAAGGTGTTAGAAGTGTTTTGCATGATTTTTGAAGTTAGACCCTCAAATGTCAGAAAACAGCGTTTCAGCGCAGAACAAAGCTGGTTCAGGCAATGCAAGCTGAATCTCTGTCCCACTTTAACTTTGCAGTCTGTGCATGAATAAAACCTATTTTGCAACACAGAGAAACATATCTGAAGGTGTTAGAATTGTTTTGCATGATTTTTGAAGTTAGACCCTGAAATGTCAGAAAACAGCTTTTCAGCGCAGAACAAAGTTGGTTCAGGCAATGCAAGCTGAATCTTGGTCCCACTTTAAATTTACACTCTGTGTATGAATAAAAGCTATTTTGCAACACAGAGAAACATATCTGAAGGTGTTAGAAGTGTTTTGCATGATTTTTTAAGTTAGACCCTGAAATGTCAGAAAACAGCGTTTCAGCGCAGAACAAAGTTGGTTCAGGCAATGCAAGCTGAATCTCTGTCTCACTTTAACTTTGCAGTCTGTGCATTAATAAAACCTATTTTGCAACACAGAGAAACATATCTGAAGGTGTTAGAAGTGTTTTGCATGATTTTTGAAGTTAGACCCTGAAATGTCAGAAAACAGCTTTTCAGCGCAGAACAAAGCTGGTTCCAGCAATGCAAGATGAATCTCTGTCCCACTTTAACTTTGCAGTCTGTGCATGAATAAAACCTATTTTGCAACACAGAGAAACATATCTGAAGGTGTTAGAAGTGTTTTGCATGATTTTTGAAGTTAGACCCTGAAATGTCAGAAAACAGCTTTTCAGCGCAGAACAAAGTTGGTTCAGGCAATGCAAGCTGAATCTTGGTCCCACTTTAAATTTACACTCTGTGCATGAATAAAAGCTATTTTGCAACACAGAGAAACATAACTGATGGTGTTAGAAGTGTTTTACATGATTTTTGAAGTTAGACCCTGAAATGTCAGAAAACAGCTTTTCAGCGCAGAACAAAGCTGGTTCCAGCAATGCAAGCTGAATCTCTGTCCCACTTTAACTTTGCAGTCTGTGCATGAATAAAACCTATTTTGCAACACAGAGAAACATATCTGAAGGTGTTAGAAGTGTTTTGCATGATTTTTGAAGTTAGACCCTGAAATGTCAGAAAACAGCTTTTCAGCGCAGAACAAAGCTGGTTCAAGCAATGCAAGCTGAATCTCGGTCCCACTTTAACTTTGCAGTCTGTGCATGAATAAAAGCTATTTTGCAACACAGAGAAACATATCTGAAGGTGTTAGAAGTGTTTTGCATGATTTTTGAAGTTAGACCCTGAAATGTCAGAAAACAGCTTTTCAGCGCTTAACAAAGTTGGTTCAGGCAATGCAAGCTGAATCTTGGTCCCACTTTAAATTTACACTGTGTGCATGAATAAAAGCTATTTTGCAACACAGAGAAACATATCTGAAGGTGTTAGAAGTGTTTTGCATGATTTTTGAAGTTAGACCCTGAAATGTCAGAAAACAGCTTTTCAGCGCAGAAAAAAGTTGGTTCAGGCAATGCAAGCTGAATCTCTGTCTCACTTTAAATTTACACTCTGTGCATGAATAAAACCTATTTTGCAACACAGAGAAACATATCTGAAGGTGTTAGAAGTGTTTTGCATGATTTTTGAAGTTAGACCCTGAAATGTCAGAAAACAGCTTTTCAGCGCAGAACAAAGCTGGTTCCAGCAATGCAAGCTGAATCTCTGTCCCACTTTAACTTTGCAGTCTGTGCATGAATAAAACCTATTTTGCAACACAGAGAAACATATCTGAAGGTGTTAGAAGTGTTTTGCATGATTTTTGAAGTTAGACCCTGAAATGTCAGAAAACAGCTTTTCAGCGCAGAACAAAGCTGGTTCCAGCAATGCAAGCTGAATCTCTGTCCCACTTTAACTTTGCAGTCTGTGCATGAATAAAACCTATTTTGCAACACAGAGAAACATATCTGAAGGTGTTAGAAGTGTTTTGCATGATTTTTGAAGTTAGACCCTGAAATGTCAGAAAACAGCTTTTCAGCGCAGAACAAAGTTGGTTCAGGCAATGCAAGCTGAATCTTGGTCCCACTTTAAATTTACACTCTGTGCATGAATAAAAGCTATTTTGCAACACAGAGAAACATATCTGAAGGTGTTAGAAGTGTTTTGCATGATTTTTGAAGTTAGACCCTGAAATGTCAGAAAACAGCTTTTCAGCGCAGAAAAAAGTTGGTTCAGGCAATGCAAGCTGAATCTCTGTCTCACTTTAAATTTACACTCTGTGCATGAATAAAACCTATTTTGCAACACAGAGAAACATATCTGAAGGTGTTAGAAGTGTTTTGCATGATTTTTGAAGTTAGACCCTGAAATGTCAGAAAACAGCTTTTCAGCGCAGAACAAAGCTGGTTCCAGCAATGCAAGCTGAATCTCTGTCCCACTTTAACTTTGCAGTCTGTGCATGAATAAAACCTATTTTGCAACACAGAGAAACATATCTGAAGGTGTTAGAAGTGTTTTGCATGATTTTTGAAGTTAGACCCTGAAATGTCAGAAAACAGCTTTTCAGCGCAGAACAAAGTTGGTTCAGGCAATGCAAGCTGAATCTTGGTCCCACTTTAAATTTACACTGTGTGCATGAATAAAAGCTATTTTGCAACACAGAGAAACATATCTGAAGGTGTTAGAAGTGTTTTGCATGATTTTTGAAGTTAGACCCTGAAATGTCAGAAAACAGCTTTTCAGCGCAGAACAAAGTTGGTTCAGGCAATGCAAGCTGAATCTCTGTCCCACTTTAAATTTACACTCTGTGCATGAATAAAAGCTATTTTGCAACACAGAGAAACATATCTGAAGGTGTTAGAAGTGTTTTACATGATTTTTGAAGTTAGACCCTGAAATGTCAGAAAACAACTTTTCAGCGCAGAACAAAGCTGGTTCCAGCAATGCAAGCTGAATCTCTGTCCCACTTTAACTTTGCACTCTGTGCATGAATAAAACCTATTTTGCAACACAGAGAAACATATCTGAAGGTGTTAGAAGTGTTTTGCATGATTTTTGAAGTTAGACCCTGAAATGTCAGAAAACAGCTTTTCAGCGCAGAAAAAAGTTGGTTCAGGCAATGCAAGCTGAATCTCTGTCTCACTTTAAATTTACACTCTGTGCATGAATAAAACCTATTTTGCAACACAGAGAAACATATCTGAAGGTGTTAGAAGTGTTTTGCATGATTTTTGAAGTTAGACCCTGAAATGTCAGAAAACAGCTTTTCAGCGCAGAACAAAGCTGGTTCCAGCAATGCAAGCTGAATCTCTGTCCCACTTTAACTTTGCAGTCTGTGCATGAATAAAACCTATTTTGCAACACAGAGAAACATATCTGAAGGTGTTAGAAGTGTTTTGCATGATTTTTGAAGTTAGACCCTGAAATGTCAGAAAACAGCTTTTCAGCGCAGAACAAAGCTGGTTCCAGCAATGCAAGCTGAATCTCTGTCCCACTTTAACTTTGCAGTCTGTGCATGAATAAAACCTATTTTGCAACACAGAGAAACATATCTGAAGGTGTTAGAAGTGTTTTGCATGATTTTTGAAGTTAGACCCTGAAATGTCAGAAAACAGCTTTTCAGCGCAGAACAAAGTTGGTTCAGGCAATGCAAGCTGAATCTTGGTCCCACTTTAAATTTACACTCTGTGCATGAATAAAAGCTATTTTGCAACACAGAGAAACATATCTGAAGATGTTAGAAGTGTTTTGCATGATTTTTGAAGTTAGACCCTGAAATGTCAGAAAACAGCTTTTCAGCGCAGAAAAAAGTTGGTTCAGGCAATGCAAGCTGAATCTCTGTCTCACTTTAAATTTACACTCTGTGCATGAATAAAACCTATTTTGCAACACAGAGAAACATATCTGAAGGTGTTAGAAGTGTTTTGCATGATTTTTGAAGTTAGACCCTGAAATGTCAGAAAACAGCTTTTCAGCGCAGAACAAAGTTGGTTCAGGCATTGCAAGCTGAATCTTGGTCCCACTTTAAATTTACACTCTGTGCATGAATAAAAGCTATTTTGCAACACAGAGAAACATATCTGAAGGTGTTAGAAGTGTTTTGCATGATTTTTGAAGTTAGACCCTGAAATGTCAGAAAACAGCTTTTCAGCGCAGAACAAAGTTGGTTCAGGCATTGCAAGCTGAATCTTGGTCCCACTTTAAATTTACACTCTGTGCATGAATAAAAGCTATTTTGCAACACAGAGAAACATATCTGAAGGTGTTAGAAGTGTTTTGCATGATTTTTGAAGTTAGACCCTCAAATGTCAGAAAACAGCGTTTCAGCGCAGAACAAAGCTGGTTCAGGCAATGCAAGCTGAATCTCTGTCCCACTTTAACTTTGCAGTCTGTGCATGAATAAAACCTATTTTGCAACACAGAGAAACATATCTGAAGGTGTTAGAATTGTTTTGCATGATTTTTGAAGTTAGACCCTGAAATGTCAGAAAACAGCTTTTCAGCGCAGAACAAAGTTGGTTCAGGCAATGCAAGCTGAATCTTGGTCCCACTTTAAATTTACACTCTGTGCATGAATAAAAGCTATTTTGCAACACAGAGAAACATATCTGAAGGTGTTAGAAGTGTTTTGCATGATTTTTGAAGTTAGACCCTGAAATGTCAGAAAACAGCTTTTCAGCGCAGAAAAAGTTGGTTCAAGCAATGCAAGCTGAATCTCTGTCTCACTTTAAATTTACACTCTGTGCATGAATAAAACCTATTTTGCAACACAGAGAAACATATCTGAAGGTGTTAGAAGTGTTTTGCATGATTTTTGAAGTTAGACCCTGAAATGTCAGAAAACAGCTTTTCAGCGCAGAACAAAGCTGGTTCCAGCAATGCAAGCTGAATCTCTGTCCCACTTTAACTTTGCAGTCTGTGCATGAATAAAACCTATTTTGCAACACAGAGAAACATATCTGAAGGTGTTAGAAGTGTTTTGCATGATTTTTGAAGTTAGACCCTGAAATGTCAGAAAACAGCTTTTCAGCGCAGAACAAAGTTGGTTCAGGCAATGCAAGCTGAATCTTGGTCCCACTTTAAATTTACACTCTGTGCATGAATAAAAGCTATTTTGCAACACAGAGAAACATATCTGAAGGTGTTAGAAGTGTTTTGCATGATTTTTGAAGTTAGACCCTCAAATGTCAGAAAACAGCGTTTCAGCGCAGAACAAAGCTGGTTCAGGCAATGCAAGCTGAATCTCTGTCCCACTTTAACTTTGCAGTCTGTGCATGAATAAAACCTATTTTGCAACACAGAGAAACATATCTGAAGGTGTTAGAATTGTTTTGCATGATTTTTGAAGTTAGACCCTGAAATGTCAGAAAACAGCTTTTCAGCGCAGAACAAAGTTGGTTCAGGCAATGCAAGCTGAATCTTGGTCCCACTTTAAATTTACACTCTGTGTATGAATAAAAGCTATTTTGCAACACAGAGAAACATATCTGAAGGTGTTAGAAGTGTTTTGCATGATTTTTTAAGTTAGACCCTGAAATGTCAGAAAACAGCGTTTCAGCGCAGAACAAAGTTGGTTCAGGCAATGCAAGCTGAATCTCTGTCTCACTTTAACTTTGCAGTCTGTGCATTAATAAAACCTATTTTGCAACACAGAGAAACATATCTGAAGGTGTTAGAAGTGTTTTGCATGATTTTTGAAGTTAGACCCTGAAATGTCAGAAAACAGCTTTTCAGCGCAGAACAAAGCTGGTTCCAGCAATGCAAGCTGAATCTCTGTCCCACTTTAACTTTGCAGTCTGTGCATGAATAAAACCTATTTTGCAACACAGAGAAACATATCTGAAGGTGTTAGAATTGTTTTGCATGATTTTTGAAGTTAGACCCTGAAATGTCAGAAAACAGCTTTTCAGCGCAGAACAAAGTTGGTTCAGGCAATGCAAGCTGAATCTTGGTCCCACTTTAAATTTACACTCTGTGTATGAATAAAAGCTATTTTGCAACACAGAGAAACATATCTGAAGGTGTTAGAATTGTTTTGCATGATTTTTTAAGTTAGACCCTGAAATGTCAGAAAACAGCGTTTCAGCGCAGAACAAAGTTGGTTCAGGCAATGCAAGCTGAATCTCTGTCTCACTTTAACTTTGCAGTCTGTGCATTAATAAAACCTATTTTGCAACACAGAGAAACATATCTGAAGGTGTTAGAAGTGTTTTGCATGATTTTTGAAGTTAGACCCTGAAATGTCAGAAAACAGCTTTTCAGCGCAGAACAAAGCTGGTTCCAGCAATGCAAGCTGAATCTCTGTCCCACTTTAACTTTGCAGTCTGTGCATGAATAAAACCTATTTTGCAACACAGAGAAACATATCTGAAGGTGTTAGAAGTGTTTTGCATGATTTTTGAAGTTAGACCCTGAAATGTCAGAAAACAGCTTTTCAGCGCAGAACAAAGTTGGTTCAGGCAATGCAAGCTGAATCTTGGTCCCACTTTAAATTTACACTCTGTGCATGAATAAAAGCTATTTTGCAACACAGAGAAACATAACTGATGGTGTTAGAAGTGTTTTACATGATTTTTGAAGTTAGACCCTGAAATGTCAGAAAACAGCTTTTCAGCGCAGAACAAAGCTGGTTCCAGCAATGCAAGCTGAATCTCTGTCCCACTTTAACTTTGCAGTCTGTGCATGAATAAAAGCTATTTTGCAACACAGAGAAACATATCTGAAGGTGTTAGAAGTGTTTTGCATGATTTTTGAAGTTAGACCCTGAAATGTCAGAAAACAGCTTTTCAGCGCAGAACAAAGTTGGTTCAGGCAATGCAAGCTGAATCTCTGTCCCACTTTAAATTTACACTCTGTGCATGAATAAAAGCTATTTTGCAACACAGAGAAACATATCTGAAGGTGTTAGTAGTGTTTTACATGATTTTTGAAGTTAGACCCTGAAATGTCAGAAAACAGCTTTTCAGCGCAGAACAAAGCTGGTTCCAGCAATACAAGCTGAATCTCTGTCCCACTTTAACTTTGCACTCTGTGCATGAATAAAACCTATTTTGCAACACAGAGAAACATATCTGAAGATGTTAGAAGTGTTTTGCATGATTTTTGAAGTTAGACCCTGAAATGTCAGAAAACAGCTTTTCAGCGCAGAAAAAAGTTGGTTCAGGCAATGCAAGCTGAATCTTGGTCCCACTTTAAATTTACACTCTGTGCATGAATAAAAGCTATTTTGCAACACAGAGAAACATAACTGATGGTGTTAGAAGTGTTTTACATGATTTTTGAAGTTAGACCCTGAAATGTCAGAAAACAGCTTTTCAGCGCAGAACAAAGCTGGTTCCAGCAATGCAAGCTGAATCTCTGTCCCACTTTAACTTTGCAGTCTGTGCATGAATAAAAGCTATTTTGCAACACAGAGAAACATATCTGAAGGTGTTAGAAGTGTTTTGCATGATTTTTGAAGTTAGACCCTGAAATGTCAGAAAACAGCTTTTCAGCGCAGAACAAAGTTGGTTCAGGCAATGCAAGCTGAATCTCTGTCCCACTTTAAATTTACACTCTGTGCATGAATAAAAGCTATTTTGCAACACAGAGAAACATATCTGAAGGTGTTAGTAGTGTTTTACATGATTTTTGAAGTTAGACCCTGAAATGTCAGAAAACAGCTTTTCAGCGCAGAACAAAGCTGGTTCCAGCAATGCAAGCTGAATCTCTGTCCCACTTTAACTTTGCACTCTGTGCATGAATAAAACCTATTTTGCAACACAGAGAAACATATCTGAAGATGTTAGAAGTGTTTTGCATGATTTTTGAAGTTAGACCCTGAAATGTCAGAAAACAGCTTTTCAGCGCAGAAAAAAGTTGGTTCAGGCAATGCAAGCTGAATCTCTGTCTCACTTTAAATTTACACTCTGTGCATGAATAAAACCTATTTTGCAACACAGAGAAACATATCTGAAGGTGTTAGAAGTGTTTTGCATGATTTTTGAAGTTAGACCCTGAAATGTCAGAAAACAGCTTTTCAGCGCAGAACAAAGCTGGTTCCAGCAATGCAAGCTGAATCTCTGTCCCACTTTAACTTTGCAGTCTGTGCATGAATAAAACCTATTTTGCAACACAGAGAAACATATCTGAAGGTGTTAGAAGTGTTTTGCATGATTTTTGAAGTTAGACCCTGAAATGTCAGAAAACAGCTTTTCAGCGCAGAACAAAGCTGGTTCCAGCAATGCAAGCTGAATCTCTGTCCCACTTTAACTTTGCAGTCTGTGCATGAATAAAACCTATTTTGCAACACAGAGAAACATATCTGAAGGTGTTAGAAGTGTTTTGCATGATTTTTGAAGTTAGACCCTGAAATGTCAGAAAACAGCTTTTCAGCGCAGAACAAAGTTGGTTCAGGCAATGCAAGCTGAATCTTGGTCCCACTTTAAATTTACACTGTGTGCATGAATAAAAGCTATTTTGCAACACAGAGAAACATATCTGAAGGTGTTAGAAGTGTTTTGCATGATTTTTGAAGTTAGACCCTGAAATGTCAGAAAACAGCTTTTCAGCGCAGAACAAAGTTGGTTCAGGCAATGCAAGCTGAATCTCTGTCCCACTTTAAATTTACACTCTGTGCATGAATAAAAGCTATTTTGCAACACAGAGAAACATATCTGAAGGTGTTAGAAGTGTTTTACATGATTTTTGAAGTTAGACCCTGAAATGTCAGAAAACAACTTTTCAGCGCAGAACAAAGCTGGTTCCAGCAATGCAAGCTGAATCTCTGTCCCACTTTAACTTTGCACTCTGTGCATGAATAAAACCTATTTTGCAACACAGAGAAACATATCTGAAGGTGTTAGAAGTGTTTTGCATGATTTTTGAAGTTAGACCCTGAAATGTCAGAAAACAGCTTTTCAGCGCAGAAAAAAGTTGGTTCAGGCAATGCAAGCTGAATCTCTGTCTCACTTTAAATTTACACTCTGTGCATGAATAAAACCTATTTTGCAACACAGAGAAACATATCTGAAGGTGTTAGAAGTGTTTTGCATGATTTTTGAAGTTAGACCCTGAAATGTCAGAAAACAGCTTTTCAGCGCAGAACAAAGCTGGTTCCAGCAATGCAAGCTGAATCTCTGTCCCACTTTAACTTTGCAGTCTGTGCATGAATAAAACCTATTTTGCAACACAGAGAAACATATCTGAAGGTGTTAGAAGTGTTTTGCATGATTTTTGAAGTTAGACCCTGAAATGTCAGAAAACAGCTTTTCAGCGCAGAACAAAGCTGGTTCCAGCAATGCAAGCTGAATCTCTGTCCCACTTTAACTTTGCAGTCTGTGCATGAATAAAACCTATTTTGCAACACAGAGAAACATATCTGAAGGTGTTAGAAGTGTTTTGCATGATTTTTGAAGTTAGACCCTGAAATGTCAGAAAACAGCTTTTCAGCGCAGAACAAAGTTGGTTCAGGCAATGCAAGCTGAATCTTGGTCCCACTTTAAATTTACACTCTGTGCATGAATAAAAGCTATTTTGCAACACAGAGAAACATATCTGAAGATGTTAGAAGTGTTTTGCATGATTTTTGAAGTTAGACCCTGAAATGTCAGAAAACAGCTTTTCAGCGCAGAAAAAAGTTGGTTCAGGCAATGCAAGCTGAATCTCTGTCTCACTTTAAATTTACACTCTGTGCATGAATAAAACCTATTTTGCAACACAGAGAAACATATCTGAAGGTGTTAGAAGTGTTTTGCATGATTTTTGAAGTTAGACCCTGAAATGTCAGAAAACAGCTTTTCAGCGCAGAACAAAGCTGGTTCCAGCAATGCAAGCTGAATCTCTGTCCCACTTTAACTTTGCAGTCTGTGCATGAATAAAACCTATTTTGCAACACAGAGAAACATATCTGAAGGTGTTAGAAGTGTTTTGCATGATTTTTGAAGTTAGACCCTGAAATGTCAGAAAACAGCTTTTCAGCGCAGAACAAAGTTGGTTCAGGCATTGCAAGCTGAATCTTGGTCCCACTTTAAATTTACACTCTGTGCATGAATAAAAGCTATTTTGCAACACAGAGAAACATATCTGAAGGTGTTAGAAGTGTTTTGCATGATTTTTGAAGTTAGACCCTCAAATGTCAGAAAACAGCGTTTCAGCGCAGAACAAAGCTGGTTCAGGCAATGCAAGCTGAATCTCTGTCCCACTTTAACTTTGCAGTCTGTGCATGAATAAAACCTATTTTGCAACACAGAGAAACATATCTGAAGGTGTTAGAATTGTTTTGCATGATTTTTGAAGTTAGACCCTGAAATGTCAGAAAACAGCTTTTCAGCGCAGAACAAAGTTGGTTCAGGCAATGCAAGCTGAATCTTGGTCCCACTTTAAATTTACACTCTGTGCATGAATAAAAGCTATTTTGCAACACAGAGAAACATATCTGAAGGTGTTAGAAGTGTTTTGCATGATTTTTGAAGTTAGACCCTGAAATGTCAGAAAACAGCTTTTCAGCGCAGAAAAAGTTGGTTCAAGCAATGCAAGCTGAATCTCTGTCTCACTTTAAATTTACACTCTGTGCATGAATAAAACCTATTTTGCAACACAGAGAAACATATCTGAAGGTGTTAGAAGTGTTTTGCATGATTTTTGAAGTTAGACCCTGAAATGTCAGAAAACAGCTTTTCAGCGCAGAACAAAGCTGGTTCCAGCAATGCAAGCTGAATCTCTGTCCCACTTTAACTTTGCAGTCTGTGCATGAATAAAACCTATTTTGCAACACAGAGAAACATATCTGAAGGTGTTAGAAGTGTTTTGCATGATTTTTGAAGTTAGACCCTGAAATGTCAGAAAACAGCTTTTCAGCGCAGAACAAAGTTGGTTCAGGCAATGCAAGCTGAATCTTGGTCCCACTTTAAATTTACACTCTGTGCATGAATAAAAGCTATTTTGCAACACAGAGAAACATATCTGAAGGTGTTAGAAGTGTTTTGCATGATTTTTGAAGTTAGACCCTCAAATGTCAGAAAACAGCGTTTCAGCGCAGAACAAAGCTGGTTCAGGCAATGCAAGCTGAATCTCTGTCCCACTTTAACTTTGCAGTCTGTGCATGAATAAAACCTATTTTGCAACACAGAGAAACATATCTGAAGGTGTTAGAATTGTTTTGCATGATTTTTGAAGTTAGACCCTGAAATGTCAGAAAACAGCTTTTCAGCGCAGAACAAAGTTGGTTCAGGCAATGCAAGCTGAATCTTGGTCCCACTTTAAATTTACACTCTGTGTATGAATAAAAGCTATTTTGCAACACAGAGAAACATATCTGAAGGTGTTAGAAGTGTTTTGCATGATTTTTTAAGTTAGACCCTGAAATGTCAGAAAACAGCGTTTCAGCGCAGAACAAAGTTGGTTCAGGCAATGCAAGCTGAATCTCTGTCTCACTTTAACTTTGCAGTCTGTGCATTAATAAAACCTATTTTGCAACACAGAGAAACATATCTGAAGGTGTTAGAAGTGTTTTGCATGATTTTTGAAGTTAGACCCTGAAATGTCAGAAAACAGCTTTTCAGCGCAGAACAAAGCTGGTTCCAGCAATGCAAGCTGAATCTCTGTCCCACTTTAACTTTGCAGTCTGTGCATGAATAAAACCTATTTTGCAACACAGAGAAACATATCTGAAGGTGTTAGAATTGTTTTGCATGATTTTTGAAGTTAGACCCTGAAATGTCAGAAAACAGCTTTTCAGCGCAGAACAAAGTTGGTTCAGGCAATGCAAGCTGAATCTTGGTCCCACTTTAAATTTACACTCTGTGTATGAATAAAAGCTATTTTGCAACACAGAGAAACATATCTGAAGGTGTTAGAATTGTTTTGCATGATTTTTTAAGTTAGACCCTGAAATGTCAGAAAACAGCGTTTCAGCGCAGAACAAAGTTGGTTCAGGCAATGCAAGCTGAATCTCTGTCTCACTTTAACTTTGCAGTCTGTGCATTAATAAAACCTATTTTGCAACACAGAGAAACATATCTGAAGGTGTTAGAAGTGTTTTGCATGATTTTTGAAGTTAGACCCTGAAATGTCAGAAAACAGCTTTTCAGCGCAGAACAAAGCTGGTTCCAGCAATGCAAGCTGAATCTCTGTCCCACTTTAACTTTGCAGTCTGTGCATGAATAAAACCTATTTTGCAACACAGAGAAACATATCTGAAGGTGTTAGAAGTGTTTTGCATGATTTTTGAAGTTAGACCCTGAAATGTCAGAAAACAGCTTTTCAGCGCAGAACAAAGTTGGTTCAGGCAATGCAAGCTGAATCTTGGTCCCACTTTAAATTTACACTCTGTGCATGAATAAAAGCTATTTTGCAACACAGAGAAACATAACTGATGGTGTTAGAAGTGTTTTACATGATTTTTGAAGTTAGACCCTGAAATGTCAGAAAACAGCTTTTCAGCGCAGAACAAAGCTGGTTCCAGCAATGCAAGCTGAATCTCTGTCCCACTTTAACTTTGCAGTCTGTGCATGAATAAAAGCTATTTTGCAACACAGAGAAACATATCTGAAGGTGTTAGAAGTGTTTTGCATGATTTTTGAAGTTAGACCCTGAAATGTCAGAAAACAGCTTTTCAGCGCAGAACAAAGTTGGTTCAGGCAATGCAAGCTGAATCTCTGTCCCACTTTAAATTTACACTCTGTGCATGAATAAAAGCTATTTTGCAACACAGAGAAACATATCTGAAGGTGTTAGTAGTGTTTTACATGATTTTTGAAGTTAGACCCTGAAATGTCAGAAAACAGCTTTTCAGCGCAGAACAAAGCTGGTTCCAGCAATGCAAGCTGAATCTCTGTCCCACTTTAACTTTGCACTCTGTGCATGAATAAAACCTATTTTGCAACACAGAGAAACATATCTGAAGATGTTAGAAGTGTTTTGCATGATTTTTGAAGTTAGACCCTGAAATGTCAGAAAACAGCTTTTCAGCGCAGAAAAAAGTTGGTTCAGGCAATGCAAGCTGAATCTTGGTCCCACTTTAAATTTACACTCTGTGCATGAATAAAAGCTATTTTGCAACACAGAGAAACATAACTGATGGTGTTAGAAGTGTTTTACATGATTTTTGAAGTTAGACCCTGAAATGTCAGAAAACAGCTTTTCAGCGCAGAACAAAGCTGGTTCCAGCAATGCAAGCTGAATCTCTGTCCCACTTTAACTTTGCAGTCTGTGCATGAATAAAAGCTATTTTGCAACACAGAGAAACATATCTGAAGGTGTTAGAAGTGTTTTGCATGATTTTTGAAGTTAGACCCTGAAATGTCAGAAAACAGCTTTTCAGCGCAGAACAAAGTTGGTTCAGGCAATGCAAGCTGAATCTCTGTCCCACTTTAAATTTACACTCTGTGCATGAATAAAAGCTATTTTGCAACACAGAGAAACATATCTGAAGGTGTTAGTAGTGTTTTACATGATTTTTGAAGTTAGACCCTGAAATGTCAGAAAACAGCTTTTCAGCGCAGAACAAAGCTGGTTCCAGCAATGCAAGCTGAATCTCTGTCCCACTTTAACTTTGCACTCTGTGCATGAATAAAACCTATTTTGCAACACAGAGAAACATATCTGAAGATGTTAGAAGTGTTTTGCATGATTTTTGAAGTTAGACCCTGAAATGTCAGAAAACAGCTTTTCAGCGCAGAAAAAAGTTGGTTCAGGCAATGCAAGCTGAATCTTGGTCCCACTTTAAATTTACACTCTGTGCATGAATAAAAGCTATTTTGCAACACAGAGAAACATATCTGAAGGTGTTAGAAGTGTTTTGCATGATTTTTGAAGTTAGACCCTCAAATGTCAGAAAACAGCGTTTCAGCGCAGAACAAAGCTGGTTCAGGCAATGCAAGCTGAATCTCTGTCCCACTTTAACTTTGCAGTCTGTGCATGAATAAAACCTATTTTGCAACACAGAGAAACATATCTGAAGGTGTTAGAATTGTTTTGCATGATTTTTGAAGTTAGACCCTGAAATGTCAGAAAACAGCTTTTCAGCGCAGAACAAAGTTGGTTCAGGCAATGCAAGCTGAATCTTGGTCCCACTTTAAATTTACACTCTGTGTATGAATAAAAGCTATTTTGCAACACAGAGAAACATATCTGAAGGTGTTAGAAGTGTTTTGCATGATTTTTTAAGTTAGACCCTGAAATGTCAGAAAACAGCGTTTCAGCGCAGAACAAAGTTGGTTCAGGCAATGCAAGCTGAATCTCTGTCTCACTTTAACTTTGCAGTCTGTGCATTAATAAAACCTATTTTGCAACACAGAGAAACATATCTGAAGGTGTTAGAAGTGTTTTGCATGATTTTTGAAGTTAGACCCTGAAATGTCAGAAAACAGCTTTTCAGCGCAGAACAAAGCTGGTTCCAGCAATGCAAGCTGAATCTCTGTCCCACTTTAACTTTGCAGTCTGTGCATGAATAAAACCTATTTTGCAACACAGAGAAACATATCTGAAGGTGTTAGAATTGTTTTGCATGATTTTTGAAGTTAGACCCTGAAATGTCAGAAAACAGCTTTTCAGCGCAGAACAAAGTTGGTTCAGGCAATGCAAGCTGAATCTTGGTCCCACTTTAAATTTACACTCTGTGTATGAATAAAAGCTATTTTGCAACACAGAGAAACATATCTGAAGGTGTTAGAATTGTTTTGCATGATTTTTTAAGTTAGACCCTGAAATGTCAGAAAACAGCGTTTCAGCGCAGAACAAAGTTGGTTCAGGCAATGCAAGCTGAATCTCTGTCTCACTTTAACTTTGCAGTCTGTGCATTAATAAAACCTATTTTGCAACACAGAGAAACATATCTGAAGGTGTTAGAAGTGTTTTGCATGATTTTTGAAGTTAGACCCTGAAATGTCAGAAAACAGCTTTTCAGCGCAGAACAAAGCTGGTTCCAGCAATGCAAGCTGAATCTCTGTCCCACTTTAACTTTGCAGTCTGTGCATGAATAAAACCTATTTTGCAACACAGAGAAACATATCTGAAGGTGTTAGAAGTGTTTTGCATGATTTTTGAAGTTAGACCCTGAAATGTCAGAAAACAGCTTTTCAGCGCAGAACAAAGTTGGTTCAGGCAATGCAAGCTGAATCTTGGTCCCACTTTAAATTTACACTCTGTGCATGAATAAAAGCTATTTTGCAACACAGAGAAACATAACTGATGGTGTTAGAAGTGTTTTACATGATTTTTGAAGTTAGACCCTGAAATGTCAGAAAACAGCTTTTCAGCGCAGAACAAAGCTGGTTCCAGCAATGCAAGCTGAATCTCTGTCCCACTTTAACTTTGCAGTCTGTGCATGAATAAAAGCTATTTTGCAACACAGAGAAACATATCTGAAGGTGTTAGAAGTGTTTTGCATGATTTTTGAAGTTAGACCCTGAAATGTCAGAAAACAGCTTTTCAGCGCAGAACAAAGTTGGTTCAGGCAATGCAAGCTGAATCTCTGTCCCACTTTAAATTTACACTCTGTGCATGAATAAAAGCTATTTTGCAACACAGAGAAACATATCTGAAGGTGTTAGTAGTGTTTTACATGATTTTTGAAGTTAGACCCTGAAATGTCAGAAAACAGCTTTTCAGCGCAGAACAAAGCTGGTTCCAGCAATGCAAGCTGAATCTCTGTCCCACTTTAACTTTGCACTCTGTGCATGAATAAAACCTATTTTGCAACACAGAGAAACATATCTGAAGATGTTAGAAGTGTTTTGCATGATTTTTGAAGTTAGACCCTGAAATGTCAGAAAACAGCTTTTCAGCGCAGAAAAAAGTTGGTTCAGGCAATGCAAGCTGAATCTTGGTCCCACTTTAAATTTACACTCTGTGCATGAATAAAAGCTATTTTGCAACACAGAGAAACATAACTGATGGTGTTAGAAGTGTTTTACATGATTTTTGAAGTTAGACCCTGAAATGTCAGAAAACAGCTTTTCAGCGCAGAACAAAGCTGGTTCCAGCAATGCAAGCTGAATCTCTGTCCCACTTTAACTTTGCAGTCTGTGCATGAATAAAAGCTATTTTGCAACACAGAGAAACATATCTGAAGGTGTTAGAAGTGTTTTGCATGATTTTTGAAGTTAGACCCTGAAATGTCAGAAAACAGCTTTTCAGCGCAGAACAAAGTTGGTTCAGGCAATGCAAGCTGAATCTCTGTCCCACTTTAAATTTACACTCTGTGCATGAATAAAAGCTATTTTGCAACACAGAGAAACATATCTGAAGGTGTTAGTAGTGTTTTACATGATTTTTGAAGTTAGACCCTGAAATGTCAGAAAACAGCTTTTCAGCGCAGAACAAAGCTGGTTCCAGCAATGCAAGCTGAATCTCTGTCCCACTTTAACTTTGCACTCTGTGCATGAATAAAACCTATTTTGCAACACAGAGAAACATATCTGAAGATGTTAGAAGTGTTTTGCATGATTTTTGAAGTTAGACCCTGAAATGTCAGAAAACAGCTTTTCAGCGCAGAAAAAAGTTGGTTCAGGCAATGCAAGCTGAATCTCTGTCTCACTTTAAATTTACACTCTGTGCATGAATAAAACCTATTTTGCAACACAGAGAAACATATCTGAAGGTGTTAGAAGTGTTTTGCATGATTTTTGAAGTTAGACCCTGAAATGTCAGAAAACAGCTTTTCAGCGCAGAACAAAGCTGGTTCCAGCAATGCAAGCTGAATCTCTGTCCCACTTTAACTTTGCAGTCTGTGCATGAATAAAACCTATTTTGCAACACAGAGAAACATATCTGAAGGTGTTAGAAGTGTTTTGCATGATTTTTGAAGTTAGACCCTGAAATGTCAGAAAACAGCTTTTCAGCGCAGAACAAAGCTGGTTCCAGCAATGCAAGCTGAATCTCTGTCCCACTTTAACTTTGCAGTCTGTGCATGAATAAAACCTATTTTGCAACACAGAGAAACATATCTGAAGGTGTTAGAAGTGTTTTGCATGATTTTTGAAGTTAGACCCTGAAATGTCAGAAAACAGCTTTTCAGCGCAGAACAAAGTTGGTTCAGGCAATGCAAGCTGAATCTTGGTCCCACTTTAAATTTACACTGTGTGCATGAATAAAAGCTATTTTGCAACACAGAGAAACATATCTGAAGGTGTTAGAAGTGTTTTGCATGATTTTTGAAGTTAGACCCTGAAATGTCAGAAAACAGCTTTTCAGCGCAGAACAAAGTTGGTTCAGGCAATGCAAGCTGAATCTCTGTCCCACTTTAAATTTACACTCTGTGCATGAATAAAAGCTATTTTGCAACACAGAGAAACATATCTGAAGGTGTTAGAAGTGTTTTACATGATTTTTGAAGTTAGACCCTGAAATGTCAGAAAACAACTTTTCAGCGCAGAACAAAGCTGGTTCCAGCAATGCAAGCTGAATCTCTGTCCCACTTTAACTTTGCACTCTGTGCATGAATAAAACCTATTTTGCAACACAGAGAAACATATCTGAAGGTGTTAGAAGTGTTTTGCATGATTTTTGAAGTTAGACCCTGAAATGTCAGAAAACAGCTTTTCAGCGCAGAAAAAAGTTGGTTCAGGCAATGCAAGCTGAATCTCTGTCTCACTTTAAATTTACACTCTGTGCATGAATAAAACCTATTTTGCAACACAGAGAAACATATCTGAAGGTGTTAGAAGTGTTTTGCATGATTTTTGAAGTTAGACCCTGAAATGTCAGAAAACAGCTTTTCAGCGCAGAACAAAGCTGGTTCCAGCAATGCAAGCTGAATCTCTGTCCCACTTTAACTTTGCAGTCTGTGCATGAATAAAACCTATTTTGCAACACAGAGAAACATATCTGAAGGTGTTAGAAGTGTTTTGCATGATTTTTGAAGTTAGACCCTGAAATGTCAGAAAACAGCTTTTCAGCGCAGAACAAAGCTGGTTCCAGCAATGCAAGCTGAATCTCTGTCCCACTTTAACTTTGCAGTCTGTGCATGAATAAAACCTATTTTGCAACACAGAGAAACATATCTGAAGGTGTTAGAAGTGTTTTGCATGATTTTTGAAGTTAGACCCTGAAATGTCAGAAAACAGCTTTTCAGCGCAGAACAAAGTTGGTTCAGGCAATGCAAGCTGAATCTTGGTCCCACTTTAAATTTACACTCTGTGCATGAATAAAAGCTATTTTGCAACACAGAGAAACATATCTGAAGATGTTAGAAGTGTTTTGCATGATTTTTGAAGTTAGACCCTGAAATGTCAGAAAACAGCTTTTCAGCGCAGAAAAAAGTTGGTTCAGGCAATGCAAGCTGAATCTCTGTCTCACTTTAAATTTACACTCTGTGCATGAATAAAACCTATTTTGCAACACAGAGAAACATATCTGAAGGTGTTAGAAGTGTTTTGCATGATTTTTGAAGTTAGACCCTGAAATGTCAGAAAACAGCTTTTCAGCGCAGAACAAAGCTGGTTCCAGCAATGCAAGCTGAATCTCTGTCCCACTTTAACTTTGCAGTCTGTGCATGAATAAAACCTATTTTGCAACACAGAGAAACATATCTGAAGGTGTTAGAAGTGTTTTGCATGATTTTTGAAGTTAGACCCTGAAATGTCAGAAAACAGCTTTTCAGCGCAGAACAAAGTTGGTTCAGGCATTGCAAGCTGAATCTTGGTCCCACTTTAAATTTACACTCTGTGCATGAATAAAAGCTATTTTGCAACACAGAGAAACATATCTGAAGGTGTTAGAAGTGTTTTGCATGATTTTTGAAGTTAGACCCTCAAATGTCAGAAAACAGCGTTTCAGCGCAGAACAAAGCTGGTTCAGGCAATGCAAGCTGAATCTCTGTCCCACTTTAACTTTGCAGTCTGTGCATGAATAAAACCTATTTTGCAACACAGAGAAACATATCTGAAGGTGTTAGAATTGTTTTGCATGATTTTTGAAGTTAGACCCTGAAATGTCAGAAAACAGCTTTTCAGCGCAGAACAAAGTTGGTTCAGGCAATGCAAGCTGAATCTTGGTCCCACTTTAAATTTACACTCTGTGCATGAATAAAAGCTATTTTGCAACACAGAGAAACATATCTGAAGGTGTTAGAAGTGTTTTGCATGATTTTTGAAGTTAGACCCTGAAATGTCAGAAAACAGCTTTTCAGCGCAGAAAAAAGTTGGTTCAAGCAATGCAAGCTGAATCTCTGTCTCACTTTAAATTTACACTCTGTGCATGAATAAAACCTATTTTGCAACACAGAGAAACATATCTGAAGGTGTTAGAAGTGTTTTGCATGATTTTTGAAGTTAGACCCTGAAATGTCAGAAAACAGCTTTTCAGCGCAGAACAAAGCTGGTTCCAGCAATGCAAGCTGAATCTCTGTCCCACTTTAACTTTGCAGTCTGTGCATGAATAAAACCTATTTTGCAACACAGAGAAACATATCTGAAGGTGTTAGAAGTGTTTTGCATGATTTTTGAAGTTAGACCCTGAAATGTCAGAAAACAGCTTTTCAGCGCAGAACAAAGTTGGTTCAGGCAATGCAAGCTGAATCTTGGTCCCACTTTAAATTTACACTCTGTGCATGAATAAAAGCTATTTTGCAACACAGAGAAACATATCTGAAGGTGTTAGAAGTGTTTTGCATGATTTTTGAAGATAGACCCTCAAATGTCAGAAAACAGCGTTTCAGCGCAGAACAAAGCTGGTTCAGGCAATGCAAGCTGAATCTCTGTCCCACTTTAACTTTGCAGTCTGTGCATGAATAAAACCTATTTTGCAACACAGAGAAACATATCTGAAGGTGTTAGAATTGTTTTGCATGATTTTTGAAGTTAGACCCTGAAATGTCAGAAAACAGCTTTTCAGCGCAGAACAAAGTTGGTTCAGGCAATGCAAGCTGAATCTTGGTCCCACTTTAAATTTACACTCTGTGTATGAATAAAAGCTATTTTGCAACACA
Source organism: Garra rufa (assembly GCF_049309525.1). Classification (NCBI taxonomy): domain Eukaryota; kingdom Metazoa; phylum Chordata; class Actinopteri; order Cypriniformes; family Cyprinidae; genus Garra; species Garra rufa. Next base: position 3,189,611 of record NW_027394276.1, on the reverse strand, counting down.
GAGAAACATATCTGAAGGTGTTAGAAGTGTTTTGCATGATTTTTTAAGTTAGACCCTGAAATGTCAGAAAACAGCGTTTCAGCGCAGAACAAAGTTGGTTCAGGCAATGCAAGCTGAATCTCTGTCTCACTTTAACTTTGCAGTCTGTGCATTAATAAAACCTATTTTGCAACACAGAGAAACATATCTGAAGGTGTTAGAAGTGTTTTGCATGATTTTTGAAGTTAGACCCTGAAATGTCAGAAAACAGCTTTTCAGCGCAGAACAAAGCTGGTTCCAGCAATGCAAGCTGAATCTCTGTCCCACTTTAACTTTGCAGTCTGTGCATGAATAAAACCTATTTTGCAACACAGAGAAACATATCTGAAGGTGTTAGAAGTGTTTTGCATGATTTTTGAAGTTAGACCCTGAAATGTCAGAAAACAGCTTTTCAGCGCAGAACAAAGTTGGTTCAGGCAATGCAAGCTGAATCTTGGTCCCACTTTAAATTTACACTCTGTGCATGAATAAAAGCTATTTTGCAACACAGAGAAACATAACTGATGGTGTTAGAAGTGTTTTACATGATTTTTGAAGTTAGACCCTGAAATGTCAGAAAACAGCTTTTCAGCGCAGAACAAAGCTGGTTCCAGCAATGCAAGCTGAATCTCGGTCCCACTTTAACTTTGCAGTCTGTGCATGAATAAAACCTATTTTGCAACACAGAGAAACATATCTGAAGGTGTTAGAAGTGTTTTGCATGATTTTTGAAGTTAGACCCTGAAATGTCAGAAAACAGCTTTTCAGCGCAGAACAAAGTTGGTTCAGGCAATGCAAGCTGAATCTTGGTCCCACTTTAAATTTACACTCTGTGCATGAATAAAAGCTATTTTGCAACACAGAGAAACATATCTGAAGATGTTAGAAGTGTTTTGCATGATTTTTGAAGTTAGACCCTGAAATGTCAGAAAACAGCTTTTCAACGCAGAAAAAAGTTGGTTCAGGCAATGCAAGCTGAATCTCTGTCTCACTTTAAATTTACACTCTGTGCATGAATAAAACCTATTTTGCAACACAGAGAAACATATCTGAAGGTGTTAGAAGTGTTTTGCATGATTTTTGAAGTTAGACCCTGAAATGTCAGAAAACAGCTTTTCAGCGCAGAACAAAGCTGGTTCCAGCAATGCAAGCTGAATCTCTGTCCCACTTTAACTTTGCAGTCTGTGCATGAATAAAACCTATTTTGCAACACAGAGAAACATATCTGAAGGTGTTAGAAGTGTTTTGCATGATTTTTGAAGTTAGACCCTGAAATGTCAGAAAACAGCTTTTCAGCGCAGAACAAAGCTGGTTCCAGCAATGCAAGCTGAATCTCTGTCCCACTTTAACTTTGCAGTCTGTGCATGAATAAAACCTATTTTGCAACACAGAGAAACATATCTGAAGGTGTTAGAAGTGTTTTGCATGATTTTTGAAGTTAGACCCTGAAATGTCAGAAAACAGCTTTTCAGCGCAGAACAAAGTTGGTTCAGGCAATGCAAGCTGAATCTTGGTCCCACTTTAAATTTACACTCTGTGCATGAATAAAAGCTATTTTGCAACACAGAGAAACATATCTGAAGGTGTTAGAAGTGTTTTGCATGATTTTTGAAGTTAGACCCTGAAATGTCAGAAAACAGCTTTTCAGCGCAGAAAAAAGTTGGTTCAGGCAATGCAAGCTGAATCTCTGTCTCACTTTAAATTTACACTCTGTGCATGAATAAAACCTATTTTGCAACACAGAGAAACATATCTGAAGGTGTTAGAAGTGTTTTGCATGATTTTTGAAGTTAGACCCTGAAATGTCAGAAAACAGCTTTTCAGCGCAGAACAAAGCTGGTTCCAGCAATGCAAGCTGAATCTCTGTCCCACTTTAACTTTGCAGTCTGTGCATGAATAAAACCTATTTTGCAACACAGAGAAACATATCTGAAGGTGTTAGAAGTGTTTTGCATGATTTTTGAAGTTAGACCCTGAAATGTCAGAAAACAGCTTTTCAGCGCAGAACAAAGTTGGTTCAGGCAATGCAAGCTGAATCTTGGTCCCACTTTAAATTTACACTGTGTGCATGAATAAAAGCTATTTTGCAACACAGAGAAACATATCTGAAGGTGTTAGAAGTGTTTTGCATGATTTTTGAAGTTAGACCCTGAAATGTCAGAAAACAGCTTTTCAGCGCAGAACAAAGTTGGTTCAGGCAATGCAAGCTGAATCTCTGTCCCACTTTAAATTTACACTCTGTGCATGAATAAAAGCTATTTTGCAACACAGAGAAACATATCTGAAGGTGTTAGAAGTGTTTTACATGATTTTTGAAGTTAGACCCTGAAATGTCAGAAAACAGCTTTTCAGCGCAGAACAAAGCTGGTTCCAGCAATGCAAGCTGAATCTCTGTCCCACTTTAACTTTGCACTCTGTGCATGAATAAAACCTATTTTGCAACACAGAGAAACATATCTGAAGGTGTTAGAAGTGTTTTGCATGATTTTTGAAGTTAGACCCTGAAATGTCAGAAAACAGCTTTTCAGCGCAGAAAAAAGTTGGTTCAGGCAATGCAAGCTGAATCTCTGTCTCACTTTAAATTTACACTCTGTGCATGAATAAAACCTATTTTGCAACACAGAGAAACATATCTGAAGGTGTTAGAAGTGTTTTGCATGATTTTTGAAGTTAGACCCTGAAATGTCAGAAAACAGCTTTTCAGCGCAGAACAAAGCTGGTTCCAGCAATGCAAGCTGAATCTCTGTCCCACTTTAACTTTGCAGTCTGTGCATGAATAAAAGCTATTTTGCAACACAGAGAAACATATCTGAAGGTGTTAGAAGTGTTTTGCATGATTTTTGAAGTTAGACCCTGAAATGTCAGAAAACAGCTTTTCAGCGCAGAACAAAGTTGGTTCAGGCAATGCAAGCTGAATCTCGGTCCCACTTTAACTTTGCAGTCTGTGCATGAATAAAACCTATTTTGCAACACAGAGAAACATATCTGAAGGTGTTAGAAGTGTTTTGCATGATTTTTGAAGTTAGACCCTGAAATGTCAGAAAACAGCTTTTCAGCGCAGAACAAAGTTGGTTCAGGCAATGCAAGCTGAATCTCTGTCTCACTTTAAATTTACACTCTGTGCATGAATAAAACCTATTTTGCAACACAGAGAAACATATCTGAAGGTGTTAGAAGTGTTTTGCATGATTTTTGAAGTTAGACCCTGAAATGTCAGAAAACAGCTTTTCAGCGCAGAACAAAGCTGGTTCCAGCAATGCAAGCTGAATCTCTGTCCCACTTTAACTTTGCAGTCTGTGCATGAATAAAACCTATTTTGCAACACAGAGAAACATATCTGAAGGTGTTAGAAGTGTTTTGCATGATTTTTGAAGTTAGACCCTGAAATGTCAGAAAACAGCTTTTCAGCGCAGAACAAAGTTGGTTCAGGCATTGCAAGCTGAATCTTGGTCCCACTTTAAATTTACACTCTGTGCATGAATAAAAGCTATTTTGCAACACAGAGAAACATATCTGAAGGTGTTAGAAGTGTTTTGCATGATTTTTGAAGTTAGACCCTCAAATGTCAGAAAACAGCGTTTCAGCGCAGAACAAAGCTGGTTCAGGCAATGCAAGCTGAATCTCTGTCCCACTTTAACTTTGCAGTCTGTGCATGAATAAAACCTATTTTGCAACACAGAGAAACATATCTGAAGGTGTTAGAATTGTTTTGCATGATTTTTGAAGTTAGACCCTGAAATGTCAGAAAACAGCTTTTCAGCGCAGAACAAATTTGGTTCAGGCAATGCAAGCTGAATCTTGGTCCCACTTTAAATTTACACTCTGTGTATGAATAAAAGCTATTTTGCAACACAGAGAAACATATCTGAAGGTGTTAGAAGTGTTTTGCATGATTTTTTAAGTTAGACCCTGAAATGTCAGAAAACAGCGTTTCAGCGCAGAACAAAGTTGGTTCAGGCAATGCAAGCTGAATCTCTGTCTCACTTTAACTTTGCAGTCTGTGCATTAATAAAACCTATTTTGCAACACAGAGAAACATATCTGAAGGTGTTAGAAGTGTTTTGCATGATTTTTGAAGTTAGACCCTGAAATGTCAGAAAACAGCTTTTCAGCGCAGAACAAAGCTGGTTCCAGCAATGCAAGCTGAATCTCTGTCCCACTTTAACTTTGCAGTCTGTGCATGAATAAAACCTATTTTGCAACACAGAGAAACATATCTGAAGGTGTTAGAAGTGTTTTGCATGATTTTTGAAGTTAGACCCTGAAATGTCAGAAAACAGCTTTTCAGCGCAGAACAAAGTTGGTTCAGGCAATGCAAGCTGAATCTTGGTCCCACTTTAAATTTACACTGTGTGCATGAATAAAAGCTATTTTGCAACACAGAGAAACATATCTGAAGGTGTTAGAAGTGTTTTGCATGATTTTTGAAGTTAGACCCTGAAATGTCAGAAAACAGCTTTTCAGCGCAGAACAAAGTTGGTTCAGGCAATGCAAGCTGAATCTCTGTCCCACTTTAAATTTACACTCTGTGCATGAATAAAAGCTATTTTGCAACACAGAGAAACATATCTGAAGGTGTTAGTAGTGTTTTACATGATTTTTGAAGTTAGACCCTGTAGGATTACAAATTTAAGAAATGTTGATCATATGTTCTGAAATAGCTTCACAGGAAAATCTAAAGTGAAGTATATTCTATTTAGCTTCTAAAGGTACAGATGATGACATTCTAAGAAGATCAAATCAGGCAGCCCAGGTGTCTGAGACATTAACCTTTTGTTCTCAAGCTACAGCGATGCCTTTGTCTCTATGATAATGTGAAAGGTATGGGCAATACTGTCAGACTGACTGAATTAGCACCTATGCCTTTGAATGACACTGTTATGATAATGAGATCAGGGCTGGGGAACTCTGGTAACGGGCTGATTCCTGTACTGCATTTGCATGCTTTGTTTAGATTGACTCCACCTCTATGTAATCCTCCCCCTGGAAATATATTTAAACTGTATTGTATCTGACATTAGTGAGACGACTTTTGATGACTGCAGCGAACGAACAGCTAGGATCTCAATAAAGAGAAACTTCTGCTTCAAGATATCCAAAACGTCTCCTGGTCTCTGAGAAAAGTTCACAACAGTTTTGGTGCCGTGACCCGGATAGAGCTTCTTACCAGACATCGTTCCCGACTGAAATCCAGAACCTTTTTTCAGCTCAACAACGATTTTGTGAGTATAACTCTATCCAAAAGAACCACTAAAGACCAGTACATATAGTAATCCTCTGCGCCGCCAGAGAAGTGTTAACAAACAAGCTGCAGGGTTTGGTTAGCAAACTAGTTTATCCTCTGTTTATTCAGGGAAGGTTAACTACAGCTATTACAGTTTAGTTAACTAAGTTACCCTCTAAAGTTGTTCTTTTAGAGAAGAGTTGTTTATCCTCTGTTCACCCAGGGAAGTTTAGCATTACGTGCTAAAATTGTTTATCCTCTGTTTCATGGCAAATCCTCTGTTTTAAGCAGGGAAGTTTAGCCTTAAAATGCTAAAATTTGTTATCCTCTGTTTTGGCAGAGAAGTTTAGCATTAAGTGCTAGTAGTTTGTGTTGTCCTCTGTTAGTTCAGGGAAGGTTAACAATAGTTGATCTGTGTTAACAAGCGTACCCTCTGTTGATCAGAGAAGTTTTAGTGTTGTGATTGCGTGGTAGCAAGGAAACTCGCAAAAATGGTTAGAAAGAATGCTAGGCTAATTCCAACCACAGAGAAAGGTGGACTAGCTACGCCATTATGGACAGACGATGAGTTTAAATCATTGTTAGGAGAGCATATGGACTCAATAGTGACTGAGTCAGTAAAATTTGATTTGACAAAGAAATTTGGTATTGATCCAGATAAAGTTTGGTCAATTGAAGAATGCAAAAAGGTACTCGGAACATGTATCCGAAAGAAAAATCTAAAAGGCATTATCTGCTGCCACAGAGAATTTACACTATCATTAGCACAAGAACAAGCTCAGTGCATCACTAAGTTGAAAGAACAAAACCAACAGCTGCACACTAGATTGTCCCGTTTCACTAAAAAGGTGGGCTATAACCAGGCCTCAACCAAAAGTGATTCAAAAGACCAACAGTCAGATGAAAGCTATCCTGACTTACAGTCTTCATGTAGACCAGAAGACAGTGGCAATACTGTAACAATGGAGAAAGATGCAGTGAATTCAGTGAAGGTATGTGGTGCTAGGAGAAGATCTCAGGGAATTGAGAAAATTGAAGGTGTTTCTCCAAACTCTTCTGTTGTCCCAGTACAAACGGTTGCCAAAGCGCTAAGACCCAAAGACATAGAGAGATTGTCCCAGAGCTTACCTTCAGCATGCACACATTTTTCAGAATTTAGAAGAACAATGAACAGCAAAATGCGTCTTTATGACATGTCGTTACCAGAAGTCACACAGCTGATGTCACAAATTCTAACTGAATCTGAATTCAACAGTTTTGAGTCTGCTGTTACTTCTGAACTACAACATGCCAGTAAAGGCGATTTGAGAGAAGGGGTTTTAAAAATTCTAAAGAATATCATAGGACCCAAAACAGACTGGTCCAGAATCACTAACTGTGTGCAAAAGAAGGATGAAACTGTAAGTGAGTACACTGAAAGGTTTTGTCAGTCAGCTGCAGCATACAGTGGAATAGCTGACACTCCAGAGAAGGTACTGGATGATAAAGGACCACTAGCTCGTACATGGTTTGATGGTCTTTTAACAGAATATAGAAATGCACTGCCTTTCTTAGATCTCACATGGTCCAATAGAACCCTGCAAAGCAACTTGGACAGGTTAGCTATTTGGGAAAGAAACTCTGATGTTAAAGCCAGAGTAAAGATTGCAGCAGCTTCCTTTAAGTTGAAAACAGAGAACCGACAGGAAAGTAAATGTCCTAAGAGAGAGGGTAGTTGTCATTACTGCGGTAAACCTGGACACTTGATGAAAGAATGCAGGAAAAACAAAAAATACGTAAAAGAAATGAACAATGTTAATCAGCTTTTACACAGTCTGCTAGCATTGCTAAAACAGCACCTCCCCACTACACCAAACTCACTGGGCAGCTTGCTGAGGTGCTAACCGTTAAGGCTGTGAATTCTTAATTACCCCAGTAATCTACAACAAAGATGAAAGACTCTTTGTTAACAGAACAAAGGGAAGTTATGATGTCTACCAGGACTGATGTTTAATTAGAGGACTGAAATGTAGTGATTGCATTGTTTTGGAAATACATGTATTTTTGTTCTGCATTAGGAACTTATGTCTCACACTATACAGTGTGCACAACACTGAAAGGGACAGATTAGGACACACAAACCAGTGAGGAGCCCAGGAAAGAACCGAAGTGCAATAAGCCTCGGGGGCAAAATCCTGCGGTGAACATTTCCTCATAGGTTTTTCCCCTTTAGTACTTTTAATCCCCACCTCACTGGTCTATTAGGTGTCAAATTAAGATTAGGTTAAGAAGAAAAAAAAAAACCACTATACGATCAACAGAAGTCTAAAAATGTCTATGCATGAATACTGCTGGTCTGCTGTTTTTTTTGTTTTCTTTTATTTCAGGTGTGCATGCCAATTCATCTTCATAAGAGAAACCCTGGTGTGAAGCATCACTTCAGACATCCATGAACAAGCTTCATGAGGACAAAGAGTCATCTGAGTGAATCTACGTGGGAAACGGACTACAGAAAACAGACAGCTTCACAGCTATTCAGGCGCCATAGACTTCAAGACTTCCACTCTTACGCTACATGATTTTCTGTGACATCATGTAGTTTGTACGACATTTCACCATCCCTTGTCGTATGTGTCAACAGTTATGGTTCTGAAAAGAACTATTGCACCTACGTAAATCTAGGACAAGACACAGGATAATGTTATATGTGCCTGTAACTTTTACAAGTTACATGACTGCAAGATGGGGCTTATGTTAACCAACATAGGCTACAGAATGGACTTATGGAGGTTTAAATTTGTTTTATGTGAGAGTTATTAGAACTCTCAAAGAGGGGATTGTAGGATTACAAATTTAAGAAATGTTGATCATATGTTCTGAAATAGCTTCACAGGAAAATCTAAAGTGAAGTATATTCTATTTAGCTTCTAAAGGTACAGATGATGACATTCTAAGAAGATCAAATCAGGCAGCCCAGGTGTCTGAGACATTAACCTTTTGTTCTCAAGCTACAGCGATGCCTTTGTCTCTATGATAATGTGAAAGGTATGGGCAATACTGTCAGACTGACTGAATTAGCACCTATGCCTTTGAATGACACTGTTATGATAATGAGATCAGGGCTGGGGAACTCTGGTAACGGGCTGATTCCTGTACTGCATTTGCATGCTTTGTTTAGATTGACTCCACCTCTATGTAATCCTCCCCCTGGAAATATATTTAAACTGTATTGTATCTGACATTAGTGAGACGACTTTTGATGACTGCAGCGAACGAACAGCTAGGATCTCAATAAAGAGAAACTTCTGCTTCAAGATATCCAAAACGTCTCCTGGTCTCTGAGAAAAGTTCACAACAACCCTGAAATGTCAGAAAACAGCTTTTCAGCGCAGAACAAAGCTGGTTCCAGCAATGCAAGCTGAATCTCTGTCCCACTTTAACTTTGCACTCTGTGCATGAATAAAACCTATTTTGCAACACAGAGAAACATATCTGAAGGTGTTAGAAGTGTTTTGCATGATTTTTGAAGTTAGACCCTGAAATGTCAGAAAACAGCTTTTCAGCGCAGAACAAAGTTGGTTCAGGCAATGCAAGCTGAATCTTGGTCCCACTTTAAATTTACACTCTGTGCATGAATAAAAGCTATTTTGCAACACAGAGAAACATATCTGAAGATGTTAGAAGTGTTTTGCATGATTTTTGAAGTTAGACCCTGAAATGTCAGAAAACAGCTTTTCAGCGCAGAAAAAAGTTGGTTCAGGCAATGCAAGCTGAATCTCTGTCTCACTTTAAATTTACACTCTGTGCATGAATAAAACCTATTTTGCAACACAGAGAAACATATCTGAAGGTGTTAGAAGTGTTTTGCATGATTTTTGAAGTTAGACCCTGAAATGTCAGAAAACAGCTTTTCAGCGCAGAACAAAGCTGGTTCCAGCAATGCAAGCTGAATCTCTGTCCCACTTTAACTTTGCAGTCTGTGCATGAATAAAACCTATTTTGCAACACAGAGAAACATATCTGAAGGTGTTAGAAGTGTTTTGCATGATTTTTGAAGTTAGACCCTGAAATGTCAGAAAACAGCTTTTCAGCGCAGAACAAAGCTGGTTCCAGCAATGCAAGCTGAATCTCTGTCCCACTTTAACTTTGCAGTCTGTGCATGAATAAAACCTATTTTGCAACACAGAGAAACATATCTGAAGGTGTTAGAAGTGTTTTGCATGATTTTTGAAGTTAGACCCTGAAATGTCAGAAAACAGCTTTTCAGCGCAGAACAAAGTTGGTTCAGGCAATGCAAGCTGAATCTTGGTCCCACTTTAAATTTACACTCTGTGCATGAATAAAAGCTATTTTGCAACACAGAGAAACATATCTGAAGGTGTTAGAAGTGTTTTGCATGATTTTTGAAGTTAGACCCTGAAATGTCAGAAAACAGCTTTTCAGCGCAGAAAAAAGTTGGTTCAGGCAATGCAAGCTGAATCTCTGTCTCACTTTAAATTTACACTCTGTGCATGAATAAAACCTATTTTGCAACACAGAGAAACATATCTGAAGGTGTTAGAAGTGTTTTGCATGATTTTTGAAGTTAGACCCTGAAATGTCAGAAAACAGCTTTTCAGCGCAGAACAAAGCTGGTTCCAGCAATGCAAGCTGAATCTCTGTCCCACTTTAACTTTGCAGTCTGTGCATGAATAAAACCTATTTTGCAACACAGAGAAACATATCTGAAGGTGTTAGAAGTGTTTTGCATGATTTTTGAAGTTAGACCCTGAAATGTCAGAAAACAGCTTTTCAGCGCAGAACAAAGTTGGTTCAGGCAATGCAAGCTGAATCTTGGTCCCACTTTAAATTTACACTGTGTGCATGAATAAAAGCTATTTTGCAACACAGAGAAACATATCTGAAGGTGTTAGAAGTGTTTTGCATGATTTTTGAAGTTAGACCCTGAAATGTCAGAAAACAGCTTTTCAGCGCAGAACAAAGTTGGTTCAGGCAATGCAAGCTGAATCTCTGTCTCACTTTAAATTTACACTCTGTGCATGAATAAAACCTATTTTGCAACACAGAGAAACATATCTGAAGGTGTTAGAAGTGTTTTACATGATTTTTGAAGTTAGACCCTGAAATGTCAGAAAACAGCTTTTCAGCGCAGAACAAAGCTGGTTCCAGCAATGCAAGCTGAATCTCTGTCCCACTTTAACTTTGCAGTCTGTGCATGAATAAAACCTATTTTGCAACACAGAGAAACATATCTGAAGGTGTTAGAAGTGTTTTGCATGATTTTTGAAGTTAGACCCTGAAATGTCAGAAAACAGCTTTTCAGCGCAGAACAAAGTTGGTTCAGGCAATGCAAGCTGAATCTTGGTCCCACTTTAAATTTACACTCTGTGCATGAATAAAAGCTATTTTGCAACACAGATAAACATATCTGAAGGTGTTAGAAGTGTTTTGCATGATTTTTGAAGTTAGACCCTGAAATGTCAGAAAACAGCTTTTCAGCGCAGAACAAAGCTGGTTCCAGCAATGCAAGCTGAATCTCTGTCCCACTTTAACTTTGCAGTCTGTGCATGAATAAAACCTATTTTGCAACACAGAGAAACATATCTGAAGGTGTTAGAAGTGTTTTGCATGATTTTTGAAGTTAGACCCTGAAATGTCAGAAAACAGCTTTTCAGCGCAGAACAAAGCTGGTTCCAGCAATGCAAGCTGAATCTCTGTCCCACTTTAACTTTGCAGTCTGTGCATGAATAAAACCTATTTTGCAACACAGAGAAACATATCTGAAGGTGTTAGAAGTGTTTTGCATGATTTTTGAAGTTAGACCCTGAAATGTCAGAAAACAGCTTTTCAGCGCAGAACAAAGTTGGTTCAGGCAATGCAAGCTGAATCTTGGTCCCACTTTAAATTTACACTCTGTGCATGAATAAAAGCTATTTTGCAACACAGAGAAACATATCTGAAGGTGTTAGAAGTGTTTTGCATGATTTTTGAAGTTAGACCCTGAAATGTCAGAAAACAGCTTTTCAGCGCAGAAAAAAGTTGGTTCAGGCAATGCAAGCTGAATCTCTGTCTCACTTTAAATTTACACTCTGTGCATGAATAAAACCTATTTTGCAACACAGAGAAACATATCTGAAGGTGTTAGAAGTGTTTTGCATGATTTTTGAAGTTAGACCCTGAAATGTCAGAAAACAGCTTTTCAGCGCAGAACAAAGCTGGTTCCAGCAATGCAAGCTGAATCTCTGTCCCACTTTAACTTTGCAGTCTGTGCATGAATAAAACCTATTTTGCAACACAGAGAAACATATCTGAAGGTGTTAGAAGTGTTTTGCATGATTTTTGAAGTTAGACCCTGAAATGTCAGAAAACAGCTTTTCAGCGCAGAACAAAGTTGGTTCAGGCAATGCAAGCTGAATCTTGGTCCCACTTTAAATTTACACTGTGTGCATGAATAAAAGCTATTTTGCAACACAGAGAAACATATCTGAAGGTGTTAGAAGTGTTTTGCATGATTTTTGAAGTTAGACCCTGAAATGTCAGAAAACAGCTTTTCAGCGCAGAACAAAGTTGGTTCAGGCAATGCAAGCTGAATCTCTGTCTCACTTTAAATTTACACTCTGTGCATGAATAAAACCTATTTTGCAACACAGAGAAACATATCTGAAGGTGTTAGAAGTGTTTTACATGATTTTTGAAGTTAGACCCTGAAATGTCAGAAAACAGCTTTTCAGCGCAGAACAAAGCTGGTTCCAGCAATGCAAGCTGAATCTCTGTCCCACTTTAACTTTGCAGTCTGTGCATGAATAAAACCTATTTTGCAACACAGAGAAACATATCTGAAGGTGTTAGAAGTGTTTTGCATGATTTTTGAAGTTAGACCCTGAAATGTCAGAAAACAGCTTTTCAGCGCAGAACAAAGTTGGTTCAGGCAATGCAAGCTGAATCTTGGTCCCACTTTAAATTTACACTCTGTGCATGAATAAAAGCTATTTTGCAACACAGATAAACATATCTGAAGGTGTTAGAAGTGTTTTGCATGATTTTTGAAGTTAGACCCTGAAATGTCAGAAAACAGCTTTTCAGCGCAGAAAAAAGTTGGTTCAGGCAATGCAAGCTGAATCTCTGTCTCACTTTAAATTTACACTCTGTGCATGAATAAAACCTATTTTGCAACACAGAGAAACATATCTGAAGGTGTTAGAAGTGTTTTGCATGATTTTTGAAGTTAGACCCTGAAATGTCAGAAAACAGCTTTTCAGCGCAGAACAAAGCTGGTTCCAGCAATGCAAGCTGAATCTCTGTCCCACTTTAACTTTGCAGTCTGTGCATGAATAAAACCTATTTTGCAACACAGAGAAACATATCTGAAGGTGTTAGAAGTGTTTTGCATGATTTTTGAAGTTAGACCCTGAAATGTCAGAAAACAGCTTTTCAGCGCAGAACAAAGCTGGTTCCAGCAATGCAAGCTGAATCTCTGTCCCACTTTAACTTTGCAGTCTGTGCATGAATAAAACCTATTTTGCAACACAGAGAAACATATCTGAAGGTGTTAGAAGTGTTTTGCATGATTTTTGAAGTTAGACCCTGAAATGTCAGAAAACAGCTTTTCAGCGCAGAACAAAGTTGGTTCAGGCAATGCAAGCTGAATCTTGGTCCCACTTTAAATTTACACTCTGTGCATGAATAAAAGCTATTTTGCAACACAGAGAAACATAACTGATGGTGTTAGAAGTGTTTTACATGATTTTTGAAGTTAGACCCTGAAATGTCAGAAAACAGCTTTTCAGCGCAGAACAAAGCTGGTTCCAGCAATGCAAGCTGAATCTCTGTCCCACTTTAACTTTGCAGTCTGTGCATAAATAAAACCTATTTTGCAACACAGAGAAACATATCTGAAGGTGTTAGAAGTGTTTTGCATGATTTTTGAAGTTAGACCCTGAAATGTCAGAAAACAGCTTTTCAGCGCAGAACAAAGCTGGTTCAAGCAATGCAAGCTGAATCTCGGTCCCACTTTAACTTTGCAGTCTGTGCATGAATAAAAGCTATTTTGCAACACAGAGAAACATATCTGAAGGTGTTAGAAGTGTTTTGCATGATTTTTGAAGTTAGACCCTGAAATGTCAGAAAACAGCTTTTCAGCGCAGAACAAAGTTGGTTCAGGCAATGCAAGCTGAATCTTGGTCCCACTTTAAATTTACACTGTGTGCATGAATAAAAGCTATTTTGCAACACAGAGAAACATATCTGAAGGTGTTAGAAGTGTTTTGCATGATTTTTGAAGTTAGACCCTGAAATGTCAGAAAACAGCTTTTCAGCGCAGAACAAAGTTGGTTCAGGCAATGCAAGCTGAATCTCTGTCCCACTTTAAATTTACACTCTGTGCATGAATAAAAGCTATTTTGCAACACAGAGAAACATATCTGAAGGTGTTAGAAGTGTTTTGCATGATTTTTGAAGTTAGACCCTGAAATGTCAGAAAACAGCGTTTCAGCGCAGAACAAAGTTGGTTCAGGCAATGCAAGCTGAATCTCTGTCCCACTTTAACTTTGCAGTCTGTGCATGAATAAAACCTATTTTGCAACACAGAGAAACATATCTGAAGGTGTTAGAAGTGTTTTGCATGATTTTTGAAGTTAGACCCTGAAATGTCAGAAAACAGCTTTTCAGCGCAGAACAAAGCTGGTTCCAGCAATGCAAGCTGAATCTCTGTCCCACTTTAACTTTGCAGTCTGTGCATGAATAAAAGCTATTTTGCAACACAGAGAAACATATCTGAAGGTGTTAGAAGTGTTTTGCATGATTTTTGAAGTTAGACCCTGAAATGTCAGAAAACAGCTTTTCAGCGCAGAACAAAGTTGGTTCAGGCAATGCAAGCTGAATCTCGGTCCCACTTTAACTTTGCAGTCTGTGCATGAATAAAAGCTATTTTGCAACACAGAAAAACATATAATGTCAGAAAACAGCTTTTCAGCTCAGAACAAAGTTGTTTCAGGCAATGCAAGCTGAATCTTGGTCCCACTTTAAATTTACACTCTGTGCATGAATAAAACCTATTTTGCAACACAGAGAAACATATCTGAAGGTGTTAGAAGTGTTTTGCATGATTTTTGAAGTTAGACCCTGAAATGTCAGAAAACAGCGTTTCAGCGCAGAACAAAGTTGGTTCAGGCAATGCAAGCTGAATCTCTATCCCACTTTAACTTTGCAGTCTGTGCATGAATAAAACCTATTTTGCAACACAGAGAAACATATCTGAAGGTGTTAGAAGTGTTTTGCATGATTTTTGAAGTTAGACCCTGAAATGTCAGAAAACAGCGTTTCAGCGCAGAACAAAGTTGGTTCAGGCAATGCAAGCTGAATCTCTATCCCACTTTAACTTTGCAGTCTGTGCATGAATAAAACCTATTTTGCAACACAGAGAAACATATCTGAAGGTGTTAGAAGTGTTTTGCATGATTTTTGAAGTTAGACCCTGAAATGTCAGAAAACAGCTTTTCAGCGCAGAACAAAGCTGGTTCCAGCAATGCAAGCTGAATCTCTGTCCCACTTTAACTTTGCAGTCTGTGCATGAATGAAACCTATTTTGCAACACAGAGAAACATATCTGAAGGTGTTAGAAGTGTTTTGCATGATTTTTGAAGTTAGACCATGAAATGTCAGAAAACAGCTTTTCAGCGCAGAACAAAGTTGGTTCAGGCAATGCAAGCTGAATCTCGGTCCCACTTTAACTTTGCAGTCTGTGCATGAATAAAAGCTATTTTGCAACACAGAGAAACATATCTGAAGGTGTTAGAAGTGTTTTGCATGATTTTTGAAGTTAGACCCTGAAATGTCAGAAAACAGCTTTTCAGTGCAGAACAAAGTTGGTTCAGGCAATGCAGGCTGAATCTTGGTCCCACTTAAAATTTACACTCTGTGCATGAATAAAAGCTATTTTGCAACACAGAGAAACATATCTGAAGGTGTTAGAAGTGTTTTGCATGATTTTTGAAGTTAGACCCTGAAATGTCAGAAAACAGCTTTTCAGTGCAGAACAAAGTTGGTTCAGGCAATGCAAGCTGAATCTTGGTCCCACTTTAAATTTACACTCTGTGCATGAATAAAAGCTATTTTGCAACACAGAGAAACATATCTGAAGGTGTTAGAAGTGTTTTGCATGATTTTTGAAGTTAGACCCTGAAATGTCAGAAAACAGCGTTTCAGCGCAGAACAAAGTTGGTTCAGGCAATGCAAGCTGAATCTCTGTCCCACTTTAACTTTGCAGTCTGTGCATGAATAAAACCTATTTTGCAACACAGAGAAACATATCTGAAGGTGTTAGAAGTGTTTTGCATGATTTTTGAAGTTAGACCCTGAAATGTCAGAAAACAGCTTTTCAGCGCAGAACAAAGCTGGTTCCAGCAATGCAAGCTGAATCTCTGTCCCACTTTAACTTTGCAGTCTGTGCATGAATAAAACCTATTTTGCAACACAGAGAAACATATCTGAAGGTGTTAGAAGTGTTTTGCATGATTTTTGAAGTTAGACCCTGAAATGTCAGAAAACAGCTTTTCAGCGCAGAACAAAGTTGGTTCAGGCAATGCAAGCTGAATCTTGGTCCCACTTTAAATTTACACTGTGTGCATGAATAAAAGCTATTTTGCAACACAGAGAAACATATCTGAAGGTGTTAGAAGTGTTTTGCATGATTTTTGAAGTTAGACCCTGAAATGTCAGAAAACAGCTTTTCAGCGCAGAACAAAGTTGGTTCAGGCAATGCAAGCTGAATCTCTGTCTCACTTTAAATTTACACTCTGTGCATGAATAAAACCTATTTTGCAACACAGAGAAACATATCTGAAGGTGTTAGAAGTGTTTTACATGATTTTTGAAGTTAGACCCTGAAATGTCAGAAAACAGCTTTTCAGCGCAGAACAAAGCTGGTTCCAGCAATGCAAGCTGAATCTCTGTCCCACTTTAACTTTGCAGTCTGTGCATGAATAAAACCTATTTTGCAACACAGAGAAACATATCTGAAGGTGTTAGAAGTGTTTTGCATGATTTTTGAAGTTAGACCCTGAAATGTCAGAAAACAGCTTTTCAGCGCAGAACAAAGTTGGTTCAGGCAATGCAAGCTGAATCTTGGTCCCACTTTAAATTTACACTCTGTGCATGAATAAAAGCTATTTTGCAACACAGATAAACATATCTGAAGGTGTTAGAAGTGTTTTGCATGATTTTTGAAGTTAGACCCTGAAATGTCAGAAAACAGCTTTTCAGCGCAGAAAAAAGTTGGTTCAGGCAATGCAAGCTGAATCTCTGTCTCACTTTAAATTTACACTCTGTGCATGAATAAAACCTATTTTGCAACACAGAGAAACATATCTGAAGGTGTTAGAAGTGTTTTGCATGATTTTTGAAGTTAGACCCTGAAATGTCAGAAAACAGCTTTTCAGCGCAGAACAAAGCTGGTTCCAGCAATGCAAGCTGAATCTCTGTCCCACTTTAACTTTGCAGTCTGTGCATGAATAAAACCTATTTTGCAACACAGATAAACATATCTGAAGGTGTTAGAAGTGTTTTGCATGATTTTTGAAGTTAGACCCTGAAATGTCAGAAAACAGCTTTTCAGCGCAGAACAAAGCTGGTTCCAGCAATGCAAGCTGAATCTCTGTCCCACTTTAACTTTGCAGTCTGTGCATGAATAAAACCTATTTTGCAACACAGAGAAACATATCTGAAGGTGTTAGAAGTGTTTTGCATGATTTTTGAAGTTAGACCCTGAAATGTCAGAAAACAGCTTTTCAGCGCAGAACAAAGTTGGTTCAGGCAATGCAAGCTGAATCTTGGTCCCACTTTAAATTTACACTCTGTGCATGAATAAAAGCTATTTTGCAACACAGAGAAACATAACTGATGGTGTTAGAAGTGTTTTACATGATTTTTGAAGTTAGACCCTGAAATGTCAGAAAACAGCTTTTCAGCGCAGAACAAAGCTGGTTCCAGCAATGCAAGCTGAATCTCTGTCCCACTTTAACTTTGCAGTCTGTGCATGAATAAAACCTATTTTGCAACACAGAGAAACATATCTGAAGGTGTTAGAAGTGTTTTGCATGATTTTTGAAGTTAGACCCTGAAATGTCAGAAAACAGCTTTTCAGCGCAGAACAAAGCTGGTTCAAGCAATGCAAGCTGAATCTCGGTCCCACTTTAACTTTGCAGTCTGTGCATGAATAAAAGCTATTTTGCAACACAGAGAAACATATCTGAAGGTGTTAGAAGTGTTTTGCATGATTTTTGAAGTTAGACCCTGAAATGTCAGAAAACAGCTTTTCAGCGCAGAACAAAGTTGGTTCAGGCAATGCAAGCTGAATCTTGGTCCCACTTTAAATTTACACTGTGTGCATGAATAAAAGCTATTTTGCAACACAGAGAAACATATCTGAAGGTGTTAGAAGTGTTTTGCATGATTTTTGAAGTTAGACCCTGAAATGTCAGAAAACAGCTTTTCAGCGCAGAACAAAGTTGGTTCAGGCAATGCAAGCTGAATCTCTGTCCCACTTTAAATTTACACTCTGTGCATGAATAAAAGCTATTTTGCAACACAGAGAAACATATCTGAAGGTGTTAGAAGTGTTTTGCATGATTTTTGAAGTTAGACCCTGAAATGTCAGAAAACAGCGTTTCAGCGCAGAACAAAGTTGGTTCAGGCAATGCAAGCTGAATCTCTGTCCCACTTTAACTTTGCAGTCTGTGCATGAATAAAACCTATTTTGCAACACAGAGAAACATATCTGAAGGTGTTAGAAGTGTTTTGCATGATTTTTGAAGTTAGACCCTGAAATGTCAGAAAACAGCTTTTCAGCGCAGAACAAAGCTGGTTCCAGCAATGCAAGCTGAATCTCTGTCCCACTTTAACTTTGCAGTCTGTGCATGAATAAAAGCTATTTTGCAACACAGAGAAACATATCTGAAGGTGTTAGAAGTGTTTTGCATGATTTTTGAAGTTAGACCCTGAAATGTCAGAAAACAGCTTTTCAGCGCAGAACAAAGTTGGTTCAGGCAATGCAAGCTGAATCTCGGTCCCACTTTAACTTTGCAGTCTGTGCATGAATAAAAGCTATTTTGCAACACAGAAAAACATATAATGTCAGAAAACAGCTTTTCAGCTCAGAACAAAGTTGTTTCAGGCAATGCAAGCTGAATCTTGGTCCCACTTTAAATTTACACTCTGTGCATGAATAAAACCTATTTTGCAACACAGAGAAACATATCTGAAGGTGTTAGAAGTGTTTTGCATGATTTTTGAAGTTAGACCCTGAAATGTCAGAAAACAGCGTTTCAGCGCAGAACAAAGTTGGTTCAGGCAATGCAAGCTGAATCTCTATCCCACTTTAACTTTGCAGTCTGTGCATGAATAAAACCTATTTTGCAACACAGAGAAACATATCTGAAGGTGTTAGAAGTGTTTTGCATGATTTTTGAAGTTAGACCCTGAAATGTCAGAAAACAGCGTTTCAGCGCAGAACAAAGTTGGTTCAGGCAATGCAAGCTGAATCTCTATCCCACTTTAACTTTGCAGTCTGTGCATGAATAAAACCTATTTTGCAACACAGAGAAACATATCTGAAGGTGTTAGAAGTGTTTTGCATGATTTTTGAAGTTAGACCCTGAAATGTCAGAAAACAGCTTTTCAGCGCAGAACAAAGCTGGTTCCAGCAATGCAAGCTGAATCTCTGTCCCACTTTAACTTTGCAGTCTGTGCATGAATGAAACCTATTTTGCAACACAGAGAAACATATCTGAAGGTGTTAGAAGTGTTTTGCATGATTTTTGAAGTTAGACCATGAAATGTCAGAAAACAGCTTTTCAGCGCAGAACAAAGTTGGTTCAGGCAATGCAAGCTGAATCTCGGTCCCACTTTAACTTTGCAGTCTGTGCATGAATAAAAGCTATTTTGCAACACAGAGAAACATATCTGAAGGTGTTAGAAGTGTTTTGCATGATTTTTGAAGTTAGACCCTGAAATGTCAGAAAACAGCTTTTCAGTGCAGAACAAAGTTGGTTCAGGCAATGCAGGCTGAATCTTGGTCCCACTTAAAATTTACACTCTGTGCATGAATAAAAGCTATTTTGCAACACAGAGAAACATATCTGAAGGTGTTAGAAGTGTTTTGCATGATTTTTGAAGTTAGACCCTGAAATGTCAGAAAACAGCTTTTCAGTGCAGAACAAAGTTGGTTCAGGCAATGCAAGCTGAATCTTGGTCCCACTTTAAATTTACACTCTGTGCATGAATAAAAGCTATTTTGCAACACAGAGAAACATATCTGAAGGTGTTAGAAGTGTTTTGCATGATTTTTGAAGTTAGACCCTGAAATGTCAGAAAACAGCGTTTCAGCGCAGAACAAAGTTGGTTCAGGCAATGCAAGCTGAATCTCTGTCCCACTTTAACTTTGCAGTCTGTGCATGAATAAAACCTATTTTGCAACACAGAGAAACATATCTGAAGGTGTTAGAAGTGTTTTGCATGATTTTTGAAGTTAGACCCTGAAATGTCAGAAAACAGCTTTTCAGCGCAGAACAAAGCTGGTTCCAGCAATGCAAGCTGAATCTCTGTCCCACTTTAACTTTGCAGTCTGTGCATGAATAAAAGCTATTTTGCAACACAGAGAAACATATCTGAAGGTGTTAGAAGTGTTTTGCATGATTTTTGAAGTTAGACCCTGAAATGTCAGAAAACAGCTTTTCAGCGCAGAACAAAGTTGGTTCAGGCAATGCAAGCTGAATCTCGGTCCCACTTTAACTTTGCAGTCTGTGCATGAATAAAAGCTATTTTGCAACACAGAAAAACATATAATGTCAGAAAACAGCTTTTCAGCTCAGAACAAAGTTGTTTCAGGCAATGCAAGCTGAATCTTGGTCCCACTTTAAATTTACACTCTGTGCATGAATAAAACCTATTTTGCAACACAGAGAAACATATCTGAAGGTGTTAGAAGTGTTTTGCATGATTTTTGAAGTTAGACCCTGAAATGTCAGAAAACAGCTTTTCAGCTCAGAACAAAGTTGGTTCAGGCAATGCAAGCTGAATCTCTGTCCCACTTTAACTTTGCAGTCTGTGCATGAATAAAAGCTATTTTGCAACACAGAGAAACATATCTGAAGGTGTTAGAAGTGTTTTGCATGATTTTTGAAGTTAGACCCTGAAATGTCAGAAAACAGCTTTTCAGCGCAGAACAAAGCTGGTTCCAGCAATGCAAGCTGAATCTCTGTCCCACTTTAACTTTGCAGTCTGTGCATGAATAAAACCTATTTTGCAACACAGAGAAACATATCTGAAGGTGTTAGAAGTGTTTTGCATGATTTTTGAAGTTAGACCATGAAATGTCAGAAAACAGCTTTTCAGCGCAGAACAAAGTTGGTTCAGGCAATGCAAGCTGAATCTTGGTCCCACTTTAAATTTACACTCTGTGCATGAATAAAAGCTATTTTGCAACACAGAGAAACATATCTGAAGGTGTTAGAAGTGTTTTGCATGATTTTTGAAGTTCCCTCA
This sequence comes from Garra rufa, assembly GCF_049309525.1. NCBI lineage: Eukaryota > Metazoa > Chordata > Actinopteri > Cypriniformes > Cyprinidae > Garra > Garra rufa. The sequence continues at coordinate 3,168,853 of NW_027394276.1, read as the reverse complement.
AATGTCAGAAAACAGCGTTTCAGCGCAGAACAAAGTTGGTTCAGGCAATGCAAGCTGAATCTCTGTCCCACTTTAACTTTGCAGTCTGTGCATGAATAAAACCTATTTTGCAACACAGAGAAACATATCTGAAGGTGTTAGAAGTGTTTTGCATGATTTTTGAAGTTAGACCCTGAAATGTCAGAAAACAGCTTTTCAGCGCAGAACAAAGTTGGTTCAGGCAATGCAGGCTGAATCTTGGTCCCACTTTAAATTTACACTCTGTGCATGAATAAAAGCTATTTTGCAACACAGAGAAACATATCTGAAGGTGTTAGAAGTGTTTTGCATGATTTTTGAAGTTAGACCCTGAAATGTCAGAAAACAGCTTTTCAGCGCAGAAAAAAGTTGGTTCAGGCAATTGTAGAGAATTTTGGTTAGCTCAAAGAATTTAAGATGATCAATATATGTGTGTATATGTATGAGACTGTTCCTCTCATCACATATACACTGCAAACTCCACCAGGTCTTACGACCAATGAATAGGATGAAATGAGTTATTTAAAACATACATTTCAGTCAGGGAAAGTAGTTTAACTCACAGGAAATCGTGTATAATAATCGTCATTAAATATATGCAATTTCCAGTTTCTGATCAGTAACAGTAATAACGATATCGACTGGTTTCTTTGTCCAGCAAATTATTCAGCGATACCCATTACTCTGACGTTGGCCCGTCGTCACGGCAACGCGTTTTTACTAACCAAAACGGAGTTAAAACAATTGAACAGAATAGGGCTTAAGGTAGCAATATGAGATCGAAACAGTTTAAGTGACTTTGTAATGTAAGCATTCAGCACAGAGAATCATTATATGTGAATATATGGTTGTTTATTAAACTATTCTACTTACAAACGATCGCACATAGACAAACGTACATAAAACACAAATAGACAGAGAACGCGTGAGAGAGAGAGAGTGAGAGAGAGAGAGTAAGAGAGAGAGTAAGAGAGAGAGAGAGACAGAAAGTGAGTTTGCAAAGGGACAGGAATGAAACGGTTCTGAACATCCTGAAATCGTTTCTTTTATAAAACGCCTTAAACGCAGCTATCTACGTTTGTAGAAAGGACGGATACTTGCAAGCTTGTTGTTGTTGTGCATTGTTCCGTTTGTGTTCAGTTCAGAAAGTCCTTTCCAGTTCCTTGAGAGTATTGCAGGCCTCATCATCTCCTCCGCTAGGTGAGACCCCCCCCCCCCCCCATGGATCTGGGGGGAGGTGCGGGTGACGTGTCTTTGTGTCCCGAAGGCCAGAGCAAGCGAGAGAGAGATGAGGGGAGGTTTATAAACCTGTAGGTCGTTCACGCCCACAGTTGGACCTTGTCCAATCCGGTTGATCTGAGTTTTGGAGGGAAGATTGAAAGTCTTTGTCTCTCACAATGGGGTTTCGCATGTGGAAGCTGATTGGTTGTTTGGCCACAAAACTTTCAAAAGTTCAATAATACATATAAAGCAAGGAGTTATTAAGATGCCACAAACATTAACATTTAGGGAATAATAAATGCTGCTCATAGACACCAAACATGATCTATGAATCTTCTCGGTTGACTGAGTGATTCTAAACGTGAGTCTTAGCATGCACAATGATTCACCTATTACGGATTAATGTTTGAGGCCGACATACATAACAGAAACAACGATATAAGAAAAGGTAACACATTGATATGTGTACATTTCTATATAACTGTATGTGGGACTGTATGTCTGAATAAGGAAAGTGTATCTGCATTTCTGTAAGAGTCTTATCTTGATGGTGGGGGGATGAGTTGGATAGTGAACAAAGGTCTGGCTCATAGCACATAGGTGTTAATCATGGGGGAGAAGTCATTTAAGGAATATAACTAGTTATTTCATGTCTGATTGCCCTCCAGGCACTACATATCCCCTCTTTCGAACGTTGTTGTCCGTCCAACAGACAACAGCGAGCGACGTCAAAGGTGCGGAACAATCAGGCATGCACCCGGCACTCATGGCTGGAAGGGAGAGGTGGCTCTCTGGAGGTTGGTGCTTCAAGGAGTGGCTGTGGTGCCGTGGTCGACGTTATTAGGTGTGATAATGTAGACAGTGGCAAGGTATGGGTCCTCGAGCTTTGTGCAACAGGTGTCGAGGCACTGTCACTTGTCATCCTGACCCAGGTTGGTCTGTGTCAGGTGGTTGTTATCTAGTATCTGTGGTCCCTGCAGTCTGGAATCGCTGGTTGGACTCTCACTTGTGAGAGGGCAGGTAGTTCCAGGGTTCGCAGAGAATTGTCGTAAAGATTTTGTAGTGTAAAGAAGTTTCCGACGGACCCGGTTAGGGTGCAGGAGGGCAGCAGGTGTCTGTTATCCCGCTGTTTTGCTCAAATGTCATCAGGCGTCTGATGTTGGGGGTGTCGACACTGACTTGAGCGGGTCTGAGTGGTGTTGGTAGGGGTTTTGTTGTTGGGCCTGTGGGCCCGTTGCTCCATTCAACATTGTCTGGCTGCTCCTGAGGTGTCGGCTGGTCTTATGGGATGCTTTTTCCTTTTAGGAAGTCTAATGCGGTGTTGCGTTGGGCAAGGAGTCAGAAGTTTATCTTTCAGTACTTCTCAGTGGAGTTTCATTCAAGGAGCTCCTTGTTAGCATCAGAAACTCTGTTCTGGAAAAGCAGGCGTGTTCAGCTGTCCTTGTGGGTGTCGGTTAATTTTGGTACTCGGAGACTTGCAGGTTCAGTTCATTTACCTCCTGTCTGAGGCCCTTGAGGGTGTGGGCCAAGGAGAAGATGATGCTGCTCAGCTCCTGGTTGTCCAGGCTGGATGTGAGTTGTCCATTTGTCGCAGTCCTGCTGTTCCTTTCTCTGCCATTGCAGGCCGTTGGCTGCTTTAGGCTGAAGGATGCCGTTCTCTGTACTCTGCTGAGTCTCCAGTTGGTCCTGGTGAGTGGCAGGGCTGGATGTCCGAGACACGCTGGTTCACAGTTCCTATTGTGAATCTCGCTGGCTGCGGCATGCTTTTGGCTTCCTGCGCTCTTTGGATGCAGGTGTCGCACTCGGGCATGTTTCACTGAAGTACTGGTGAGCAATGTAGGTGGTGACACGGGTGGTCTCTTAGTTGACACGGGTGTCGTTTCTGGTGCCATCTGGTGGTAAACGTTCACAGATGTTTCTCGTCGACTGACTGCTTTGCATCGTAGAGAGGCTGTGTCGTTTGAAATCCGCTGGTTTCGAGCTGGCATCAAACTTAGCATATTCTGATGTCCTCTGTCACTGCATGCTTGGCAGTGCGCCACTTTTGCATTGGTAGTGGCTTTGGTACTCTGGTGTATTCTGCACGGTGCATCTTGGGCATACATCAGCAATGACCCCCCTTTGTTCCTGGAAAGCTGGGAGCTGTGGCGGTGTTTGGTTACAGGAACAAATGTGAGGATGTGTCATCTAGATGCGGCATGTGTGTGACATCACTGAGTTGTTTTAGGCTTAGTGCCTTAGTGTGGTCGGACAGTGCAAAGTGTCAGCATTGCTTGGGAGCAGTGGAGGCTGCTTTAGCAGAGCTATTTTGTAGGTGGAGCCAGTGTGCATGGGTGTGATGCAGGCGGCGTAGCAGCGTGAGGGGTTTGCTTGTGGCTTAGAAGCGATGCTTGGGTTGGGTGGGTGGGTTTTTTGTTGTTGAAAACCTTAGGCAGCCACAAAATCCCTCAGTTTTTTCTGGGCCTTTCACTGTTTTTCACGAATAGCATGTAAATGTTCTTATTGTGATGGCAATGCTTGTCTGGAACAGTTGTTGATGCTCGTCTGTTTCAAACTGAGTGGTGTTGTTTGAAACTGAGCTTAGCCTACTTTGAGTCTATGCAGGTTAGTAATTTTCAGAGGGAGTTCTTGTGACTTGCTGTGACACAAGGGTTGATCCGATTGCCGTCACTCGTGCTGTGATGTCAGGTGGCCCGGCTTAAGGTGTTGCAGTGGGACAGGCTTGTC